>NC_012871.2:42589931-42889931 GCF_000003195.3 Sorghum bicolor
GTTAGCTCATGATCATCTAATTTGCAAGCTTCAACTCATGTATTTGCAAGCCATCAAATGATCCAATAAAACACCATAACTTGAATATGACACTTGTACGTTGTAGCACATTTGGACTTCACTTGTTTTGACTTGGCATTGGGATAAGATAGGCACTAAACTTCAACACTTGACTCAATTGTATGATGAACAATTATAGGATCAATTGAATTAGGTCTCCAATGCCGATGGTACCTACAAACAATCATCCACCTTTTGATGGTACCCAAACTAGTTTGGGTCCTCTCAAGTTTGGTGCAACATACTTAGGCGATACCTTAGTATGAGTAGCAGGATGTTTTGCAATAGCAGCCATAGAGGTACCATTACCATCTTTTCTAAGCATAGTATTATCATCGATTGAAATGGGCTTAGAATTATTACCTAGGGGACATGAATGAGCCATGTGCCCCCTTTCCCGGCATAAGTAGCAACTTCGCTTTGATTGAGCCTTTTCTTCATTGCTCATGTGTTGCTTCTCATTTCCTTGCCTCTTGAAAGTTGCTTGAGCCTTCTTCTCAAGCTTGGTAGGACACTTCAAGGCAAAGTGTCCATCATTCTTGCACTCAAAGCATTTGATGTGGGAGAGGTCTTTTGATGATCTTGATTGTCTACCTCCCCTTCTTGTCTTCTTCTTCATCATCCCCATGTCACCACCATCTTCATGGTAGATCTTGACTTGAGCTTGGGGCTTCTTTTCTTGCTCAACTTGTGGCTTTGCTTGATGCTTCACCAATTGCTTGGTTGGGCACATTGAGGTGAGATGACCCCAAGTGCGACACTTGAAGCACTTGACATGCTTTAGCCTCTCTTTTTCTTTCATCTTCTTGAGCTTCTCTTTGTTTGGGCAACCATTAGCAAGATGTCCCATTTCATGGCACCGATAGCACATGAAATGAGAGAGCTTCTTTTGATGGAGCTTCTTTATCCTCTTTTCTAGCTTTCTCTCACCCTTTGTCATCTTCTTCTTGAAGCCAAGGCCACACTTGTCACCATAATTTTTTTGAGTCTTCAATATATGCTCAAAGGTGACTTTTGAGTTATAGCACCACTCTAACTTGTTGCTCAATTTCTTCACTTGTTCATTGAGCTCATTGTTCTCCCTCAAAATGTTAGTCTCACAAGACATAGAAGTAGAACAAGCGTATATGTGTGAAGAACATGGCATAGATAGTAAATCATGGCAAGAGGTGGATACATGCTTCTTCCCTACATCACAAGGGTTAATAATAGTATGTGATTAATCATTTGCCCCAAGTGATGAGCTCTCACTAGTTTTAGTTTCTTCATTGGAAAGCTTCTTAGTGAGAAAAGCATGGTCTAGTACCAAATTATCATGAGCAACACTAAGTTCCTCATGAGCCAATTTTAGCTCCTCATGTGAATAAGTAGTAACATAAAGTAGATGTTTTTGGTGTACACATGTGGTCTTTAGAAGTGAGTTTTCATTTTCCAATTTCAATGTTTTAGATTTTTCATTTTCTAAAGACATGGTCATGCTAGCAAGTCTACTAACAAGCTCATCATATGGACAACATGATTAACCAAATTAGCATCATATACCTTGGTGTCACCTTGTGACATGAAGCTATGTGGTGTAGTGGATGGGCTTGTAGTAGCATCATAATCATGGCTCGAGCATGAACCATCACCTTCACCATCAATTGTGCATGGAGTAGTATCATCATTTGTATCACTTGTTGAATCATCATCAATCTTGTCAAGTGAGCTTGTGGTAGACCGATCATCATCATCACTTGACCATGAGGTGGAGCAATCCTCCACAACCATGATGTTGTGGTCATGCTCAACATCCTCGTGTGCCTCCACCTTTCGCACATCATTATCATCGGAGATTGCCCCATATTTCTCAATGAGAAATACCCAAATCTCATGGGCGGTCTTCATGTCAATGATCTATCCGAATATGCAATCATCCAAAGATCTATAAATGATGTTAGTAGCTTGGATGTCTAGATCTAGGCATTTCTCTTGTGCTTGAGTTAGATCATCTTCATCCAACACATGACAAAAGCCTACATCTACCATGTAACACCCTAGGTGTTTGCCATGAGTTAGACTTTAGGTTTTGAGCTCAAACATGTCAAGATAAGTGGTGATGATCATGTTAAGGTTAATCCATGAAAGTGTGCCTCAAGTCAAACTTAGAGAATGCACTCTTGCTTATATATAGGCCCTTTTTCAAAGTGCATGCTTGGGTGACATTAACGGAACCTCTCTCATGTGTCTCACATAAGTGAATAGAACCATAGGTCATCAACCAATCCTTGCAACCTTGCCCAAATGACTCTGGATGAACTCTACAACAAAAGTCATGAAGGGTACATGTTGAGCTTGTGCCTAGAAAATGCTTGAATTAGACTAAAACCTTAGTTTGAGCTTTATCAAGTTGCTGCATTGAGCAAAGAGAAAGTTTGACTTCTGTACTAGTTCTTAGATTTGAGCTTAAATGAAAGTTGTAGTTTAGCTTCTGTAGAACAAACTTTGTTTAATGGTCAAGAGCTAGTTTGGTCCTAGCCTAGTCAAATTGAGTTTTCAAGATTCAATGCAGTATTGTTTTGGAACTCCAGAATTTTGGCTAAGTCCTCAAGGTGCTCAGTTTCGGGTACCCTAGTTGGGAGCCATGTATCTTCCAAATAATACTGAACCTGTACCAGGTCCTTTAAGAAAAGTTGTAGTACAGTTTGTATGCTACAAACTTTGTTAAAGTACCTAAGTCTAAATCATCTTCTAATCATGTCAAATAATAGTCACAAAAGATTGAATCTGCTGTAATTTCCAGCATTTCGAATTTCTAAGTGTGGAAATGCAGTTCATCACGTTGGCATTCCGCGTTCTCCAAATTTTACTAAACAAATTGTTTGGGTCCCAAAATAGAAGTTGGAGTACATATTGTGGGCAAGAGCATACCGAAAGATGGCACCAGTTAAACTTCGTTTTGGTCACCAATTTTGAGTTTTGTTAATCATTATCAATTATTGACACTCAAAGGTTGGCATCAAATGATCTACTAATCTAAAACTCTAATGACCATGGCACCTTATTCAAAGTTGGGGAGTGTCAAGAGTAGAGCAAAATTCGTTTTTGGTCCATGTCCAAATTCGGTCCAGATCTGGCCCAAATCGCTTCCCACGCTGACCACATCGTTGCCCGACACGTGTTCGGTGGAATGCCTCAACGGTTGGACACGTCGTTAGTGCGTGGCGACCATGCATGGACACCACCCGCCCACCTCCCCTGCTCCTGTCGCCTGCTCCTCTCTGCACGCAAAGGCGAGCACCAGAGCGCCCTCCACACCCTCCTCCACTCCCTCATTCAATCTCCCTCGCTTGGAGCTTCCTCTCATATCTCTGGGAGCATGCACAGCGCACACCGCCATGGCAAGCCTCCCTAGCTCAAGCTTTTGCCACTGCTAGCTGCAGCCGGCCAAGCCCAGGGCCGGCAGTGACCACGGCTGGCCGAGGCCAGACCGCCGACTGGCTCCCCGCTGCCACCGGCGCTCTCCAGTAGAATCCCAAAGCCAGCCATGTCCTTGTGTCGTCGTTTGGGAGAAGAGAGGGATCTCGGGTTAGAATAAGAAACAAATCAGGGTTCCAGATGCGAAGCCAAGACTCATATGAATAGTATCACTGGGCTGTGGCGTGATTCAGGGAAACTCCAGGGTTCCCGAGGGAAAAGTGTTTTCCTTCTCCTTTTGTTTTTCAGATTTCTCGGTGAACTTTAGAATCCATAGTAATTCATAAAAAAGTCGTAAAATAGCAAATGTGGACTTCTTGGAATCCTTGTGAAATTATCTATGCATTACATCTATAATATGACATGGTTTAGTTTGCAGGTTTAGCGGTAAAAATAGATTTATGCAGTTCGGTTTTAATTGCTTGTTATAATTTTCTTTTTCATAACCGCTGTACTATTGCTCAAATAAATGTGAAACTTTTGTGAAATGCTTTACATATAATATTTGATGTCTGGTAAAATTTTCATGAATTTAGGCATGATAGATTAAGAGTTATAAAAATAACAAATTCCCTGTGTTGCTTTGCTCCTATTCTGAGTAGATCTGCATGTTTGTATTGTTTGGCTCAGTTAGATTGGGAATCATGCCTGGATGAAAATATATGAGTTGTAGTACTTTTCATAAGCTTTCCATCAAGCTAAATAGCATAATTGTTGGTCAAGCATATGTTTAGTTATAGTGATTTAAAGTACTGTTTCAGTTTCTGTCTAAACCCAGAAAGGGATGCATTGTTTGTTATGTAAGACCTTGTTAGTTGTAGATTTAGCTCTAGATATTTATAACAAAGTTGTTCACAATTTAGTAAGCTTTCTAGAAAGTACATAACCATAATTTATGGGCATATGAAACTCAAGATATGGCTGTTTAATGTGGCATGATAGATTCTGTCCATGTTTTGAACAGAGATGTCTTTATGGAGCTTGGTAAATGGTTTATAATTGTAAGTAAAATTTAAAAATGGAAAATGTTATTCCAGTACAATTCTATGATATTTTTGTATCTTGTTAATATATAATATGGTCATGTGTTTGAAGAAAATATGATTTGTGCATTTATCTTGCTCTCACATGGTTAATTGCAATAGTAATTTGTCTTTATCATAGATGTTTCTATGCTTATTCAAATGCAATGAAATTTGGACAGTAGACTATGGATAGTATTTAGAAGCTACTGTAATTTTGGTGGAATTTATTGAGCAATTTTGTTATATGTTCTTTAATTCACCTTATTATCCAAATAAATTAAGAAAGGCATTAAATAAATTTATTTGGTAATGACCACTATGTTTTCTGGTGTTCTTTAGATATATGCAAACTGTTGGTAACAATGGTTTTGCTCAAATGCATGTTTGAAACATAAGTTAATAATTAATTGTTTGCAATTGTTGTTTCTGGACAGTTTCTGGAACTGTTTGGATTACAATGTGTAAATGATGTTTTCTGGGAATCTTATTTATAGCAAAGTTGTAGATAATTCATTTATCTAGCTGCTGTCAAAATTTAGTAGTATTTGGTTATGTGGTTTGTGAGTTATGTCTATTCAAAATTTGATTCCAGAAAGGGCTGCTCTCTGTTTGTCAGAGACAGATTCTGGAACATTATAATTTCGACCAGCTTAAGTTGAGAATCATGCTTTGATGTCTAAAGGTGAACTGTAAATATTTTCTTAAGCTTTCCAGAATGTCTTCTTGCATGTCTTTTGGAGTTGTGAAACTCCAGTTATGATTTATTTCTCAGCTGCTGTTAACTGTCCTAAAAATGACAGATTCCTTGTATTGCTGTTGCTTGGTATATTGCTATGTATGACTCATGTCTTTGATAATAGCCAAGTTAATACACCTGAAATCTTGCTTACTGGATGTCATACCTAATATGATTAGTGTTGCATTCTTTGTTGACCTAGCATGTTGGTTGTGTAATCATTAAGTGAGCAGCACTATGCCAAAACAGCACAAAGGAGACACCACAATAGTGACTCAGAACTGAAACGCGTCACTAATGAGTATATTAGTGACGTGGGTGAGGAAAGCGCGTCACTGCTAAGTTTTTGCCCATGCCCCAGAAACAAGACGCGTCACTAATGAGAAATTATATGCCTGTTTTGTGTAAAATCTGACTAAAACAATCATTGGTTTGTAGGGAAGATATGAAATAATGAGGAATTATATGCCTAAAGTTGGTACTCTTGGCCTTGATATGATGTTCTCGGCTTGTACTGCGCAGGTAAGCATATTTTTATTTTTATGCTTTTCTCACATATTGCTATTCATCTTTGTCTCAAGAGTTCTTGGGTTTACTCGGTCATAACATGCAAAGGATTGCCTTTATTTTTTGTTTAAAGATCCCTGTCCTCCCTGCCCCTGGTTCAAGTGTATCCATATATGAGTATGTTTTAGTTGAATTAGAACATGCAACCTTAGAGAAAATATGACTGAAATTCTTAAAGTGTATGTTTTTGCTCTCATATGTTTCTCTGGTTGGCACCTTAGGTGCCTGATATTAACAGGTGAAAAATATGACTGAAATTTTGTGCCTGTAGGACACTTACTGTTGCTGTCTCCAGCTGCATAGAAAGAACAATGAAAAATTCACAACAACAGACAAGGAAGGCATTGTGCTGTGATTATCAAAGTATTATGTTCCAAAGTGACATCAATAAGGTGAATGCCTCTGTATAATGTAATAAGTATTGTACACAAAGAACCATAGAGCAGTTAGCTCATGTACTATTAGAAATGTTCTAGGTTACTGCTCATGTATTGTTATGTTGGGGCTCATTAGACAAATACTTTGTAGCATAAGTTGTATCTAAATTTGTTTGTAAATGATTTAATTGCTGAAATGGATGAAACATGTGAAATTTGTGAAATAGATCTGCAACCAAAGCTTCTGCAGCAGCTGTAAAGAATAGGGTACTGAACAATAGTACCTATAGGTGGAGACATTTGTCTTTTTTTTATTTTTTTATTTTTCATTAGTGACGCGTCTTACCTGAATGAGTCACTGATGAGATCCAGACCAGCGACGCATCTGGGCTGAACGAGTCACAGTGATCCGTCATTAGTGACGCGTCTTGACTAGACAAGTCACCGATGAGGGGCATTAGTGACGCGTCTTGGCTGGACGGGTCACTGCTGAGGATCATTAGTGACGCGTTTTTATGCGTCACTGGTATGTTCACATCACAGACGCAACAAAAGCGACGCGTGTATTCTGCGTCACTAATGAGTGTTTAGCCGCGTCACTAATCTGGTTTTCTGGCATAGTGCAGTGAGATGTGCTTAAGTATGTTTAGTGTAACCATGCTCTTGCCATGCTTCTTGTGTGTGATGCTTTGTCTATTGCACTTCTATGTGTTCATACACTTGCATCTTGTATCTCATTTAGGTACGCTAGATGAACCACGTGAAGGACGTGATGGTGGACCTATCGGGATGATGGAAGGACTACACAAGTGTTGTCACCTTAGATGTCGTCAAGACGGTGGAAGCTGACTTAACTGACTTGTGTCGGATTCCAGGCAAGCCCCGGAGCATTCTATGTCTCCTACCCTCTCTTTTTATAAAAAGCACAAGAGTTTAGCTTTATATTATGTATTAGGTGATAGGAGTTGAATGAAACCGTTGGTGCATAATTCCTACCTTGTCCACTATATAAAACAACCTGAACCCTTACTAGTATAAGGAAGACGTTCTATGCTTAGCTATGCTTAGCTCGGTAGAAGCCAGGTGATTTCCTGTCACCTGTGAGAGATAGGTGGATACTTGATCACGGTTGTCTATATTTGCTATCGTGGAAATAACCATGGTGTTAATAATGAATTTGAGACCGGGCGGGATGACGATAGTGAAGCAACAAGGCATGGAGGTCTTGGGTGCGAATCTATCCTCGTCTGTGTCGTTTAAGGACCGATACGCTGTACGTCCTCGTGTCATGTTGAACGCATGCCTAACACTTAGTTGGTCGGATAAGTCGTTCCGACCGCGAAGCCTACGAGTGCATCTCCGGCCGGATACCCCGTTCGGTTTAAGTGCGCACCCCGGTTGGTAGCAAGGATGTGCGGGGAGTCAATGGCGTAAGACCGAGGTGTCAGGTTAGAGTCCTGACCCTGGCAGATTGGCGGTCCCTGGGGGTGCGGCACTGTACGGACCTGAGAATTGGTCCGGAGTTGTGCTAAAGGTGATCCGAGCTGCCCTAGCGAGGTATGCTTGGGTGAGTGCTGGGAATACCCCTCCAGCTGGATAGGAATCGATTCGAATCGCCGTCTCTCCCGGATAGTGAGAACTTGACTCGAGCAGTGGCAACATAGATACACTAAATGAAACTTAATGGTTATGATGATGATGATGGCTACATGATAAACCGGATATGGTTATTAATGTGATGCTTATTAATCAAGTGATTGCTATAGAATAGGTGCAAAATCTTGCTATGGTAGCTTAACTGAACTTGATGCTAAAATATTGACTAAAAGGTTGAAAGTAAGGACTCATGATAGTAATGCTCTTTTTGGCAAAGTTATGCTATCCAACCAACTCCACCAAAAAGCCTTGCATATCCTTGAGAGTCTTTTATTTTCTCTCCTGTCAGGTAAGTCTAGCTGAGTACATTCGAGTACTCAGGGTTTATCCCACCATGTTGCAGGTGCAGTCTTCAGTCTGCTAAAGATGGTGGCTAACCGCTGGTGGGCTCGGTGATTCTATATAGTATTCTTATCTACATGCTTTTGTCAGAGGATGTCACTTATGCTAGCAATGTATTTGGAACTTATGTTATTGTAATCATTTGAAAGCTATGTTGTTTTCTAATCGATTTGGAAAATCCAAACTTGTATTATTATTTGTGAACTCTTTTGTAATATTATTTCCACTGCAAATCTCCGTGTATGTGATGTGTATTTGCTTAATCATGCGATTTTGGTGTAACGTTGATTTACCGAGGTCCTTCGTGACTCTCGGCAGACTACCGGGTTTATATAAGTGAGAGTATGCGCGTGTCAACATGTTAAACGAGGACATTCGTACTTGAACTTGTATAAATTGGGCGGTTCTGTCACAGCTGGTATCGGAGCAAGATTAAGTATAATACTATCAGGTACACTATTTTAAAAACAAAGTTTTGGTATTCAAAATCCTATTTTGACTAAAACTTTAGCTACAGGCAAAACTTGTCAAAACTAATTTACAAAAACTATGCTAGTGACAACCTCCAATTATACCCAATTAAGGACTACTAGGTGGCTTTATGTAAACTGATACTAACTATGGGGGGTTTACTTTATTGCAACTTTTACTTTCGTCGTCCATACGGCGTGCAATAGTATGGATGCCACTTACTTAAGTGGTAATGAATGGATCATATACCTCTACACCACGGTAAGCAATATTTTCCTTTCGTCATCCATACGGCGTGAAATTGTATGGATGCCACTTGCTTGAGTGGTAGTGCATGGATCTACATGCCTCTACGCTATGGTAAGTGTGAGTTGTGAGAGCATGACCGTCCAACCGTCGGTCTAGGGGAGAGTTAGATGTGGTTACTGAAATATTTACATGTTACACACATGTCTATATGAAGGTACTTAATTGTGGGTTAGTTGGTATGACCGTGTATACATGTCTCTGTGTATACATGGGCGTGCTTCACTTGGGTAGTATGCTGCAATATATATTTTGGAATATATATTGGAGTATTTAGCTTTCAACCTAGAGACCAAGCTTTCATTTCTGTACTTTTATTATTGTTGGGTTGGGCTGAAATGAAATTCTTCTGCAGGTACACTAACCACGAATGCATAGATAGAACGTAGTTGACGACTAGCTATATGTCGAGAGAGTACGTGTTATGCCACCGACATAGAACGTGATTGCCACCATAGGCTGGCAATTTTGTGAGGACGAATAAGACGAAGCATGCATCCTTATGATTGTTGCATTATGTTTGACAATGCTTCTCCTACCTTGTTCCAATAGTTTGTAACTTGTGAGTGATGTGGTGCTACTCTTTTCGTTGTGTGAAGCTATACAAAAGTTGCCATATTCCATGCTACTTAAATAGTTTTGCTTGGAAGTAGTGTGTGATGTGTCTAGCCTTGAAATGTTTGCTTCTATAAGAACCTACAATCCTTTGAAAGCTAAAACTTGTCGGTGAACATGCATGTGAATGTTTTCTGAAGAATCCTCTAATGTTAATTAACTAAGTAAAATATGGCCTACCTATAATAGAAATAGTTAAGGCTATATGCTTGAACTTGTAGGTGTCCGCTTGTTTAGCCAAGTGGTGAATACGATGCTCATGCAAGCGTTTGCAAATGCTTTAACCTCACTTAAACAATTGTGATTCTTCTGTTAATCCCTCATTGTCACCAAACTACATTATTGTTTTTCTAGATAATAATATTTGTAGCTACTGGAGTTATACATGTGTGTGCTCTCTTATTAATAGAACAAGGGAAAACATTGCTTGATATTTGTATTGAAATTTGGCTGCTAGAGCAGTTTGTATTCTAGTGGTGTTTTCATGGCAATAATGGTGTTTTATGTAATTTTAGTAAATGCCAAAGTTGTAGCCAACCTCTATATCTAGTTTATCCTAAAATTTCATGACCGTAGGCCTGTTGGTTTAGGAGTTATGAACTTTTGAAGTTTGTTGACAGATCCTGATCGTGTTCTGAACAGATCTGACTGTTTAGTTTGTTTGACTAGGGTGCATATACAATCATGTCTTAGAGTTAATAGAAGACGTGTAGTACATTTGTTAAGGTTTCCAAAATGTCTTAGGTCACTACTTTTGGTGGTCTTAAACTTCTGTTATGAGCTTGTGAAATAGAATGACAGAATCTGTTAAAAATCTGAATAGATATGCCTTCTTTGTATTGTTTATGCTTGTTAGCTATAGAAGCACCTTAAGATGATAATAAGAAAATTATAGATAACTTGATAAGTTTTCCATAAGATTAAAGGTCGTGTTTGTTCGATCAATGGAACATTAGTTACCATTTTCTAAAATTCATGTCAAGTTCTCTATCCAAGTTTAAGCAGAGCTGACTGATATTCTTTTCAACCTTGTTAAGTTTTGAATTAGCTCTATAGGGTTGATAACCTTTGTCCGCTGAGTTTTCCTAAATGCTAAATTGTTTCTTGTGGTATGTCTATTTGCATGACAGTGCAGCCATGCCAAAAATCTTTTTGGAGCCTGTTGACGGTCCTTAAGTATCAAATTTAATTATCAAATAAACAAAGAAAAGGATCCAAATGAAATCAACATCTAGACTTAGGGTTTTATCTGACAGAATTCAACGAGTTTTGGTGTTTGTCTATTTCTGCAGGGGGTTATCAGGAAATACGGAAGAAAGGCCCACACGTCGGGATTACATAGAGATATTAACGTGCCGCGCAATTATCTTACATCTAGAAGACTCCAGAAGCCACGGAAAGGAAGCGGAGGCCGAACGGGGCCAGACACTGGGCGCCCACCCAGTTGACCTGGGCGCCCGCCCCCTGTTGGAGTCCAATCAGGACTCTCTTTCGGGAAAGATCTCCACCGACCTAAAGGATCAAGGATAACCGTTCAATCAATGTCGGTTTGATCCAACGGCCCATATTCACTTGAAGGGACTATAAAACCAGACCCCTGGCCCCTAGAGGAGAGAGCCTCTCAACCCTAATTCATTATTCCTCAAGGGAGAAGAAGCCTCTGATCAAGATTAGAGCCACCACATCAATTAGATATCTAGATTAGCATAGCTACATAGGATTAGAACTAGAAGGAGTCAATCTTCGATTGGTTTCCGGATCTGTCAAGAGGATTCTTGGTAATTCTCTAATTGTTCTTCTAATCATCTTTGTTCTTCAATATTATGAATATGACTTTGTTCTACTTCAATATATTGCTTATGACTTTGCTCTACTTGTTTATATTCAAGATTATATTGTTCTTAGTTTATCATAGTTATGTACTTGGCTTAGATTGGATCTATATACATGTTTAGGATCGTATAGCGTTTATCCATCGGATCCATGGGTAAATGATAGATATTGTGTAGGCGTGGTGCTTATACCGTATTTATCTGCGATTGTACCCAATATGCCAGATCGTGGGGTAGTTCGTGATAGTGACAGCTTCATTGATTCTTATATAGTCCCCCTCTCGTGTATTGGGCTGCCAGAGCAATATTATTACAGGGGAGTGATTGCTATATTTCTCATTTACCTTGCTAATATCACTATGCATGGGCGTAGTCTTGTCTCGCAATGATTGCTAAGTATGCTTGCACAAACTATGATAATGCTAGACTATATAGTTGAGAATAACCTAGGAAATATTCTTGTAGTTCGTTCTAATTCCATGCTAATGACTTTCTAGAGTATCTAATTGAGGTGCTTATCATATTTATATATGGCTAAGTTATGCTGATCAGATTAATTATCTTTGTCACTATTCATTACTTTATATATCCTTTATGTGAAACTTACCCCTGTATGAAAAGAGTTAGATAAATGTTCTCAATTATACATGCAATGATAGATACTCAATCTCATATTCTATTCTGTAATCAATATTGATGATTGCTAATCCCTTCCCAGTGGTAAAAATATAAATAACGATACCTGGAATACTTCCCGGTTAAAATGCTACATCGGTATTAATCTGTGCGCTTGCAGATCCCATTCATTATTTATTTAGAAGAGCAATTGCGTATTTCAATACCGCGTCTCTCATGTCATGCTGGGGATGACAACTTGGCTTAAGTGGTATGAGGGATAGGTTTGGCATTTTTGGCACCCTTATCAGAATTAGAAAACTAAGTCTACTTTTGGTAATGATGTTAATAATACCCAACAAGCATTTTTGGCGCCATTGCCGGGGAAGGTTGATTACTAATCAGGAATAGATATAGATTTTGAGTTATCATTCGCATCACTAATATGATTGAGCTTATCTATTCTCTCATACAGTTTTAGCCCGATATTTTTCTATTTTATCTTATGCAGGGGAATGTATGAATAAAAGACATCTTCCAGGAAATTTTGTTGACAATCCCGAAGCCTTATTCAGAAAAACTAGAGCCAAGCTCAAGAGGAGATCATCAACACTACAGCAAGAAGCTTCATCCAATCAAGAAGATCACCGAAACTTGTCTTCAGAGTTCGAAGCCATGGCGAACAAATCGATCCGCGAGTTCTCAACTCCCACTACGAACAACATCCGCACTGGACCTGCTGCAGAGATCGATGGCAACTTTGAGCTCAAGCCTAGGCTTATCAACATGGTGCAATCCAACCAGTTCTATGGGAAGGCACACGAAGATGCTAGTGCTCATCTCCAACACTTCTTGGAGATTTGCAACACATTCACTATATCAGGAGTCCCCAGAGATGCTATACTACTTCGCCTCTTTCCATTCTCACTGTTAGGAAGAGCAAAGCAGTGGTTCTACGCTACAAAGGAGAAGAATACTACGTGGGCACTCTGCTCCACGAACTTTCTGGCTAAGTTCTTTCCCATGGGCAAGACCAATGCTCTTCGTTGGAAAATTACAAGTTTTCAGCAACAACATGATGAATCTGTTCCAGAAGCATGGGAGCGCTTCCAAGACTACATCCTAGAATGTCCCCATCATGGAATGGAGAGTTGGCTATTGATGCAGACATTTTATCATGGGCTCGGCAATAGTGCCCGAGAGACCATGGATGCTGCAGCCGGAGGAGCATTCTTATCACTTACTATATCACAAGCCACAGCTCTTGTGGAGAAGATGGTGTCCAACCAAAGCTAGAATGAAGAAAGGACCCAGACACGCAAGAGATGTGGAGGTATGCATCAGCTCAAGGAGGTAGACATGCTGTCTGCAAAGCTAGACCTGCTCATGAAGAAGCTCGACGATAGAGCTAGAGATAAGAAAGAAGTTATGCACATCTACGACTCTCACATGACTTGTGAGGAGTGTGGAGATACTGGACACTCAGGCAATCACTGCCCTGAGATGCTTGAGGATGTGAACTACATCAACAACAATAACAACAACTACTACAACCGTCCTCAACAAAATCAAGGTTGGAATCAATAGAGGCCTAACTACTCAGGTAATTATCAAGGTAACAATTCTTACAACAATAATAATAATTTTCCACCTTTGAGAGAGTTAGTGTCTAATCAAGGAAAGCTAATGGATAACCTATCTAAGAAATTGGCATCTAATGATAAAATGCTAGAAAATATAAATAATAGAATGGATAATTTCTCTACTGCCATCAAGAATCAAATTAGCTTTAATAAAATAATTGAATCTCAGTTAAATCAAATAGCTGCTGTTGTTCCTGCTACTAACCCCGGTATACCATCACAATCGGAAGGATTAGAATCTGCAAATCTTGTAGACATGTTTGATGCAGGTAACTGGAGTAACCCCGTCACTGAATTCACTACTGACCTTCTACCGATCAAGAGAGGCGATCTAGGACGCCCCGTCATCCCGATCTCCATCGGCATGGTGGACGTCCCAGAAGCACTCTGTGACTTTGGCTCCAGCGTCAACATTATACCCAGGGTACTCTATGAAAAAATCTTTACATATCCTTTATTAGAAACAACCATGTGTTTGCAGTTTGCAGATCAGACGATAAGTTTTCCAAAAGGAATATTGAAGAACCTTTGTGTCCGAGTTGGTACCTTATATGCCTTAGCAGACTTTGTGGTGATAGAGACCGGTAATGATGAGAGGGCACCCATCATCCTAGGGAGGCCATTCTTAAACACCTCGGGAGCTGTCATCTACGCCAGTGCTGCCAAGATCAGTTTCTACATCAAAGGGAGAAAGGAGACATTTTCCTGCAAGAACAAGACTACACAAATTCCAGATCAATCCAGACGTGAATCAAGGAAGAGGACCAACAGGTGAAACAGGAACAAGCAAGTGTGGACCGAGTCAGCTAAGATGGTCACTGCAGTTCATGGAGGCCAAGATCAACAACTTAAGTCACCATTTTTGACCAAGAAGGACGACCCAGGAATGCCAAGCATCTATTGCTCCATAAATGGATACAACTTCTATAAGACGACTTGCGACACCGGATCGGGCGTCAACATAATGGCCACAGTCACCTATCGGCTCTTGTTCGGAACCATGCCCCTAAAAACCAACATACATTCAGCTCCAGATGGCAGATCAGACATTTCGAGAGGTTAAAGGAACAGTAACTGATGTCCCAGTCAAAATAGACGTTCATTTTGTTTACACAGACTTTCAGGTTATTGACATGGGAGAAGACGAGTACGATCCACCCATCATCCTTGGAAGACCGTTCCTCAACACTGTTAAAGCAATTATCTACATTGGAACCAGAGAAGTCCATATGCACTTCCCCTCAGAAAAGGTACGCCGTTATTTTACTGACCCTAACTACATCTTTGAAGAATCTAAGCAGGTCAGGAAACGACACAACCGCAACCAAAGGAGGCAAATCATCAAGGACGGATGGGCAGACTATGAAGGAGAAGTGGTAAAAATAGAATTATCCAGAGGAGACCGTAGCACCGACTCAGGTGTGGAAAGAGAAGATAACCATACATGAAGAGGAGGCGCTGCCGGAAGTACCGACTCCGCCACCCAACGAATCCCAGGACGAATGAGAAAACAGAGAGTCCCGTTCGGAGGACTTAAAAACACCAAACGCCTTGCCAAGAGGTAAACTTGGTAGTTATCCTTTCCCTTTTAATTATTTAAAAAAGTTTATTTAGTTAATTATGTTCATACTATCCTAAAAAGAAAATAAAAATGTTAAAAATAGTAAGCCCCATGTGAGTATACGAGTGGCATGAAACCCATAAGTATATTCACTGTGGTGGCATAAAAATAAAATAAATATTTCTTTTATGCTCTATAAAATAAAAAAAATATATATAAAAAACAGGGAGTAATATTTATTGAGGAGGCTCAACATGATAAAGGCTAGATATTTAGGCTAACACTTAATCAGTTCCACAAAGCTTTGTTGTCTATTTGAGCTCCACAGAATTTAAGAATCAAGAAGACTAGCAAACGGAGGACATTCTAATCGCTGTCAAGATACTGCCGACTTTCAAATACACCTCTACCACCTGCTAGCTACATCAAGAGAAATTACGTCAAAATTCAGCTTGGGGGAGAGCACCCCCATTTATTCCGCTAAGTATTTCTATCTATCTTTATACTTATACTATTAAAATATAAATATACATAACTATGGAAAACCAAATAAAGATTTTGTGCTTATATATATATATCTTTTGCTTAGTGTGTTTAATAAATAAATAAAGTGGCTATGCTAATCTGAATCTTAATGATAAAACTCTAGCATGGATATGATGAATAGTTGCTCTGCCTAATTTTCAAATTTGAAGTTCTCTCTCAAGTTTAGACATAACTGTTATAATTTAAAGCTTGCTCTAAACCTAAACTTGTGGGAACAAAACTTGATCTGAAGTCTAAGTCGTTAACGGATATGATATGGGAAGGTTGAGCTGCTGTTTATCTGTTCCTAGAAATGCTAGAATTCTAGAGAATTTTATCTTTTAAAAATCTTTAAAATATTACATGATGAGTTCCTGTATGATGAGAGTTTAAATTCCTACCACAGCCATATATACATGCTTGCTAGACTTTGAGCCACACATTTACTATTTACTGCTTATGAGCATTGAGTGTGGTCAAGCTGTGTAGACCCTTAGGAGCTTATCATGTGGTTAAATCAAGATTTCACTTGCATGTTCACTCATATATGCTACTTCTACTCCGAAAGTACCATCCACATATATCCACCCATTTCTATCTCCAGAACCACCCAAAAATATTCTACTCCTAATCTGGGAGAGAATATCCAAAAATATTTCTGTTTTTCCCTTGTGAAATAAATGCTCAAGTTATCTTATTACTACCACTTGCTATATTATCTCAAGAGATGAGTGCTCTGAAAAAAAAAAGAGATACGAGGAAATAAAAAGGGGCAAGTGCCCGAAACCTCGAAAGAAAAGAAAAAGTGAGACGAGAGGTAAAAATGGACAAGTGTCCGACAGTAGAATTAGGAGTACAAGATACCCACCTGAGAGGAAAGAAGAAAAATATAGAGCATCTCATTCTCCTCACAAAAGTTTCAAAAAGCAAGGAAGGTATGTATCCCCTCAAAAGAGCAAAAGTAGAATTAGACTTTCACCATTGTTATCACCATTATCACCATTCATTCGCCACACATGCACATCTTGATTTGATTTATTGGCTTGTTTCTTTGGATCCATGGTTTGACTATACAATAAATGTCTTGTAAGTATGTATATTTATCTCCCACATATGAGCTCTAGATATTAAAGCCTTATTAGAATAGGGTGAGAGAGAAGGCAATGTCACTAAGCCTTATACCACAAATACTACATATCTTGAGAGAAGGCATATACCATCACTCCCTTGGTAAGGATCCAGAAATACCACAAAAGAGAGATTTAAGAGAGTCATACAAGGAATCTCTAAGTTTTATTTGAAAATCTGCAAAAACTCCAGAGCTATAGCTGATCAAGAATAAGAGACATGGCACTTGACTAGACCGTTCTATCTTTTAACTACTCAAGACAGAAGAGACAGTTACAAGTCTCATGGTGAAAGGTAAAGTAAGTAAGTTTTAATTCTTGACAGTTTACTATAACTCAGAGATGAGATCTTATTTAAAAAAACATGTGTACCGTCAATTTTTAAAGATATTGCAACAACTTCTAAATCCATCACTGAGATTATGCTTGCTCAGGGACGAGCAAGTGGTAAGCTTGGGAGAGTTTGTTGACGGTCCTTAAGTATCAAATTTAATTATCAAATAAACAAAGAAAAGGAACCAAATGAAATCAACATCTAGACTTAGGGTTTTATCTGACAGAATTCCACGAGTTTTGGTGTTTGTCTATTTCTTCAGGGGGTTATCAGGAAATACGGAAGAAAGGCCCACACGTCGGGATTACATAGAGATATTAACGTGCCGCGCAATTATCTTACATCTAGAAGACTCCAAAAGCCACGGGATGGAAGCGGAGGCCGAACGGGGCCAGACACTGGGCGCCCGCACAGTTGACCTGGGCGCCCGCCCCCTGTTGGAGTCCAATCAGGACTCTCTTTCGAGAAAGATCTCCACCGACCTAAAGGATCAAGGATAAGCGTTCAATCAATGTTGGTTTGATCCAACGGCCCATATTCACTTGAAGGGACTATAAAACCAGACTCCCTGGCCCCTGGAGGAGAGAGCCTCTCAACCCTAATTCATTATTCCTCAAGAGAGAAGAAGCCTCTGATCAAGATTAGATCCACCACATCAATTAGATATCTAGATTAGCATAGCTACATAGGATTAGAACTAGAAGGAGTCAATCTTCGATTGGTTTCCGGATCTGTCAAGAGGATTCTTGGTAATTCTCTAATTGTTCTTCTAATTGTTCTTCTAATCATCTTTGTTCTTCAATATTATGAATATGACTTTGTTCTACTTCAATATATTGCTTATGACTTTGCTCTACTTGTTTATATTCAAGATTATATTGTTCTTAGTTTATCATAGTTATGTACGTGGCTTAGTTAGATTGGATCTATATACATGTTTAGGATCGTATAGCGTTTATCCATCGGATCCATGGGTAAATGATAGATATTGTGTAGGCGTGGTGCTTATACCGTATTTATCTGTGATTGTACCCAATATGCCAGATCGTGGGGTAGTTCGTGATAGTGACAGCTTCATTGATTCTTATATAGTCCCCCTCTCGTGTATTGGGCTACCAGAGCAATATTATTACAGGGGAGTGATTGCTATGTTTCTCATTTACCTTGCTAATATCACTATGCATGGACGTAGTCTTGTCTCGCAATGATTGCTAAGTATGTTTGCACTAACTATGATAATGCTAGACTATATAGTTGAGAATAAATATTCTTATAGTTCATTCTAATTCCATGCTAATGACTTTCTAGAGTATCTAATTGAGATGCTTATCATATTTATATGTGGCTAAGTTATGCTGATCAGATTAATTATCTTTGTCACTATTCATTACTTTATATATCCTTTATGTGACACTTACCCCTATATGAAAGAGTTAGATAAATGTTCTCAATTATACATGCAATGATAGATACTCAATCTCATATTCTATTCTGTAATCAATATTGATGATTGCTAATCCCTTCCCAGTGGTAAAAATATAAATAACGATACCTGGAATACTTCCCGGTTAAAATGCTACATCGGTATTAATCTGTGCGCTTGCAGATCCCATTCATTATTTATTTAGAAGAGCAATTGCATATTTCAATACCACGTCTCTCATGTCATGCTGGGGATGACAACTTGGCTTAAGTGGCATGAGGGATAGGTTTGGCATTTTTGGCACCGTTATCAGAATTAGAAAACTAAGTCTACTTTTGGTAATGATGTTAAGAATACCCAACCGAGCCCTTTCACTATCTATCTCAAAATCATCTTCTCCCTAAATTACTAAGCCATGTCCACTAGCTTTGTAGCACATCTTGTAAAATAATCTTTGTATGTGGGACAAAGGTGTGTATTGTTGTAGATAAAGGCTTGTTAAATGTAAGTTGTGTGCTTAGTAATGGTTGTTTAAGCGTGATTGTTTGAGTTTTCTCAAGTACTTGCTTAAAACTGTTATGTTGTGTGGATGTTGGTTATCTAGATCATGCCTTGGTTGTTCGTGTTTTGTCCTTGACGAGCACGAGTGTTAAATAGCTTTATCTTAGAATGGCACTCAAGTTATGTTAATTGTGTGTTGGTCGAATCAAATTAGGTTCCATCTCTTAGGAGCCGAGCTTATAGAATTGACTGTTAATTTTTGAATGTTAGAGCATCCATGCCTACGCTTGATACTAAACCCATGTCCAGACCCTCAAATGCTTGCATACCATGGTTGTCCTACATCCGGATGCAAATATCCTTGTCTAGCCAACTAGCTAGGATAAGTTCTCACTACAGAAAGCTTTTGACTATAGTTGTTCCTTGCTAGTTACGGAGACCATACCAAATCCATGTTGGACCTCCCAGTTGCCTCTCCCAAAGCTTAGCTTGTGTAAGGCAATCTTTTGCTGCCTAATCTTGGAATCTTTTGCTTTGCAAATCATGTAACTCCCTATCACCTAAATCTCTGATTGGTGTAGTGGTTTTACCTTTGGAGTTTGCTTTAGTCATCTCCAGCCTCCCCAGGTCTTGGGATGCTTATCAACTTTGATCTCATGTTCCTACCCAACATGACCGCATCTCATGAATTAATTGTTAGGTAATGACCTTGATGGGCATAGGGCGTATCCATTTATGTCTTGTGCCGTGTTCTCATCCTTTGACCTACTACTTGTTATGTCCAAATCTTGCTGTCATCTTTGCTTACATTAATTTTCTCTTGCACATGATTCTTGTCCATGCAAGACCTACCTATGTCATGTGAGATTTCACGTTGGTTGTAAGATCGGTAATAGCGTCGTGATTAATGACTAACGGTGCCGTGACAAAACTGAGAGCATCCTGTGGCTGCAGACACAAGGTCATGCTGCTCGGCACGCGCTGGTATCGTGGTTGCTAGCCATGATCTATTATGAAACTACACTGATGTGTCATCTCATTGTGAGTTTTTCCTAGGTTATCATTCCTTATGTCCAATCAGAAGGTCTATATCATATTTATGTAGTAGGACTTCCTTCTGAAGTTGCTAAGAAGATAACCTTTGAAGAATAGGTTACCGACATAATCTTAGCAGACTGCAAGGGGTGGTAGACAAGAGACTATATTTGTTACCCATGTAACAATATCAGTTGTTTAGTGAGTAACTTGTGTCATCCACTGTTGAATCCAAAGGGCACACTACACTTAAAGTTGGATAAGTTATCAATCAGACAAGAATTGATCCAAATCTTGATCATGGTGATCACATAGTCATAATCAACCATCTCTATTGTGATCTCCTTTTTGGCTAACTTTGATCTTGACTGCCTATATACGCATCAACTACAATTGTTACCGCCAGGAAGAAAGCTTTAGAACTTTTTAGTGTTAAGAGACAACTGATTAGTTTTCAGTTGGAAGGTTAATCACTACCTAGGCAACCACTCCATGACATCCCTGAAAGCTATGTCTCATAACACAATGTCATGCGAAGAA
Organism: Sorghum bicolor; assembly: GCF_000003195.3. Taxonomy (NCBI): domain Eukaryota; kingdom Viridiplantae; phylum Streptophyta; class Magnoliopsida; order Poales; family Poaceae; genus Sorghum; species Sorghum bicolor. The sequence continues at coordinate 42,610,679 of NC_012871.2, forward strand.
AACAATAAGTTGATCAACGATGCAAATACTATTTCTTCCTCTAGGCCCTATGTTGTCAGGTCAATTCAATCTTGGACAATCACATAGATAGTACCAAATGCTACATCTGAGTCACAAGCTAGAGAAAAGCACGTCCCTACTCTCGGTTAGCGTCATTATGTGTGTGGTGCTATCAAAGGTTTTGTTCTGTTCGGTTAGCCATATGGTGTTTGTTTGTGCTGAATTTTGGTTAATCATCAAAAGACTCTTGAATCTATATACACACTAACAATTCATGCATAATGAAGCTAGTTGTGTGGTATGAACTGAACCAAGATGAACCATAGGATGACCTAGAAAATACTCCTTGCACCCTTGGACACCTAGCTGTTACCCTATCAAATCAATCAATAGTTGAGCAATCTAGGCGTTCTACAAGTCAAAAATAAATGGAAAGGTGTTAAACAACAAATCTTAGATTTATAATCTTAGAGCTGTTGTTTGATCCTAAAAAGGAATCCTTAATGTCAAAAGTAGTTTCACCAAGCTATTTTCCTACTGTACAAACCGACCCAACTTACTAAGCAACTACTTAGTGATGGAAATTTCATAGTTGACTTGCTTGGTAGTAGCTTGTTTCCCTAGTTCGGTGAATACTTGCAACTTTTGTTGTCCTCTAGACCTCGCTATCATCCATCTTTACAATGCTTATCCAATGCTAACATGCCATGGGTATCTTCTATGTTCATTTTACCCAAGAGGTTGTATCTGTTACGACCTAGGTAATTGTTAACACTTGGAGCCATGAAATTCCTTGAACGGTCAGCATTAACTTGATAGACTCAGATAATATAGTGTTGTTATCAGAGAAAGAGAACTGCACACAAGGAACCTTATGTAGCTATCCATCGATTGGCATGTGAGTGATTAGACCTTATGACTAGAATAGACGTTGTTTGTTGGTTAGTTGGGTTCTCATAACCTCAAAGGATGTTTTATCTAGTTCATGATCTCATCCCCTACGAAAGGTTGTACTCAAGCCATTTTGGTAGAGCACTACTTTTCGAACTTTGTGAACATAGATGGAAACATTGTAATGAGTAGTTTATTATGCTCTGAGTTATCCATCATACTTTGGGAATGAAGAACTATGTTGTCTTGAATTCCTCCCAAAGTAACAATACATCGTGGAAGTCAATGAAGAAAAATCCTTAGACAAAAATTCACTACGAAGAACAAGTATCAGAAAGTGCCTTGACCAAATCAGCCTCTTTGATGCTCGGAGATAAGTAGTTGACTGCTATCGCCAATGTTAGAAGTGAATAACATGCTTCTCTACCCTTGGAAGTCTTTTGTCCTGAATCTCGGGACGAGATTCTTTTAAGGGGGGAGGGTTGTAACACCCCAAGTGTTTGCCATGAGTTAGACTTTAGGTTTTGAGCTCAAACATGCCAAGATAAGTGGTGATGATCATGTTAAGGTTAATCCATGAAAGCGAGCCTCAAGTCAAACTTAGAGAATGCACCCTTGCTTATATATAGGCCCTTTTTTCAAAGTGCATGCTTGGGTGACATTAATGGAACCTCTCTCATGTGTCTCACATAAGTGTATAGAACCATAGGTCATCAACCAATCCTTGCAACCTTGCCCAAATGACTCTGGATGAACTCTACAACAAAAGTCATAAAGGGTACATGTTGAGCTTGTGCCTAGAAAATGCTTCAATTAGCCTAAAACCTTAGTTTGAGCTTTATCAAGTTGCTGCATTGACCAAAGAGAAAGTTTGACTTCGGTACTAGTTATGAGGTTTGACGTTAAATGAAAGTTGTAGTTTACCTTCTGTAGAACAAACATTGTTTAATGGTCCAGAGCTAGTTTGGTACCTAGCCTAGTCAAATTGAGCTTTCAAGATTCAATGCAGTGTTGTTTTGGAACTCGAGAATTTTGGCTAAGTCCTCAAGGTGCTCAGTTTCGGGTACCCTAGTTGGGAGCCTTGTATCTTCCAAATAACACTGAACCAGTACCAGGTCCTTTAATAAAAGTTGTAGTACAGTTTGTATGATACAAACTTTGTTAAGGTGCCCAAGTCTAAATCATCTTTTAAGCATGTCCAATAATAGTCACAAGATTGAATCTGCTGTAATTTCCAGCATTTCGAATTTCTAAGTGTGGAAATGCAGTTCATCATGTTGGCATTCCGCGTTCTCCAAATTTTACTAAACAAATTGTTTGGGTCCCAAAATAGAAGTTGGAGTACATATTGTGGGCAAGAGCATACCGAAAGATGACACCAGTTTAACTTCGTTTTGGTCACCAATTTTGAGTTTTGTTAATCATTATCAATTATTGACACTCAAAGGTTGGCATCAAATTATCTACTAATCTAAAACACTAATGACCATGGCACCTTAATCAAAGTTGGAGAGTGTCAAGAGTAGAGCAAACTTCATTTTTGGTCCATGTCCAAATTCGGTCCAGATCCGGCCCAAATCGCTTCCCACACTGACCACATCGTTGCCCGACACGTGTTCGGTGGAATGCCTCAACGGTTGGATACGTCGCTGGTGCGTGGCGACCATGCATGGACACCACCCGCCCACCTCCCCTGCTCTCTCTGCACGCAAAGGCGAGCACCAGAGCGCCCTCCACACCCTCCTCCACTCCCTCATTCAATCTCCCTCGCTTGGAGCTTCCTCTCATATCTCTGGGAGCATGCACAGCGCACACCGCCGTGGCAAGCCTCCCCAGCTCAAGCTTCTGCCACTGCTACCTGCAGCCGGCCAGGGCCGGGCGTGACCACGGCTGGCCGAGGCTAGACCACCAACTGGCTCCCCGCTGCCACCGGCGCTCTCCAGCAGAATCCCGAAGCCGGCCATGTCCTTTTGTGTCCTCGTCTGTGTCTTCTCAGGAGAAGAGAGCGATCTCGGGTTAGAATAAGAAACAACTCAGGGTTCCAGGTGCGAAGCCAAGACTCACATGAATAGTATCACTAGGCTGTGGCGTGATTCCGGGAAACTCCAGGGTTCCCGAGGGAAAAGTGTTTTCCTTCTTTGCAGATTTCTCGGTGAAATTTGGAAATCCATAGTAATTCATAGAAAAGTCGTAAAATAGCAAATATGGACTTTTTGGAATCCGTGTGAAATTCTCTATGCAGTACATCTGTAATATGACATGGTTTAGTTTGCAGATTTAGCGGTAAAAATAGATTTATGCAGTTCGGTTTTAATTGTTTGTTATATTTGTCTTTTTCATAACCGCTGTACTATTGCTCAAATAAATGTGAAACGTTTGTGAAATGCTTTACATACAACCGAGATGGTCGCTCAATTCTCTCCAAGATAACATAATGTCCTGTTTGAACGTCCGAAAAGCGATTCCTCCCTCATAATATTGTAAAGTGCAAAGAAATTCAAGGGTGAGAAGATAGGAACCTAGCTCAGTTATGTTCCAAAAATTTGTCCATCCCACCATCTGGAAAATCAAGTCAAATTCAGTATCCATACCTATTTCTTGTAGCAGGATAGGATCAAGAGTGGGGGTGTGAATGAAATCCTTGTTCTTTAGCTGCTGGAAAACTTCCTTCTCCCTGCGGGTTTTCAGTCCAAGGTCTCCTGTCTTGAGGAGGACCTTGACTTCTACATCTGATGAAGATGACGGAGCTTGCGGGGGCGTCGGGTCGACGCTCATCTCAGACTGGTGCGAGGAGTGTCGGGATGAGCTCCTCGTACTAATGTTCTTGAGGGCCTTCCCTGCGTTCTTCACCTTCTTGAACATCCTGCCGACAAAAGTTGACACAAACACAACTAGTGGAAAATGTGAGAGAGAAAAATGTTAGCGGTCAGCTGTCCGAAATGTCAGTAGTCCAGGGGTTAGTCGTTCAAGACAATTTTTTTATTTTGGCAGCACCTCCCCCTAAAAAACTTTCAACTTCGCTTTGGACAGCGGGATCACTACTTACTAGTTGAACCTTGCTCTATTACTCCAGGGCTACCAAACTCTCTTTCACTCTTCTCTTCCCCTCTACTCTCCTTCTCACTTCACTACAAGAGCTCCTTCTCTGGAAACTGAAACTTGCGTGGTTTTCTAGAATGCTTATGTGAAGAAGTTGGAGGCAGGAGGTGGATTTTTATAGGCTGAAGGAAGGACAGGGCGGGCGCCCTTTGTAGGTGGGCGGGCGCCCACCTTTGGTGGCCATCCTGGCTGCCTTTTCTCCACTCCCTCCGTTGCTTAGCTCTTACGCAGAATAATGTTGAGTGGTTGGTGGTTGGATGGTGGAAAAATGCTGTTGAGTGGAAACATGTTGGTAGATCACAAGATGTGGTGTATGACATGTGGGACCCAAGGAGTGTGGGTCATGCTTCTAGAAGGTTGCTATAATTAAATATAATGCAGGAAAATCTAGGAGAATTGAAACTTATTGAAGTGATAATGAAAAATATATTTGTGCCTCCACAATAATTAATAAATATGGGTTGTCACACACCATAAATATTGTTTATATGGGGCTTTTCATTATAATAATGCTATGAATAAATATGACTAATGCAAGAATTGAATATGAGAGAATTAATGATACAGATAAATACCGATTTACCTCCCGACGAGGGTTTGGGATTTTAGGTCCCCCAAGCTGGACCTCCAAATCTTTTAATCTTCTGAATTACCTTCCTCCAGAGATGGTGTCTCTAGTGGTTCTTCTTCATGAACTTCCTTCACTGTAGAGTCTCTCTCTGGTTTGGGCTTGAATGTGAAGTGTTCTTCTTGTCCGTTTATGTTGAACTTGATTTCTCCTTTTCCAACATCGATGTGGGCATCGGCAGTGCTCAGAAATGGCCTTCCAAGGATAATGGACACTTTTGAGTCGGGACTCATGTCCAGTACCATGAAGTCTACTGGCACAAGGAAGTCTCTTATCTTGACTGGAATGTTTACGACGATGCCCAACGGGCGTCGAACTGATTGATCTGCTAGTTGTAGGCACATTGCTGTTGGTTCTAGGGTTGTATGCTCAAGCTCCTCATAGATTGATGCTGGCATCACACTGACACTTGCTCCAAGATCACAAAGTGCATTGTTGAAGTGTTGGTTTCCGATTGAGCAACCAATAGTGGGACATCCTGGATCCTTCTTCTTCCTTGGTGGTTTGTTTAGGATGGCCGCACTGCATTCTTCTGTCAGCTTGATAACCTCAGTGGTGGGCAGTGGTCTCTTCTTGTTAAGAATATCTCTGATGTACTTTGCATATGTGGGTACCAAACTGCTCATCCGACTGCAGTCCTCTGTTTCTTCTAGGAAATGGCAAATAGTTGGTGTCGTAAAAATCTTTCCTCGTTTCTCCAGCTCTTGGTGGTTGTAGCAGATCTTCTGCTTCAACTGGGCTTTCTTCTTCTATCACTGCTGGTTGCACTAGTGCTGATGTTCTCTGTTTCTCTTTTGGGTATGGGGGATCCCTGGTGGCTTTGCCTCCTCTAGTAGTTATGTTCTTTACCTACTCAATGTTAGTGGCAACAGGCAATGCAGTAGCTAGCTTTATTAATTTAAGCTCTACCCTCTTATTAAGAGTGTTTTGCTCATTAAAGGCAGTTAATAGAAAATCCATTTTATTGTGTATATCTTTTAGAGATGATTCATATGTATCTAGCCTTTGTTTAACTTCATCATTAGTTTTGGTTTGTTGAGCAATTATTTCTTTTATTGAAAGTTGCTTTAAAGTGTTACTTGAATTCATACCTTTGCTATTGGGTTGACTCGAAGTAGGTTGATACTTGTATGTTGTCTCAATGGCCCTTTGATCTCTTTTGAACTTGGCCCTCTGGTCAATCCAATGGAGCAAATTTTCCATCTTGGTTGATAATGCATTTACTTCTTCTGGTATTACTTCAGTTTGATGACATTGTTGAGCTTTATCTTGGAACTAGCTTTGGCTTTCTGCTATCTTATCCAAAAGTATCTCTGCTTTTCCAATTGTAAGCTCCAAGAATGATCCTTTAGCAGATGCATCTAGGCACTCACGAGCCTTCTGGGTTAATCCATGGTAGAAGGTCTGCATAAGTAACCATCTGGCCATTCCATGGTGAGGACAATCTGATATGTATCCTTGAAAACGCTCCCATGCTTCTGAAATGGTTTCTGGAATCTGCTGTTGAAAACTGACAATATTTCCTCTTAAGGCAGCTGTTTTGCCTATAGGAAAAAACTTTGATAGAAAGGCATCTGACAAGTTCGTCCAGTTGTTGATGTTATCTTGATGAGTGTAGAACCACTTTCTCGCTTTCCCTTCTAGTGAGAATGGAAAGAGGTGAAGCACTATGACGTTTTTGTCAACTCCGTTGATGCAGATTGTGTTTCCAATCTCTAAGAAATTCTGCAAGTGTGCACTAGCATCTTCATGTGCCTTTCCACTGAATTGTGTAGCTTGTACTAAATTGATGAGGCTTGACTATATCAAGGACATGTTGAAGAAGTTTGGGATGCAAGATGCTAAGTCAATCTCAACTCCAGTGGGCACCAATGAAAGTCTTTTAGTGGCAACATGGTGAATCAAAAGGAATCTCGATCTCTAATTGGAAGCCTACTCTATGTCACCGCATCTAGGCCGGATGTCATGTTTAGTGTATGCATGTGTGCAAGATATCAAGCCTCACCTAGAGAGAGTCATCTCAAGGCCACAAAGAGAATATTGAGGTATTTGAAGCATACACAAGATGTTGGACTTTGGTATCCCAAGGGGTCACAATTTGAGTTGATTGGATATTCGGACTCCGATTATGGGGGATGCAAAATCAATAGGAAGAGCACTAGTGGAACATGTCAATTTCTTGGAAGATCACTAGTGTCATGGTCCTCAAAGAAACAAAATAGTGTGGCAATATCTACCACCGAAGCCGAATATATTAGTGCGGGAGCATGCTGTGCACAATTACTATGGATGAAATCAACTTTGAAGGACTATGGATTCAATTTCAAGAATATACCATTGTTTTGTGATAATGAAAGTGCAATTAGAATGACACAAAACCTAGTCCAACATGGAAGATCAAAGCACATTGACATAAGGCATCATTTCATTAGAGATCATCAACAAAAGGGTGATATTTCCATTGAGAGCATTGGCACCGAAGATCAACTTGCTGATATATTCACTAAGCCACTTGATGAGAAGAGGTTTTGCAAGCTGAGAAATGAATTGAACATACTTGACTTCTCAAATATGTGTTGATGCACCCCCACAATATGACATGCCTCACCTTCGAGCAAAGCAAGGTAAAATTGTTTGACATGTCATCCATCCCTTGCTAAGGACTTGTTTAGTGCATCTAGTCATTCCTCACATGTCCTAGGCTCATTTATGAAAATAAAATGAATTTATTGCTTGTATGGTACCACTATTGCTTCTATGTTTGAAATGATCTAGTGGTAGCATATAACATGTTTGTGGGCTTGCAATCCTAGTGTTTGATCTAGAAAATAAGCTATAAGTGTTTAACTCAACATTGTCAGGATAACCCTTGAATGAGGTGTGAAAAAGCTTGCCATTAGTTCAAATCGAGTTGAATATCTTAGGCATGTAATCTAGATTGAACCAAATTTTGGAAAATGATCCTCACATTTCATGGTTTCACACAACCTATCTAAAATTTGAGCTCACCTTTTGTGGTCATCGATGACAAAGGGGGAGAAGTAATTCACAAAGATAGGTTTTGCTAAAAGAAGGGGATCAAATTTTTTTTAAAGCACACAAGTAGGGGGAGCAAGCTCATAAATTTGGATGTTGCATTTGGATATGCATTACATATGCTTGTTTGCATAGCACAATTTTTTTTCTCTCCGATACATGATTGTGTGGTGTTTGCTAGTTGTAAAACTGATTGTTGAAATAAATTACTAGCATGCATAGAAGATAGTTAGATGTGCCTTGCATGTTTTTTTACAAGTGGTACTAGATCCTTGTTTATAATGTTGATCTCACGAGGTATCTAGTTTTTATGTTTGCAAGTGCTATCTAACTAACCATGGTGCTAAGGATGGTGTTCAAATGGCAACTCCGATTGGTATCACGCTTCAAAGGTCCATTCTTTACGTCTTTGCATCATTTGGTAGCCATTGTCTCCTATGTCTCCTATCTAAAGTATATGTGCAGCTTTCAAATCCAAACTCATAGCAGATATGTAGGGGGAGCCATTGCTACCAATTCGGGTTTATGAAACTTGTCCATACCCTTTACACATGGTAAAATGCTTGGGCAAGCAACATGAACCTAAAAAGTTTTATTAAATATATTTGTGAAAAGGTTGTCATCAAATACCAAAAAGGGGGAGATTGAAAGCCCTAGTTTGGTTTTGGATAATTGATGAAACCTATGTGTACTAACCTTTGTCATGAGTGAAATACAAAGATAGGTTGGTACACACCAAGTGATGGAGCTAGATGATGGTCATGGTGATGGAGATGACCAAAATGGGATATTCAAGTACTCCATCTTTGAAAAGAAGAAAGAGAAAACAAAATGGGCTCAAGGCAAAGGTATTTTTAATAGGGCCATTTTGTTTTGCCACTCAAGACACCTAGAGGGTGTGAGTGGAATTAGGATAGATAATCGTACTATAAAGAGGGGAAATCTTTAATTGCAATGGTTATCTAGTGCCACTAAGTGTGAGTCTTTCTTTTGCATATACATTGCGCTTAGTGACATGGTGAGAATACTTGAGAAAACCCTAACAATTATTTGTGAAAATGCTAACCTAAGTGCTCAATTGTTTTTGGTACTTCATGGGAAAGTTAGCACCTTAAAAAGGGGGTTTTGAGTTGGAAAACCGAGCTAGTAGTCATGCCCAAACAGCAAGGGGTCGATCGGAATTATTCACTGCCCTACCTGGATATTCTAGTGTATGTGCTTGCAACAGAGAGGGGTCCGTTGGATTTTTAGCTGCCCTGCACTGGAATTTTTTTCAGTACTGGAGTTCACCCACGCCAACGGTCAAAAGTGTGCGCGCCTAGAATTATTTCCTACCCGCACTGGAATTTCTCGCGAGATTGGGGTGCTGCAACAGTCGGATGAGTGGCTGGCAGAGGATAAGGTCGGGTTTCACCCCTTCCTTTCTTCCTCCTCAATCCATTCCTTATTCTTCCTCTCTTGAAGAACTCCAAGAAAACAAAAGCTCTCCTCTTCTCCTCTCTCACTCCCAAGGATTTGTGCTCCATTCAAGTGAGAGAGCAAGCTCTAGAGATCTATTTGAGAGCTCCAAGAGGATCTCCTCCCTCTCCTCTCCATTCCCATGGTTGGTACTCTTAGGTGAGAGGAGTTGGGAAACCCTAGTGTTTATGCATTTGTGATTCATATTTGTGGCACTAGTTGATTGTTGGGATTGTGGATTTCTTGTTACTCTTGGTGATTACCGTCACCTAAACGGTTGGTATAGGATTGATTGGTGAGGGGATTTGGTGATTGTGTCCGCCCCCAATCAAGGTGATATTTGTGAGGGGTTGTTGTGGTTCCCCGGCGGAGAGCTAAATTCCAACTCTAGTGGATTGCTCGTGTCATTGAGTTACCGCACTTGAGAGTGGGGTCTTGCGGTTTCCTTGCGAGGGTGGCTTGCAAGTCACACCGAAGAACCATCTAGGTGTTGGTCGACACAACGGGGACTAGCTTACCGGCAAGTAAGTGAACCTCGGGAGAAAAGTTATTTGTGTCATCTCTTGTTTCTCGGTGAATTGAATTGATTGACACATATATGGTTCGAATTAATTATTTGGTGATTGGCAACATCCTCTACTCTTCGCCGTCGGTATAAAAGTCAAATTCCCTTCTCTTTCATACTTGCAATTTATCTTGTTAGCTCTCTAATTAGTTAGAGTAGAGACCTAGCAGTTTGAGTGCATAGAGATTGAAAGGATCAAGATGCCCAAGAGGGGGGGTGAATTGGGCTTCTCTTAAAAATTTAAGCAACCTATAAGCTCCAATTCAACCCCTTGTGCCTAGTGAGACTTAGAGAGCTACCGAGTAAAAAGTTTTGCAACCTAGTTCCAATCCTATTCTAGCATGGCAGTTCTAAGAATGTAAAAACACAAAGTAAATGCTAGAAAGTAAAGGAGTAGTGGAAGAAAATGCTCGGCGATGTTTTGCCGAGGTATCGGAGAGTCGCCACTCTCCACTAGTCCTCGTTGGAGCACCCGCGCAAGGGTCTTGCTCCCCCTTGGTCCGCGCAAGGACCAAGTGCTCTCTACGGGCTGATTCTTCGACACTCCGTCGCGGTGAATCGCCCAAAACCGCTCACAAGCTTGACACGAGCCACCCACACGAACTTCGGGTGATCTTCGTGTCTCCAATCACCACGGAACCGTCTAGGTGATGGCGATCACCAAGAGTAACAAGCAAAGAACTCTCACTTGACCCAAACAAGGCACTAGAGAGTGGTGGATGCACACTTGACTCTTGGAACTCACTAGAGAAGGATTCTCACAAGAAATCACTCCAATCTCAATCCTCTCTAGGCTCTTGCAACTCTCTTGCTCCACAACAAGTTTCTCTGATGTTCAAATGGGCAAGAGAGCTCTCATGGACGAGGTGGAGAAGTATAAATACTATCCACGAAGTCCAAAGGTCGGCCAACCGTTTTCCACTGAAAACGGGGTCACCGGACGCACATTATGTTGCACCGGACGCACTGCACCGAGCGTCCGGTGCTGCATAACGGCTAACTGTACTTCGCTCTGACAGGTCACCGGACGCTAACTCTCAGCGTCCGGTGCAGCGTCCGGTGCTAAGGGAAAACTTACATGCTCCCTGCGCATGGGACCGGACGCTACCCTGTGCGTCCGGTGCTAGCGTCCGGTGCTCTGGGGAACTTTGCAAGCTCCCTGGGTAAGGGACCGGACGCTGCCCGGTGCGTCCGGTGCCAGCGTCCGGTGCCTAACCCTAAGCACCAACCTGTTCCAACGACTAAGGACCTCACCGGACGCACTCACAGAGCGTCCGGTGCAGCGTCCGGTGCCCCTTTGGGCACCCAAACTTAGTCGAAACGTGAACGCTCCAACACGAAGTTTGTTCCTCTCGATCTAAGGACTATCTCTGAGCTGCCTAGTGCTAGGTTTACCAAGTGTGCACCACACCTAAACCTAAAGCCTTGTCTAAGTCAAGCTACTAGATCAAAGCCCCTCTTAATAGTACGGTCAAAGGAGAACAAAGTCCTAAACTACTCTAAGTGCCCTTCTTCACCATATGGCACTTAGACCTAGTCTAGTCTCGACGATGTCCATCCATCCTTTGAAAACCGAAACGATTTCCACTATTAAGTTGGCATGTACGTCCCTGTCCATCGAGTACTTATTTACCATGACCTTACCTATGACTTTGCCTCTGCAAAACACACGTTAGTCATAGTAACCAACAATGTCATTAATCACCGAAATCTCTTAAGGGCCTAGATGCTCTTTCAATCTCCCCCTTTTTGGTGATTGATGACAACCTCGAGTATGAAAAGAGTTGAGGTTTTCAAAGTGACTTGGTTTTAATAAGCATGATACAATAAGAACAAAGAAATAAGTCATGCTTATATCAACCAAATCAAATACCCTGCATCCAAATGTGTGAGTGATATTCAACAGGATAAGAACATAAGGCTCATAGATACATCGGAGTAGAAACGCGGAAGCAAAGATGATATGAGCCAAAACACATGACAATAGAATATCACATTAAGCGCAAATCATGTCGCATAAGCCATAGTATCTCACACAAGTGCAATGCATAAAGGTAAACATGATGCATGATGAAGTATAGAAAGTATCTCAAAATAATAAACTCCTCCCTCTCTAGCTAGCTCCCCCTAACTCCCTAACTCTCTCATACACGCACTCTCTCCCCCTTTGGCATCAAGCGCCAAAAACCTAAGAAGATGGTGGAGGAGGCGGAGCTGTAGAGTCCCTCGGCGCGGCCACGTAACGAGCTGCATCATCTGAACTGTCGGCCGTCGAGGCGGAAGAGGTGGAGTGACCCTCTGAAACTGCAGGTGCTGGAGAAGCGGTCCGGGTCTGCTCTGGCGCTGTCACAGGCTGTGCTGGCTGCTCGAGTCCGGCTGACGAAGCTGGCACGGACTCGGTCGCTGTAGCTGTCGTAGCTGGTGCGGTAGAAGACGGTGCAAGCTGCTCGGACGACGCTACGGACGACGACAGAAGCTCTGTAGTGGTGACTGGCGCCGTAAAGACTGCAGGGGCCTGCAGAGGAGGAGGCGTAGGGTCACCAGTCAGAGCACTGTAGGTGAAGCTGAGGTGCGGATCTGTCTGTGAGTCCCACACAAGCTGTGACGCTGAAGCAGACTGAGGGGTGAAGCCTGAGCGGAGAGGGGTAAACTGCGGTACCTGCTCAAAGCCTGAAGAGATAGCACCCTGAGAGACCTGGTGCTGTGGCGTCGTGAACGGCTGACTCTGAGCGGGTAGCTGGAGCGGCTGCTGAGACGGGCTCTGAGTCTGAGGCACAGGAGTCGGGGGTCTGACTGACGACGTGCCGGGAAGCTGTATCTGCGGTAGCTGAATCCCGGAGGCGGCCATGAGAGCGGCCATCATCGCTGTCTGCTGGGCCTGGAAAGCAAGCTGCTGCTCCTGAAAGGTGAGAAGCTGACGCTGGAGCTCATCCTGTCTGGCCTGCATGGCTGCATTAATGGCAGCCTGATCCCTGTCGCGCCTCGCCTGCTCCTCAGCTGCACGGCGCTGATCTGCCCTCATACCCTCCAAGATAGCAAGCAGGGCAGGGTCTGAAGCACTCGAAGAACCACCTGCCTCGTGATCATGAGCTCTGGGAGGAAGGTCAGTTACTGGCGGCTGATAGTCATCATCAGAACTGTCTGAGGCGAAGTCAAACTCGCCCTCTGCCTCTGCATCTGCAAACGCGCCAATAGCTGTATCCTGCTGCTCCTCTGTCTCCGCAACTGTCGCTGTACTGCGGGTGCCCCTAGGAGAAGGTGGGGGCACTGGTCTACGTGGAGCACGAGGAGGAGGAGCACCTCTGAGGTCGTGGTGCGCTCTCAGCATCTGTCGGGGGTCGTAGTGGGGGAAGACGGTGTCGGACTCTGTCAACTCCCTCTGCAAGTGAGCTGGCAGGGGCAGTGGCCTACCACGGAGTATAAGTAGGGTGATCCAATGTGCGTAGGGCAACTGACGCCGGCCCCTGAAGCTCTCTGAAATAGTGTCCTCTATCTCTGAGACAATAAGATCCCACAAGTCAAACTCTGTCTGCGAGATCAGATGAGCGACAAGCCACTGCTGCATACGAGTGAAACCGTCTCTGTAGCCTGTCCTGGGAAGAAGAGTCTTCCTCAACACAAAGTCGAGGATCCTGGCTGGGCGTGTCAAATCTGCCACTGTCCTGCTGGAGCCCTCCCCAAAGGGTGCACGGAAGCATGGAGCCACGAAGTCAACTGGTGGTATCTCACCACCGTGAGGACGACGAGGAGGATCCACGTTCCCGTAGCACAGCTGGTGAATCCTGGTGGGAGAGGCTTGCAGTCCAAGCACCTCTCTAGCCCTCTGAGCTGTCACTCTGTAGTCTGTCCCGGCCAGTGCGTAGTGGATATAGGTGTGATCTGGAGAAATCCACACTGACGCATAGAACTCTCTGACCCACTGCTCGCAATAAGTACCTGGAAGTGCTAACAGCTCTGGGAGACCATGGAGGTAAGTAAAATACTGACGGATATCTGCCCCTACCATGTTCCCGAGAATCTCCAGGTCAATCACCCTGTGCTCTCTAAACTGTGACTGAGAGCGAACCAATGCCTCGTGAATGTCCTCCTGGACTATGGTGTAGAAGCGGGCACCGGCTCTGGGATCCCTGGCAGCTGGAAACCAAGTCGGAAAGGGAACGAACCGCAGCTGCTGGATCTCTCTGGCTGACACAAGGGTGAGATCCCTGTGAACCCTGACTGGCCTCTGGCGGGAAGCTGGAGTGCCTCTAGCCGGAGCGGCTCGAGCTGTGGAGGCGGACTGTCCCTGCGTACCAGTCCGGGAAGTGGCCTGAGTACGAGCACGCGTCGACCTCCTCAGTGGCAGCTCCTGCTCCTGTCCCTCTGCTGGACCCTCTGCCTGGGTCTCCGTCTCTGTGTCCGTACCCTCCTGAGCCGGATCCCTAACCACAAGTCTAACCCTCTGTCCTCCAATCGTCACGGTCCCTGGAGGGGATCCATGGAAAGCCTCTGCCTCAAGCACTGCACGCCTCTGACGTGGCGTGAGATCATCCCCGATCCTCAGAGAACCAGAACGACCACCCCTCTCGGCTGCCTCAGCTGCTGCTGCAACTGCCTCTGCGACCTCTGCATCTCTGTCACTGGCCTTGCGCTTCTTGGTGGCCAGCTTCTTTCCCTTGCCTTTCTCTGCCGCTGAGAAACGGCGAGGAGGATCACCTCCACCATCGCCTCCTGGGGAACCTCCTGAGCCAGCTGTCGGGCCACTGACATTCTTCGTACGAGCCATTGCAAAAAGAGTGTCCGACAATCAAAAGACTGACAATGGAGATTAACGCGCTGCAGGGAAACGACAAGATAGGATATATATAATCAATCATATTGACTAGAGATGAGATAAGCCTATGGATCGCAAGAAAAGATAAGATTAGGGCTCGAAGGCTTACGATCCGAAGACTGGACGCGTTCCGAAGGAGATGACACGATCGGAAACTTCCGGAGACCTCCAAGCCACTCCTCAAGGTGCTATAGAGATAGAACAAATCAAATCGCTGTTGAAAACAACAATCTAATCTATTCATACGATAAAACAAACACTTTGAGAGTGAGATCCAAGAGACTTACCCCAAACCCTAACTCTTCGAGGAGAGAAGAGCACTGGCGAGGAGAGGGAAAGGGGGGGATTCCCTTAGCGGATCTGGCGCGAGGGAAGATTCCAAGAGCGCCGCGGAGGGCCGGGAATCGACGGCAGCGGCGGCGCTAGGGCAGGGCGAGGACGCGGGCGCGGCCAGAGAACGGAGAGGAAAAGAACCGGCCGCGAGAAACCCCTGGGCGCGGGTTATATCCGCCCGCCGCGGGGTCACCGGACGCTCTTTATGTTGCACCGGACGCGTCCGGTGACCACCGGACTCATGCGCAGAGAGGTTTGCATTTTGGCATCGCACCGGACGATGGGCACCGGACGCTGGCTTTAGCGTCCGGTGCTTCAGGTGACGCCTGGTGAGCACCGGACGCACTTCACCGGACGCAACAGGGATACTGTTCCTGCGTCCGGTGAGTGCAGTCTGGCGCACTGCACCGCACCGGACGCTCAGAGGCAGCGTCCGGTGCATCGTCCGGTGCTCCTCTGAGCACTTTTTCAACTAAGCTCCACTCCCGACTTTGACCCAACCAAGTTCCATCTTCAAAAGCACACAACTAAACACCAAATGGAACTGGTATGAGTGACATCTCTCAAACCCTCAAGTTTTCACAAATAATTAGCCATAGGCTTAGTAGATTTTTTTTTTAGAAAATAGTTCGAGAAAATTACCAAGGAGCATCGTATGGCCATAAAGCTAGGGGCTTAAATCATAATGAGCTTGGAATGCTTCCCCTATCTATGGACGAACACAGCGGATGCTCAATAAATAACCGAAAAGAAAAGATCAACTAACAAGAATGCATATGAAATGAGTTGTAGTGCAATTCTTGAAAATAAACTAATGCTTGTCAAGTTTGATCCAAGGTTAAGCTTTTTCACACACTCAAGGGGGTTATCTTAACCATGTTAGACAAGCCCTACATGCAAGTTGAATTTTTAGTTTTAGCATGCATGATATGCAAAGCAAAAATTATTTACAAGATTCAACACACAACTTTTTATCTTTTAGTGAAGTTAGACATGTCAAGCACATTAAGTTCATTTCTCAACATACAAAACCTAGCTTCATCTAGGGGTTTTGTGAAGATATCCGCTAATTGATTTTCCGTTCCCACATTCTCTAGGGTTATGTCACCTTTAGCAACGTGATCCCTAAGAAAGTGGTGGCGGATGTCAATATGTTTTGTGCGTGTGTGTTGAACCGGGTTGTTTGCAAGTTTTACGGCACTTTCGTTGTCACACAACAAGGGTACTTTGTCTAGCACTACTCCATAGTCTAGCAAAGTTTGTTTCATATAGAGTATTTGTGCACAACAAGCACCGGCGGCAATGTATTCCGCCTCGGCCGTTGACAAAGCAACACTATTTTGTTTCTTTGACATCCAAGAGACAAGTGATCTACCTAGGAAATGGCACCCTCCGGATGTGCTTTTTCTATCAATCCGGCACCCGGCATAATCCGAATCGGAATAGCCTACAAGTTGGAATCTTGCACCTTTGGGATACCACAAGCCTAGGCAAGGTGTGTATTTTAGATACCTAAGAATTCTCTTGACCGCAATCAAGTGAGATTCCATAGGCATTGCTTGATACCTAGCACACATACACACACTAAACATTATATCGGGCCTAGATGCGGTGAGGTAGAGTAGACTTCCTATCATGGAACGATAGAGAGTCTTGTCAATAGGGTTACCTCCCTCATCCAAGTCGAGATGCCCATTTGATGCCATGGGAGTCTTGATTGGCTTGCAATCCATCATCTTGAATCTCTTGAGAAGATCTTAAGTATACTTCTCTTGAGAGATAAAGACCCCTTCCTTCATTTGCTTGACTTGAAATCCTAGGAAGAAGGATAGCTCGCCAATCATGGACATCTCAAACTCCTTGGACATCAAATCACCAAATTCCTTGCAAAAATCTTCATTAGTAGAGCCAAAAATAATATCATCGACATAAACTTGGCAAATGAAGATTTCCCCATTCATTTTCTTGGTGAAGAGTGTTGTGTCAACTTTTCCAATTTTGAAGCCCTTCTCAATGAGGAAGTCCCTAAGTCTCTCATACCAAGCTCTAGGAGCTTGCTTGAGACCATAGAGAGCCTTGGACAACCGGTAGACATGCTTGGGGTACCTAGGGTCTTCAAAACCGGGGGGTTGCTCAACATAGACAAGCTCATTAATATAACCATTTAAAAAAGCACTTTTCACATCCATTTGAAATAATTTGATATCATGACTAGATGCATATGCAAGTAGGATACGGATTGCTTCAAGTCTTGCCACCGGTGCAAAGGTTTCACCGAAGTCAAGACCTTCCACTTGTGAAAAGCCTTTTGCCACAAGTCTTGCCTTGTTGCGCACCACTTTGCCTTGATCATCCTTCTTGTTGCGGAAGACCCACTTTGTTCCAATCACTCTTGCATCTTTGGGTCGCTCTTCAAGTGTCCATACTTGGTTGCGAGTGAAGTTATTCAACTCCTCTTGCATGGCCATGATCCAATCCGCATCACGAAGAGCTTCCTCTATAGTCTTTGGTTCATCTTCAAGAGACACAAAAGCGTGATGTTCAATAAATAAAGCATGTCTAGAACGAGTAGTTACACCACGTGATGGACTCCCGATGATGAGATCTTGAGAGTGATCTTGGAGGAGATGTGATGTTCTTCTTGGTGCCACTTGAGGAGTTGGTTGGGGAGCATCAACATCTTGTGCTTGTGCCACCGATTGCTCATGAGTGACTTGGGTGTCTTCATGAGCATCTCTCACATCCTTGTCTTCATCTTGTGAACTTTGTGAGGTGGATGGTGGCTCAATGATTTGTACATCATCATCATCTTCTTTTGGCTTGATGTCTCCCACCGGCATGTTCTTCATGGCATCCCTCAATGGTTCACCACCTACATCATCAAGATTATCACTTGCTCCTTGGGAGCCATTAGTTTCATCAAATTCAACATCAAATGTTTCTTCAACCATCTTTGTGGCATGGTTGAAAACTCTATATGCTTTGGACTTTGATGAATAGCCAACCAAGTAGCCGATATCACATCTTCTTTGGAATTTTCCCAAGTGTTGGCGCTTCTTGTATATGTAGCACTTGCATCCAAACACTCTAAAGAATGAGACATCGGGCTTCTTCCCATTGAGCAACTCATATGGTGTCTTCTCTAGGAACTTGTGAGGAAAGAGCCGGTTTGATGCATAGCATGCGGTGTTGATTGCCTCGGCCCACATCTTCTCCGAAGTGTTGTACTCATCTAACATTGTTCTTGCCAAGGTGATCAATGTCCGGTTCTTTCTTTCTACAACCCCATTTTGTTGTGGTGTGTATGTTGAGGAGAACTCATGCTTGATTCCCACTTCATCACAATACTCTTCAATGTTGGTGTTGTCAAATTCTTTGCCATTGTCACTTCTAATTTTCTTGATCTTCACGTCAAATTGATTTTGGGCATTCTTTGCAAATTTCTTGAAGATTGATGCAACTTCGGCCTTGTCTTGCAAGAAGAATGTCCAAGTGTACCGTGAGTAATCATCAACTATGACCAAGCAATATTTGTTGCCTCCAAGACTAGCATATGTGGTTGGTCCGAACAAATCCATGTGAAGTAGCTCAAGCACTCTTGAAGTAGAGAGATAGGCTTTGGTTGGATGAGTATTTGCAACTTGTTTGCCCGCTTGACATGCACTACAAAGCTTGTCCTTCTCAAATGTCACATCCTTCAAGCCTCTAATCAATTCTTTCTTCATCAACTTCTTGAGTGTGCCCATTCCAACATGTGCTAACCTTCTATGCCACAACCACCCAAGCGAAGTTTTGGTGAACAAGCAAGTTTTGACATCAACTTCATTTGATGAGAAATCAACTACATATAAGTTGTTGTGTCGGAAGCCTTTGAATATCACTTCATTGTCATCTTCCTTGGTCACAATTACTTCCTTCTTCTTGAATAGGCATTCAAATCCAAGATCACAAAGTTGTCCAACCGAGAGCAAGTTGAAACTCAAAGATTGCACATAGAGCACATTGGTGATGGAGTTGTCATTTGATATAGCAACTTTTCCTAGACCCTTGACTTTCCCTTTTGAATTGTCACCAAATGTGATCTTCTCTTGGTTGTCAACATCTTCATCAAGAGAGGTGAACATCTGGGGATCTCCGGTCATATGTTGAGTGCAACCACTATCAATTACCCAATGTGATCCACCGGTCTTGTAGTTCACCTACACACAAGAGATCAAGCTTGAGATTTAGGGACCCACATTTGCTTAGGGCCCTTGACCTTCTCAACTAGTTGCTTTGGCACCCAAATCTCCTTTGGCCTTTGCTTGTTTGGTGGCCCCATGAAGCTAACCTTGACCTTGCCACTCTTGTCTTTCCTTACAATGTAGTGAGCATTGAAGGCAAATGGTCTTGCATGCTTGGGCAAGGGTGGTGGTAGTGGTGCCTTGCACTCATGAGCAAAGTGTCCTTCTTGACCACACTCAAAACATCTCTTTGGCTTTGGCTTGCTTGCTTGATCATGAGTGGCTAGAGATTTGATGAGCTTTGTTTGATGAGCCTTATATCCAATCCCACTTTTGTCCATCTTCATGACGGTGTTCATGAAAAGCTCACTTTGAAGATCCTTCCCTTTAGTGAACTTGGCTAACCCCATGATTAGGTGTTCCTTCTCTTTCTTGAGCTTGTTGTTCTCTTGAGTTAGCTTCTTGATGATTGGGTCATTGGTGCTAGCTAACTCATCCAAGATGAATGTCTCATCTTCTTCTTGCTTGTCATACATCAAACCAAGCTTAAGATATTGATTTTCTTCCTTAAGTAACTTGTTCTCATATGCAAGCTTCTTGTCTTGATCAAGTGACTCAATCACAATTGTCTTGTGCTTGGCTTGATCTTGCAACTCTTTCTTGAGCATGACAATTTCATCCTTGAGCTTGATAGTGTCCTCATAGTTCTCGGCCACCACCACTTTCTTGCCCTTGCAATCAACACATTTGCTTGTGCTCTCCACAAGTAAGTCATCACAAGATGTGGCTACATCAAGCTTACCAACATTGTTAGTAGCAACATGTGTTTCATCAATTGCAAGTTCATAAGCAATCTCTAGGTTGTCATAGTTTGCTTTTAGAGTTGTTAGTTCTTCTTTCATTGCTCTATATCTAGTGATAAGCTCATCATGAACACTCTCAAGTTTATCATGTTTTTCTTTGAGCTCTTTTAGAGAGAGTTTGAGCTCCTTGAGCTTAGTGGTCATGATCTCATTTTGTTCTCTAAGCTCATCACTAGGGTTAAGCTTTGCTAGAAGTGTCTCATTTTCAAGTTCAAGCTTTTCATTTTCACATCTAGTCTTTCTTATGACTTTTGTGTATTTGTTAAGCAATTTTACAAGTTCATCATAAGAAGGTGATTCATATTCACTATCACTCTCACTACTCTCATCCTCACTTTGTACCTTCCGGTCACCCTTAGCCATAAGGCATAGATGTGTAGAGGATGTAGATGGTGGTGAAGATGATGGTGATGGAGCATCAATGGCAATGGCGGCAACCTTCTCATCATCACTATCATTGCCGGATGAATCACCACTTGAGCTTTCAATGTCGGTGAGCCAATCACCAACAATATAAGCCTTGCCATTCTTTTTCTTGTAGTGCTCCTTCTTCTTGCCACCTTTCTTCTTGTATTGCTTCTTGTCATTTTTCTCGTCATCACTTGAGTCATCTTGCTCTTTGTTCTTCTTCTTGTACTTGTCCTTCTTGGGCTTTGGACATTGATCAGCAAGATGACCAAGCTCACCACAATTGTAGCAATCCATCTCGGAGATGGGCTTCCTCTTGCTACTTGTGAAGAACTTCTTCTTCTTGGAGTCAAAGTTGACTCCATTCTTGTTGAGCTTCTTCAACATTTTTGTGGTCCTTCTCACCATGAGGGCAATAGATGCATCATCATCACTTGAAGTTGATGACTCAACTTCAATCTTCTTGGCTTTGCTCTTGTGAGAAGCTTTGAGAGCCAAGTCCTTCTTTTCTTTCTTGGCCGATGAAGAGCCATCTTGAGGATTCATGTGCATGTACATCTCATGAGCATTGATCTTTCCCAATATGGTGGTTGGTGTAGCGGTGGAAAGATCGCCTTGATGAAGCACGGTTACTATGTGCCCATATTTCTCAATGGGAAGCACACATAGTATCTTCCTTGCTACATCCGCCGTACTCATTTGTGTAAGCCCGAGTCCATTTAGCTCCTCTACAATGACATTCAAGCGAGAATACATTTCATTAGCATTTTCTTTAGGAAGCATTTCAAAAGTATTAAGCTTGTTCATCACTAGGTGATACCGTTCCTCGCGTTCACTCTTAGTTCCCTCATGGAGCGCACAAAGTTCCTTCCAAAGTTCATTGGCGGTTTTGTGACTCCGAACACGGTTGAACACCTCTTTGCAAAGACCTCTAAAGATGTGGTTTTTGGCCTTTGCATTCCACTTCTCGTTTTCTTGCTCTTGTGGAGTAAGAGCGGTGGCTCTTTCCGGAGGGGCAAACCCTTCGGTCGCGGCTTTTAGGCACTTTGTATCGCATGCCTCTAGGTATGACTCCATCCGTATTTTCCAATACGGGAAGTCATCCCCATCGAACATGGGTGGCGGTCCATCCCCGTTAGACATCTTTCTCTAGGCGGTGAAGCCTAAATAATGAGCACTAGGCTCCGATACCAATTGAAAGGATCAAGATGCCCAAGAGGGGGGGTGAATTGGGCTTCTCTTAAAAATTTAAGCAACCTATAAGCTCCAATTCAACCCCTTGTGCCTAGTGAGACTTAGAGAGCTACCGAGTAAAAAGTTTTGCAACCTAGTTCCAATCCTATTCTAGCATGGCAGTTCTAAGAATGTAAAAACACAAAGTAAATGCTAGAAAGTAAAGGAGTAGTGGAAGAAAATGCTCGGCGATGTTTTGCCGAGGTATCGGAGAGTCGCCACTCTCCACTAGTCCTCGTTGGAGCACCCGCGCAAGGGTCTTGCTCCCCCTTGGTCCGCGCAAGGACCAAGTGCTCTCTACGGGCTGATTCTTCGACACTCCGTCGCGGTGAATCGCCCAAAACCGCTCACAAGCTTGACACGAGCCACCCACACGAACTTCGGGTGATCTTCGTGTCTCCAATCACCACGGAACCGTCTAGGTGATGGCGATCACCAAGAGTAACAAGCAAAGAACTCTCACTTGACCCAAACAAGGCACTAGAGAGTGGTGGATGCACACTTGACTCTTGGAACTCACTAGAGAAGGATTCTCACAAGAAATCACTCCAATCTCAATCCTCTCTAGGCTCTTGCAACTCTCTTGCTCCACAACAAGTTTCTCTGATGTTCAAATGGGCAAGAGAGCTCTCATGGACGAGGTGGAGAAGTATAAATACTATCCACGAAGTCCAAAGGTCGGCCAACCGTTTTCCACTGAAAACGGGATCACCGGACGCACATTATGTTGCACCGGACGCACTGCACCGAGCGTCCGGTGCTGCATAACGGCTAACTGTACTTCGCTCTGACAGGTCACCGGACGCTAACTCTCAGCGTCCGGTGCAGCGTCCGGTGCTAAGGGAAAACTTACATGCTCCCTGCGCATGGGACCGGACGCTACCCTGTGCGTCCGGTGCTAGCGTCCGGTGCTCTGGGGAACTTTGCAAGCTCCCTGGGTAAGGGACCGGACGCTGCCCGGTGCGTCCGGTGCCAGCGTCCGGTGCCTAACCCTAAGCACCAACCTGTTCCAACGACTAAGGACCTCACCGGACGCACTCACAGAGCGTCCGGTGCAGCGTCCGGTGCCCCTTTGGGCACCCAAACTTAGTCGAAACGTGAACGCTCCAACACGAAGTTTGTTCCTCTCGATCTAAGGACTATCTCTGAGCTGCCTAGTGCTAGGTTTACCAAGTGTGCACCACACCTAAACCTAAAGCCTTGTCTAAGTCAAGCTACTAGATCAAAGCCCCTCTTAATAGTACGGTCAAAGGAGAACAAAGTCCTAAACTACTCTAAGTGCCCTTCTTCACCATATGGCACTTAGACCTAGTCTAGTCTCGACGATGTCCATCCATCCTTTGAAAACCGAAACGATTTCCACTATTAAGTTGGCATGTACGTCCCTGTCCATCGAGTACTTATTTACCATGACCTTACCTATGACTTTGCCTCTGCAAAACACACGTTAGTCATAGTAACCAACAATGTCATTAATCACCGAAATCTCTTAAGGGCCTAGATGCTCTTTCAGAGATTATAATTACTAGTATTGCAATAGGTGGCTTGCCTAACAATTAGAGCTAAAGAAAACCGCATTTATAGCCATTTGTGTTACTAACAATTTGCTCTAGTGTATTATAGGTTTTTTAATAGGCTAATCACCCCCTCTAGCCATCTAGGACCTTACACGTGGTATCAGAGCTAGGTCGCCGTTCTAATCAAGGCTTAACATCCTTCGGTGTTAAAAGATGGCTCATGTTGTGTTCAATCATGTTGGGGGCAAACCACCTTTCTTTGATGGCATTAGTTCTTTTGATCACTGGAAGAGAAAGATGTCTATGCGCCTTGGCTCTATTCATGAGAGAGTGTTGGAGGTCACCGAAAATGATTATGCCGTCATTGACCCTGACAATCTCACCGATGAAGATAGGGCAAAAAGAACATGCAATAGACTGGCACTCAACATAATCTATGAAGGCATTAACACCAAGATTTTTGAGGGCATCAAGGACTTAGAAACGGCACATGAAGTGTGGACAAGGTTGAGTGAAACATATGAGGGTACCAAGGTTGTCAAAAGTGCCAAGCTTTATGGTCTCAAGAAAGAATTTGAGAACTTCAATATGAAGAATGATGAAACAATCCTCGAAGCGTTTCATCGTCTACAAGTGACCGTAAATGATCTCAAGAGCTTGGGATACAAGATACAAGATGAGGATTTTTGTGTCAAGTTCTTGATGAGTTTGCCTGGAAGATTCAAGATGTTGATCATGATGCTTCAAAGGGATGGGCTTGATAAACTAAAGCCAAATGATTTGCTTGGACAAGTGTTGACCTATGACAAGTATGACAAGCAAGTTGATGAGAGGGACATGGAGGTAGAAGAGAAGAAGAAGCAAACTGTGGCATTCAAGGCCACCTCCTCTAGTAGCAAATCTCCTATCATTGAAGAGGAAGATTGCAATGGTGAAGATGGAGAGTTTGAGATTGATGATGAGGCACTTGCTCTTGTGGTCAAGAAGATGGGTCACATGTTTATCAAGAGAAGAGGCCTTAAGAAGAGGTTTGACAACTCCAAGAGAAATGAGCAATCAAGGAGGTGCTTCAATTGTGATAGCCCCGATCATCTTCAAAATGAGTGTCCCTATGAGAAGAAGAAGAACAACAACTTCAACAAGAGGGGCAAGTTTGAGAAGAAGAAAAGAGAGGCAAGAATGACTCTAAAGAAGGATAAGGATGGTGCTTTTGTGGTTACTTGGGAGAGTGATAATGAAGAAGAAGAAGAATAAGAATCTTCCAACAAGGCTCTTGCTTCTATTGCTATCAACAACAAGCCATCTCTATTCTCTACTTCTCATTCATGCTTCATGGCAAAGGAAACAAAGGTACAATATGATGATAGTGATGATGATAGTGAGATGGAATATGCTAATGATGATGATAATAATGAACCAACTAAAGAACAACTATATGACTTGATGGAACAAACTCGAGATATTGCTATTGCTAAGGATAAAGAGTGTAAAAAGCTTTCTATGAAGGTAGAAATACTTGAGAAAGCCCTTAGTGAGCTTATGACCACTCATGAGAGTCTAAAGGAAGACCATGAGAACCTCGGCCAAGCTCATTCCAAGCTTGAAAAATCTCACTCATTGCTTCTTGAGCAACAAGCAAAGAAGAAGGTTGTTGTATCAAGTGATATAGGTGTAACTTGTGATATAATTGTTGATCCTATCATTATTCATGATATTAACCTCTCTTGTAGCTCTTCATCCACCACCACCCACTCTACCCTACTAGTGGTGATGGTGTCACTTGTGATGCTTCACAAACGGTTGAAAATGAGACTCTCAAGAGAGAGGTGGATGAGCTCACTCTTGCTTTAGGCAAAGCCTATGGTGGAGAGGCCCGCTTGCTAAAGTGCTTGGGTAGCCAAAGGATCTCTCTCAACAAAGAGGGATTAGGCTACAACCCCAAGAAAGGCAAGAAGGCCTTTGCAACTCCAAAGCCTAGCTTTGTGAAGAGCAATGGTCAATATTGCTATAGATGTAAGCAAGTTGGGCACCTAGAGCATAATTGTAATAAAATGAACAATAATAAGAAACAAGTTAATGCTATATATTTTGATTCTTGTTATGTGCTTACCAAGAGTGAGAAGGGTGTGAGAGCTAGGTTCGTTGGTACACCCATTGTTGGCCCAAAGAAGAAGGCAATTTGGGTTCCCAAGAGCTTAGTTACTAACCTACAAGGACCCAAGCAAAAGTGGGTACCTAAATCTCATTGATTTGGTTATAGGTGAACTATAAGGCCGGAGGAAGGCATTGGATCATTGATAGTGGGTGCACTCAACATATGACCGGTACATCAAGAATGTTTGACTCTATCAATGATAATGTTAGTGGCATTGATTCTATCACATTTGGCAATAACAAGAAAGGCAAGGTTATTGGGAATGGTAATATTGCAATATCAAATGACATGAGCATATCCAATGTGTTACTAGTTTAAAGCTTAGATTTCAATCTTCTCTCGGTGGCACAAATTTGTGATTTGGGTTTCAAGTGCATATTTGGACCAAATGATGTTGAGGTTGTGAGCATAGATGGTTCCAATATCATATTCAAAGGATTTAGATTTGAGAACCTCTACCTAGTTGATTTTAATGCTAGTGAAACATCTCTATCAACTTGTTTGATATCAAAATCTAGCATGGGTTGGCTATGACATAGAAGGCTTGGTCATGTTGGCATGAAACAATTGAAGAAATTATTGAGTCATGATCTAGTCAACGGCCTAAAAGATGTTGAGTTTGAAAAGGATAGATTATGTAGTGCTTGTCAAGCTGGGAAGCAAGTTGGAATTGCACATCCTAAGAAGAGTACAATGAGCACATGCAAGGCATTTGAGTTATTACATATGGATCTATTTGGACCAACAACATATTCTAGCATTGGTGGGAACAAATATGGATTTGTCATTGTTGATGATTTCACAAGATTTACATGGGTATTCTTTCTTAGTGACAAGAGTGAAGTGTTTGATACATTCAAGACCTTTGTCAAGAGAGTTCACAACGAGTTTGAAATCAAGATTAAGAATATTAGAAGTGACAATGGTAGTGAATTCAAGAATACAAGAATTGGTGATCTTTGTGATGACTTTGGTATTGGACACCAATTCTCGGCCAAATACAATCCACCCTCCAATGGTGTTGTTGAGAGAAAGAATAGAACATTGCTTGATATGGCAAGGACTATGCTTAATGAGTATAATGTGAGTCACAAGTTTTGGGATGAAGCAATCAACACGGCTTGCTATTCTATCAATAGGCTCTATTGTCATCCATTACTTGAGAAGACCCCATATGAGCTACTTCATGGAAGAAAGCCCAATATCTCATTCTTTAGAGTGTTTGGTTGCAAATGCTATATTTTGAAGAAGGGCACTAGACTTGGGAAGTTTGACTCTAGATGTGATGAAGGGTTCCTACTTGGTTATTCAACAACAAGCAAAGCTTATAGGGTATGGAACAATGCTAGTGGTCTAGTGGAAGAAGTCCATGATGTGCAATTTGATGAAACCAATGGGTCTCAAGATGAGGAAGATAACATTGATGATGTTAGTGGACCTCAATTGGTAGAAGCAATGAAGAACATGGACATTGGGGACATTAGAGCAAGGCAAGTGATTGATGTTGATGACAAAGATCAAGTGCTCACATCACCCATCAAGCAATCTAGTGGTTCTCTAATGCAAGATCATCATACTAGTTCACCCCAAGATGATAAATCAAATGACCAACCCAGCTCAAGCAATCAAAATGAAGTGCTCCAACCCACTCATATTGCAAGAAATCACCCAATTGATAAAATTATTGGTGATATTAGAAGTGGTGTGCAAACAAGATCTATGGCAAGATGAGCTAAATAACTTCACTAGAAATGATGTGTGGGAGTTAGTTGAGAGGCCTCAAGATCATAATGTTATTGGAACCAAATGGATATTTAAGAACAAACAAGATCAAGATGGTATAGTGGTGAGAAACAAAGCAAGACTAGTTGCACAAGGTTACATTCAAATAGAGGGTCTTGACTTTGAAGAAACATATGCACCAGTGGCAAGATTGGAGGCAATTAGAATCCTGTTAGCCTATGCTTGTGCCCATGATATCAAGTTATATCAAATGGATGTGAAAAGTGCATTTCTCAATGGGATCATCAATGAGTTAGTGTATGTTGAGCAACCTCCCGGTTTTGAAGATGAGAAGAAACCCAACCATGTGTACAAGTTGAAGAAGGCATTATATGGCTTGAAGCAAGCACCTAGACCATGGTATGAGAGGCTAAGGAATTTTCTAATCTCTAAAGGGTTCATTGTGGGAAAGGTTGACACTACTCTATTCACCAAGAAGATTGGATATGATCTATTCATTGTGCAAATCTATGTTGATGATATCATTTTTGGTTCAACCAATGAAGACTATTGCAAAGAATTTGGTGAAATGATGGCAAAAGTGTTTGAGATGTCCATGATTGGAGAGCTTAGCTACTTCCTTGGACTACAAGTCAAACAATTGAAGGAAGGCACATTTGTTAGTCAAGGTAAATATATCAAGGACATGTTGAAGAAGTTTGGGATGCAAGATGCTAAGTCAATCTCAACTCCAGTGGGCACCAATGAAAGTCTTTTAGTGGCAACATGGTGAATCAAAAGGAATATCGATCTCTAATTGGAAGCCTACTCTATGTCACCGCATCTAGGCCGGATGTCATGTTTAGTGTATGCATGTGTGCAAGATATCAAGCCTCACCTAGAGAGAGTCATCTCAAGGCCGCAAAGAGAATATTGAGATATTTGAAGCATACACAAGATGTTGGACTTTGGTATCCCAAGGGGTCACAATTTGAGTTGATTGGATATTCAGAATCCGATTATGGGGGATGCAAAATCAATAGGAAGAGCACTAGTGGAACACGCCAATTCCTTGGAAGATCACTAGTGTCATGGTCCTCAAAGAAACAAAATAGTGTGGCAATATCTACCACCGAAGCCGAATATATTAGTGCGGGAGCATGCTGTGCACAATTGTTATGGATGAAATCAACTTTGAAGGACTATGGATTCAATTTCAAGAATATACCATTGTTTTGTGATAATAAAGTGCAATTAGAATGACACAAGACCCGGTCCAACATGGAAGATCAAAGCACATTGACATAAGGCATCATTTCATTAGAGATCATCAACAAAAGGGTGATATTTCCATTGAGAGCATTGGCACCGAAGATCAACTTGCTGATATATTCACTAAGCCACTTGATGAGAAGAGGTTTTGCAAGCTGAGAAATGAATTGAACATACTTGACTTCTCAAATATGTGTTGATGCACCCCCACAATATGACATGCCTCACCTTTGAGCAAAGCAAGGTAAAATTGTTTGACATGTCATCCATCCCTTGCTAAGGACTTGTTTAGTGCATCTAGTCATTCCTCACATGTCCTAGGCTCATTTATGAAAATAAAATGAATTTGATGGTTGTATGGTACCACTATTGCTTCTATGTTTGAAATGATCTAGTGGTAGCGTATAACATGTTTGTGGGCTTGCAATCCTTGTGTTTGATCTAGAAAATAAGCTATAAGTGTTTAACTCAACATTGTCAGGATAACCCTTGAAATGAGGTGTGAAAAAGCTTGCCATTGGTTCAAATTGAGTTGAATATCTTAGGCATGTAATCTAGATTGAACCAAATTTTGCAAAATGATCCTCACATTTCATGGTTTCACACAAACTATCTAAAATTTGAGCTCACCTTTTGTGGTCATCGATGACAAAGGGGGAGAAGTAATTCACAAAGATAGGTTTTGCTAAAAGAAGGGGATCAAATTTTTTATAGCACACAAGTAGGGGGAGCAAGCTCATAAATTTGGATGTTGCATTTGGATATGCATTACATATGCTTGTTTGCATAGCACAATTTTTTCTCTCCGATACATGCTTGTGTGGTGTTTGCTAGTTGTAAAACTGATTGTTGAAATAAATTACTAGCATGCATAGAAGATAGTTAGATGTGCCTTGCATGTTTCGATTTTACAAGTGGTACTAGATCCTTGTTTATAATGTTGATCTCACGAGGTATCTAGTGTTTATATTTGAAAGTGCTATCTAACTAACCATGGTGCTAAGGATGGTGTTCAAATGGCAACTCGATTGGTATCACGCTTCAAAGGTCCATTCTTTATGTCTTATCATCATTTGGTAGCCATTGTCTCCTATGTCTCCTATCTAAAGCATATGTGCAAGCTTTCAAATCCAAACTCATAGCACGTATGTAGGGGGAGCCATTGCTACCAATTTGGGTTTATGAAACTTGTCCATACCCTTTACACATGGTAAATTGCTTGGGCAAGCAACATGAACCTAAAAAAGTTTTATTAAATATATTTGTGAAAAGGTTGTCATCAATTACCAAAAAGGGGGAGATTGAAAGCCCTAGTTTGGTTTTGGATAATTGATGAAACCTATGTGTACTAACCTTTGTCATGAGTGAAATACAAAGATAGGTTGGTACACACCAAGTGATGGAGCTAGATGATGGTCATGGTGATGGAGATGACCAAAATATGATATTCAGGTACTCCAACTTTGAAAAGAAGAAAGAGAAAACAAAATGTGCTCAAGGCGAAGGTATTTTTAATAGGGCCATTTTGTTTTGCCACTCAAGACACCTAGAGGGTGTGAGTGGATTTAGGATAGATAACCATACTATAAAGAGGGGAAATCTTTAATTGCAATGGTTATCTAGTGCCACTAAGTGTGAGTCTTTCTTTTGCATATACATTGCGCTTAGTGACGTGGTGAGAATACTTGAGAAAACCCTAACAATTATTTGTGAAAATGCTAACCTAAGTGCTCAATTGTTTTTTGGTACTTCATGGGAAAGTTAGCACCTTAAAAAGGGGGTTTTGAGTTGGAAAACCGAGCTAGTAGTCATGCCCAAACAGCAAGGGGTCGATCGGAATTATTCACTGCCCTACCTGGATATTCTAGTATATGTGCTTGCAACAGAGAGGGGTCCGTTAGATTTTTAGCTGCCCCGCACTGGAATTTTTTTCAGTACTGGAGTTCACCCACGCCATAGGTCAAAAGTGTGTGCGCCTGGAATTATTTCCTACCCACACTGGAATTTCTCACGAGATTGGGGTGCTGCAACGGTCGGATGAGTGGCTGGCAGAGCATAAGGTCGGGTTTCACCCCTTCCTTTCTTCCTCAATCCATTCCCCATTCTTCCTCTCTTGAAGAACTCCAAGAAAGAAAAGCTCTCCTCTTCTCCTCTCTGACTCCCAAGGATTTGTGCTTGTTGACACCGTTTTTGGGCACGTGTCCAGGATGGCAGGATAGGGTGGCAGTACAATGCGGGTTGCTGATGAGGATGGTTGCCGATGAGGGAGAGGTTGGATGTGAATAAGTCCACAGGCAGTAATATGGTGCCGATGGCTGGGTAAAAAGGTCTGCCGATGACTATGGCAAGGGGATTGCCGATGACGCGAAGGAGGAGTCCGGGAGCTGCCAGTTGTCATCTGGAGGAGTCTCGGTTTGTCACGAAGGATAGTTTTATTATCTCCTTAGTTATTTGTATCGTTTTGTATACGGATTCCGTGTAATTTGGAATTCGAATTCTAATCGTGTCTGGTCGTAGCTCTTTGAGCAGGGTATAAATATAAACCCTAGGACCTTGTAATCGAGATATCAAGAAATCAATCAAACACACGTTTTACTCATATTCCAGCATCTACTTTTTCGACGACTTCATCATATTTTTCCTTTTTATTACGAGTTCTTAGGAATTCGTCGACTTAAGCTCGGCGTGTTCTCGAGTTCCGCGTGAGTACCTCTTAGCCGTGACATCCGGGCGCATCGCTGTTGTCAGGACTAAAGTATTCAAGTTATCACCTTTGCCGATAGCAAGGTCAAATCGGCTGGCACGCCTTAACGTTTGAATCGGGTATTAGCCCTTTGTGTTTGCAGATCAGTTTTGCATCAACACATCCTTCTATCGGCTTCAGCTTCCTCTTCAGCTGCAGCGCTTTGCGACCATGGACGTTTCGTTCTTGTTCAAGGTGCTTGATGGTCTCCGGCAGTTGACTCTCTTCTTGCTGGGCTTGGGACAGAGCGTCCTCTACTTGCTTGAGTTCGGCCAGTAGAGCTTCTCTTTTTGCCGATAGATCAGACACTTTCTGCTTCAGTGCATCACCTGAGGACTTTAAGGTGCCGATGTTCTTATGTTTCTCATCGGCTAAGAGTTTTTCTTTCATCATCTCCTCAGAAAGCTGAATTTGAGCGGCTCTATCGGCAATGCGTCGAGTGGCTCTCTGGTACTGTAGCTGGCGGCTTTCTAGGTGTGCAGCGTGGAAGAGTGTTTCTTCAGCATCGGCAGGAATTTGGCCTCTAAGAGTCTTGAACAGGGCTTTGGCTGGGTCAGAATCATTGACCAGTTGAGTTGTGTCTTGATGAAGTATGGCCGATAGCTCTTCCAGCTTAGCTCTGGTTTCTGCCGATACAGTTCCAACTGCCCGAGAGGAGCTTGCTTCCTCTCCTTCTTCTTCGAAGATATCAATGGCGAAGGAGAATAAGCTGTTGGGAGAATCTTGTTCCTGAAAATGAAGATGAAATAAGTCAATTTTATGGTCAAAACTTCGGCAGACGATACTGGTGGAAAATTGGACAACTTACTTGCTTCAAGGCGATTTCTTGCCTTTGACTCAAAGATGCCGATGGAGCTACAGGTTGATCGGCAAATGTTGCCGATGGAACCATATCGCCTGAAAGAAGACAGGAAGGATTATGAGACTGAATGAGGATAAATTTATCGGCGGAAGTATTGTGGAGATATGTTACCCGGAAGAGAAACGACCGTCGCCTGAATCGGAGAAACCGCCGATGATATAACTGGACCTGCCGGGCCAGTTGTTTGTTCACCTGCGTCAGCCGATGTACCTTCCGTTTGAGGTTCTTCCTGCTGGGGTTCTTCCATCTGTGGTGCTTCCTGTATTGGTTGGGGAGATGGTACTTGCTGTGTCTGGACTTCTGGAGAAGAAGGGGAAGATTCCACCGGGATTGGAGACACCGGAGGAGGAGGAGGAGTTGCCACTTTCTGGCGCTTTGTTCCAGCCTTAGCACCTTGGATGCCCTTCCTCTTTGGCTGGCTAGACTGGGGGGCATCGGCACCTTGGCGTTTGGCTTTTGCCGATGCACCAGTTTGCTGCAACAACAAAAAGGAGTTTGTGAGCACAAATAGCCGATACAAAGATAGTCAGCATAAATGAAAAAGGTTTTAACAGATTGCCTTGAAAGCTTGCGCCAGAGTGGAGGCAGTTACCGTTGGTGATGTCTGAGTTTTCCTGGTGGTAACTTTCTTGAGGCGCACACCCCGGTGCACGATGGAAGCCAAAGTGGGAGCCTTATGGCCGATTGAGGAGATCGGGCCTGATGGGAATAAGTCGATCGGCTTGCCACTCCTGCTAACCGATGGGGGGGTGTTGTCAATCTGCAAAAGAAATACAGGGGTAAGTTACCGATGGGAATAGTATTGGAAAATAAGACATCGGTTTAAAATACTTACAGTGTCATCGGGGACTTCGTATTCGGGGTCGATCATGCCGCGGTATGAGAGGGCCGATCTGCAGAATAGATTCTCCTTCCATTCTGCCCACCATAGCTTGTATACCTGAGTGATAAATGCGGCTGGAACCCATTCTGACAGATCTACGTCTGTACTGGCATTTGGTGGTAACTGGGCTACTCGAGTCCACTCGAGGAGGTTGGCGATGGGTTCTCTGGGCTTTATTACATCGGCATAAGGAAGTGCAATCGGCAACTGGCCGAAAGCTAGCTGGCGAGCTAATGCCGATGGATTATAAAATTCATAGGTTTGGGGGGAGGTTTTCGTGCTACCGAAGAAATTCACCGGTATGGCTCTGGGAGTCACGATTGCCATCATCACCTCATTGTCCCTGTCGAGAGCCTCATCAAATGGATTGAAGGTCAGAGAGAGCATGCTGTCTGGGTCGTCATAAGCCAGCCATGGTCGTTCATCTCTGGCCAGACCCTCATACAGAGTCTCGAAGAATCGGCCGATCTGATCCGGATTGTTCCCTGAACCGGGTAAGACTATAACGGCTTCACCAAAGTTCAAGGGGGCACGCGTTGCCGATTCCTCTTCACCTAACACATGATTCTCGGCTATATCTCTTGGGAAGTGTTGTGAGAACAAGTTGAAATCAAGGCGCTTATGCAGGTGCAGATTGAGCCACATGTTAATAAACCACCAGGGGCCTCCCAAGTTGCCGATGGATTGGCCAAGCAGGAGTTTCTGGGCTACCTGATGAAGAAGGTGGTAAACAGCGCCGAGCAAATATCGGCCGAGAGGAAATTGGCCGCCGCTAGCCAGTCTTTCTGCTGCTGATAGATAAACAGAAGTCGGTCCTGCCGATCGACCACAGAATATAAACTTGTCCAGCCATATGTTCAGAAAGGTGGTTTGCTCCTTTGTGGTGACAGGCCCTCTCCCGCGGTACTTCTGGATGTACCCTGACCAACCGCCGATAGCGCGAGTCTCCACTTTGGCACTGGGGGCGGTATCAAAAAAGTGGGTGCTATCGGCAGAAGATATATCTAGCCCAGTAAGCATGGCTACATCGGCAAGGGTAGGAGAAGCAGGGCCGTGGCTAAAAACAAAAGCATTGAGAGTGTCTGACCAAAAGTAGGATGCAGCTATCAGCAATGACTCGTTTCTGTGCATATCGGCAATGGATAGCCTAATGCATTGAGCTAGCTTCCTCTCACCCCATTGAACTTCATAAGAATTGCTGACCCTCAAGAACCAATCTTTCCACCCTACAGTAGGGCTGGGCCAAGAACGAAAGGTGTCTTTCCACAGATCTAAAGAAAAGTTTTCAGCTCTAAAGGGAATCCTGTTAGTTTCTGCATTGATAAGGTCGGTTGGATCTGGATCCCCTAGAGGGCCGAGGCACTGAAGTTGTGGTTGATCGGTAGGGATGACAATTTTGTTGGACAACTCCTAGTGTTTTGGGGAATAAAAATACAAAGAAAAAGGAAAAGGAAAATATTCGGTAAGATGAATCACAGATGAACAGGAATGCGAGAAAAAGGTACAGCAGATGAGATGGAAGTCTGACCTCAGGGACGACAAAGCCAATGGCCATCTTGTCGTGAAGAGAACGTTGGAGGACACCGGAGTTGATGAAGAAGAATGCTTGTCGGAGGTCTTGAGGGTTGTAGATGGCGCCGCCGCTGGAAAAAGCAGAGTTGGATAGTAGAATGGTGTAATGGGGGAGGAGTACCCAAGAAGGGACTATTTATAGGACAAGATGGGCAAGGGCAAATCCGTCTTATCTCTTTGCCGCATCCGAGAAGCCCGAGGGTACTCAGGTGGATATGGTAACTGTTCGCACGGTAATCCAGGGATTGTGCAGGTGATTTGACAGGAAGCGGTCATTATCTAAAGATATTTTACTGTGCGCAATCTCCTGGTCGGTCCATCGGCGATATTCTATAACGGTCATCTTGCCGATGGGCGGATAGACGGGGGTAACCGTTTTTTGCGAATATCCTGGTCAGAGTATCGGCAGATCTTTATAACGGAATTGTTGCCGATGTACGACCAAGAGAGATGCCCGTTTAGGAAGTTGGGGATTTCGAGGAATCTGCGGAGGATTAGGATCAGAGTTTCCCAGATTGAGGTTGTCGGTTACCAGATTAGGAGCATTAATTGCGGAGAAGGCATCATTGCTGCAGAGAATTTCGGAGCATTAATAGTTTTATACTCCGAAACTGGGGGGCATGTGTTGACACCGTTTTTGGGCACGTGTCCAGGATGGCAGGATAGGGTGGCAGTACAATGCGGGTTGCTGATGAGGATGGTTGCCGATGAGGGAGAGGTTGGATGTGACTAAGTCCACAGGCAGTAATATGGTGCCGATGGCTGGGTAAAAAGGTCTGCCGATGACTATGGCAAGGGGATTGCTGATGACGCGAAGGAGGAGTCCGGGAGCTGCCAGTTGTCATCTGGAGGAGTCTCGGTTTGTCACGAAGGATAGTTTTATTATCTCCTTAGTTATTTGTATCGTTTTGTATACGGATTCCGTGTAATTTGGAATTCGAATTCTAATCGTGTCTGGTCGTAGCTCTTTGAGCAGGGTATAAATATAAACCCTAGGACCTTGTAATCGAGATATCAAGAAATCAATCAAACACACGTTTTACTCATATTCCAGCATCTACTTTTTCGACGACTTCGTCATATTTTTCCTTTTTATTACGAGTTCTTAGGAATTCGTCGACTTAAGCTCGGCGTGTTCTCGAGTTCCGCGTGAGTACCTCTTAGCCGTGACATCCGGGCGCATCGCTGTTGTCAGGACTAAAGTATTCAAGTTATCACCTTTGCCGATAGCAAGGTCAAATCGGCTGGCACGCCTTAACGTTTGAATCGGGTATTAGCCCTTTGTGTTTGCAGATCAGTTTTGCATCAACAGTGCTCCATTCAAGTGAGAGAGCAAGCTCTAGAGATCGATTTGAGAGCTCCAAGAGGATCTCCTCCCTCTCCTCTCCATCCCATGGTTGGTACTCTTTGGTGAGAGGAGTTGGGAAACCCTAGTGTTTATGCATTTGTGATTCATATTTGTGGCACTAGTTGATTGTTGGGATTGTGGATTTCTTGTTACTCTTGGTGATTGCCGTCACCTAGACGGTTGGTGTAGGATTGATTGGTGAGGGGATTTGGTTATTGTGTCCGCCCCTAATCAAGGTGATATTTGTGAGGGGTTGTTGTGGTTCCCCGGCGAAGTGCTAAATTCCAACTCTAGTGGATTGCTCGTGTCATTGAGTTACCGCACTTGAGAGTGGGGTCTTGCGGTTTCCTTGCGAGGGTGGCTTGCAAGTCACATCGAAGAACCATCTAGGTGTTGGTCGACACAACGGGGACTAGCTTACCGGCAAGTAAGTGAACCTCGGGAGAAAAATTATTTGTGTCATCTCTTGTTTCTCGGTGAATTGGATTGATTGATACATATATTGTTGGAATTAATTATTTGGTGATTGGCAACATCCTCGACTCTTCACCGTCGGTATAAAAGTCAAATTCCCTTCTCTTTCATACTTGCAATTTATCTTGTTAGCTCTCTAATTAGTTAGAGTAGAGACCTAGCCGTTTGAGTGCATAGAGATTATAATTACTAGTATTGCAATAGGTGGATTCCCTAACAATTAGAGCTAAAGCAAACCGCATTTATAGCCATTTGTGTTACTAATAATTTGCTCTAGTGTATTATAGATTTTTTAATAGGCTATTCACCCCCCTCTAGCCATCTAGGATCTTACAACACCTTAATATTATTAATACCAACATAAATACCTTTTTAATTGTGATCTACTTAAATCCAATCTCAGTTTATAAATGCCTTGTTTAACTTATGTCGTGAATTCTATGCTTTTCTAAACTATAAATGATAAAGTGACTTAAATAATTTATTATTATTCATAAATAGAATATGACTGGAACTATACTACATCCTTGATAATTATGATTTGTTTAACTCCATTTTATGACTTTTCTCTTGAATATCTGTCACCATAATTCATCTAATAAAATAATCCAAGCGTATAGTCTGTGTTCTCCGTTATGTTGCAAACCTCGAAAGTCGTGTCTGTTTAACGATAGCTCCGTTCTTAATCGTTCTTGCGTTGTCACGATCGTAGCAATAAGCCGTGTCGTTTAGTGCGCTCTTTCGAAGCTTTTCTTTTGATTTTCGTTTGTTCTTAGTCGTGATTGTTTGTTTGTCTGTTTGTGTTGCTTGTTTGCTTTGAGTAGAAGTGTGTTCGTTAGCGCCGAAGACCAGGAGCTGAGGACCGACAGTCGAAGCAGAAGTTGGAGATCAGAAGAAAGAAGTCAAAGAATTCTGAGCAGATATACACTAGGAATACAGGCAAGTGCAGGCACCCTTTGATCATATTGTACCTATGAACTTTAGATACATTTACTTTCCATTGCATGTATCTTAATACTACAGACCCTAAGGACATGACTAGCCCTCTACTATATTCGTTGTACTCCTGGGTTTATACATGGGTAGTATAGTGAACAGTAGATATGCTTAGTTGCTCTATCCATCTATTCCATATGATAAATGAAAGTAATGATCTTGCTTAATAAATTCTTCAACGATGCTTAATGATTAAATGATGAATGATGGTCACTTCGGTGATGGAGATGTTATGATGCTTGTTAGCATCGTGGTTTGTTTAGGAAAGGGGGGACGAGTACTGGAGCTTGGCCCGGTTTCCAAGGGTACTCGTTGCCACCCTCCATAAGGACTTAGTCATGGAGCGGCCCCCTAGGACATACAGTGCAGCTATATGGCTCTGGCTTGACTAATTAGCAGGACCTCCACTAGTAGGGTGTTACTTTCTGGGTAGGCGTGAGGAAGTAACTTGGGTAATGAATATTAAGTTGTCGGTTGATCGGTATGCCATGGGTATGGGTATCGACTGTCGAGCGCCCTGGCCAAAACTTACGAGTGGCATCCTATTAGTTGGACCCTGTGAAAGGTCTCGTAGTGAGACCCTACCTGCTCACCTTGGTAGTGTTTTGGGGAGTCGCGACCCCGGGCAAATGGGAATCACGACTTGGAGTGAAAGTGCACACCTCTACAGAGTGTAAAACTGATATATCAGCCGTGCTCACGGTCACGAGCGGCCTAGACTCTCACATGATGAGCAAATTGGAATCACATAGAACTTGGAGGCGGAATTTGGTTGAGGTTGCTACCTCATGCTTTGGCGGAATGGCTATTCCGTGTTGGCAGGATTGTTATCCTGTGTTCTTAATTGGGATTGCTATCCCATGACCTTATTGGGGTTGCTACCCCGAGTTACTATCAGAGATTGCTACCTCGATAATAATAATGATGATGATGACTAAAAACATTGTTAATTTACTTCATCTAAGTAAGGGTTGGGAAATTCTACTCACAACTAGTAATAGGTTGTTGTAATAATAGAGTTGTAATAAAAAGTTTACCAACTAAAAAGCTCACCTGCAGTTAAACAGTGTCAGCTTTTCCTTTGATTAAGCCTTGCATGTCATTATACTATCCACCTGTACTTGTTGAGTTCGACATGAACTCACCCTTGCTATTTCCCCCACACCCCAATGTGTAGTAAAGTGCTACTCAGAAGAGGGATAGAGATGCTATGGAGTTTTCTAGAAGCTTATCAGAAGTGCTTGTCGTACGGAGCCCCCAATCAGCCGTCCCTGAGAAGAATGGAGCCTAAGAAGTTTAGCTACTGTTTTCGCGTACTCTAATGTTTGTAAGTGTTATTATAAATATGTTTTCCGCTATATATGACATTGTTTCTGATATTTCTATTCTTTGTTGTATGTGTGGACTTTCTGGGCACACATATGACGACTCTGGCCTTATTTTAAAAACCAGGGTGTGACAACCACGTTGGAAGTCTCTTGAGTGTGATCTAGGTGGGAGTAACTACTCCTAGGGAATAGAAAAAATTTACCATATATATATATAATGCTTATGTTTTATTTTAGGTTTCTGAGGGCTTATGGTTTTGCAACTACTACCGACACATACTCTGCATGATAGATGATGACCATGGCCTGTCCACATGCTAATAGTGTATACATCTTACTTTCTCAATTAATCTCTTATTTTTTTCCTCTGTTGCTTCCATAGGAGAAGCCGATGGAGTGCATTGACATACCAGTGCAGATCTTGACAACTGTGGTCTGCTGCTAAGCTTATAGCACGTCATTGGAGCATGTAAGGTAGGGAAACCTGCAGGAAGTGAACACTTGCTCTATGCAATTAGTTTCCCAAAGTACTTGCTTTTTTGCTGTTACTTAGCATTTGGTTAACACTCAACATATACTCCCTCCATCCTATAATATGGTTCATTCTACCATTCAAAATTAGTCCTCAAATATAATACATTATGGAGGACAAAAGCCAATTTTGTATTAAATACTTTCCATTTATCAATTTATCACCATTAATCAAGTTGATGGTGGCGCATGATTAGAAAATAAAGCGAGGGTATATATGTCTTTTATGTTCTTTCTTAATTTGTCTTAACATTTTTAAGATGCAATATATTAGAAGATAGAGGGAGTTTATGTCATATTTGTTTGACTACTTTCTAATGACTTGCCTTGGTGCCTCCCCTTCTAGACTTCAATATAAATACCTTATCGAGTCATTATTATAAACTTATAATGTACAGAAGTTCCACATATGTGTGTACAACAACGTTAAATGTTCTTACTAAACATTTCATTGTTGTCACTTTTCTCAAATAGTCTGCATATGATTCATAAGTTGTTTGTCTAACTGCTTGTAGAAAATATCATCGTATAATTGGCTTCATTGAACTATGTGTCATGGTGCCGAGTATTATTTCAAGTGCCTTCGCTAATTCGATTGAGATCAATGCAACAAGGTGTGATTTTTTTTGCTTGTGCATACCATAATCGATAAGGATCGACATGATGATGTCGTTGTGGCCATTAACCATACGTCATTCAATCAATCTGCTAACTCAAATATTTCCTTGTAAATAATGTCTCATGTAACTCCACTCCACATGAACTATAAGTAGACAAGTTGCCTACCGTTGTTCGAATGCGTTGTATTGTTACTTCTGCTTTCGTATGTGTTTAGGTGTGAAACAACCTTTTCACATAATCTTTGGTGCAATTAACCATGTCACGAAATTTGTCTTTTGAATGTCATTTTAATGTTGATATTTAATTTTTATAGAATTGTTATCTTA
Organism: Sorghum bicolor; assembly: GCF_000003195.3. Lineage (NCBI taxonomy): Eukaryota > Viridiplantae > Streptophyta > Magnoliopsida > Poales > Poaceae > Sorghum > Sorghum bicolor. The sequence goes on from NC_012871.2 coordinate 42,650,579, forward strand.
TCTTATGATCCATGTGCTCTTAGTTGTCCCATAGCAAACAAACCTAAAGCATAATTCATACAAACAACCATGACCAGACCACACTGGGGGCACCCGTGCCGATGGCTACCGGCCACCATTGGCGTCGTGCCGGAATTCTTCCGGTCCGAACGGCCAGACCGGAAGCATCCGCCGAATGGAGCAGCTCTCCAAAAAATGACTGCAGGAGCGCGCCAAAATATTTTAGATGGGGCGGCTTCAACCGTGGGTTGGACTGTTTCTACTTTTCGGTAGGCCCAATAACGTCGACAGAAGCGAGCAATCAAGCCGAGCACGCATGTCCATATCAGAGCGTCTCGGATAGTGAGATACATTTCATTCTTTCTCCTTTTTGTACGTTTCATTTTTTCTTCTTTTCATTTTTTCTTTTTTTTCATGGTTTATTTATTATTTATTTTCTAACTATGCTTTTCTTTGATTCATGTTCTGTTATTTAACTTTTTCTTTTATTTTTAGTTTTTATATTTTTCCTTCTTATTTTATTTTCTTTCCTTTTCTTATTGTTTTCTTATTTATTTTTACCTTTTCTTTCTATTTTTACTATTTTTTATTTTTTTTATTATTTAGTTTTGCTTGCTTCTGTTTATTCTTTGTTTTCTTTTTAATTGTTCTATATATCATGTTTATTTTGTTTATCTTTTTCTTTGACTTATGTTTTCATTTTTTTATCTTTCTTTAATTTTCTTCTTTTTCTTTTATTATTAATTTTTATTTCTTATTTTCGTGCATCATTCATTTTTTATATTTTTCTGTTTTATGTGTTTGTTATTTTTTTATGTTTTAGTTTTTAAATTTTCTTTTTATATCTTTGTCTTTTCTTATTATAGGTTATGGTGTTTTATTTTTATCATTCCTTTTATTTTTCTTTTGAATTATATTCATTGTTTTTTCTTGCTCTATTTGTTCTTACTTTTTTCTTTCCTTTTTAGTATTCTATGTTTTCATTCTTATTTTTTCCTTTTTTCCACCCTTATTTAAGTTATTCATTTTATTATCTTTTCTTGCTTCTATTTGTTTTTTCTTTTCTTTTTTCCCACTTCTTTTATTTTCTTATCTTTCCTTTTCTTTTTATTTTCTTTTTTCCTTTTCTTATTTCTCTCTTATATTCACATAGAAGTTGTACGATGTTATATATAATATTCTTTTTTTACGCTTTTTATATATTTTTATTTCCTATATTATCTTACATAATTATTATTTTATGTTTAATTTTTTATTTTCTATATTATATGAGATGCTATATTTATATAGTATAGATGTGGTGTTTTATGATGCATTTTCTGATATTCATATGATATATAATGTCATATTTTATGATTGTTTTTCGTGGTGTTATATGTTTTTATGTGATGTTCACGTGTTATTTTATGTTCATATGATATACATGTGATATTCTATAATGTTTTTTGTGATATTCGTGTATAGATGTTATGTTCTATGATGCTTTTTGTGATGTTCACGTTTTATATATATGATGTTTTTTATGTTCACATGGTATGCATGTGGATGTTCTATAATATTTTTTATGTTCGTGTAATATACATGTGATGTTCTCATAGTATACAGGTGGTGTTCTATGATGTTTGATGTTCTCGTAGGATATAGGTGATGTTCTATGATGTTTTCTGTATATTCACGTAGCATACATGTGACGTTCTATAGTGTATTTAGTATATATATATATATATATGATGTTTATATAATATATGTGATGTTCTATAATGTATTTTTTAGGGTGTCTAAAAAATATCCATGTGATGTTTTCAAATTTTTTTACTCTATTACGTGTTTTTATATATTTTTTCTTATGCTTTGTTTTAGATGTTATTTATTTTTATTATTTTTATGTATATTATAATACCATTTTCATGAATCTACAATTAGAACACTGATTTTGTAAACCTAGAACATTTTTCTTATAAAGACGAAACATTTGTTCTCCGAACCTAGAACATTGTCTCGGCTAAGTACCAAATTGTTCTTATTTGATAAGATAAATGTTCGTTGTTAAAATTTTATCTAATCTAAATATTTCCATGTGGGGTCTCATTTTAAAGAATTTATTACAAGAAACCTAATGGTATAACCAGAATTTAATTTGAAAATTTAGTTTAAGAGTTATGACTTTTTTAGTTTGTTTGAAAATTACTGTGTATATGTGCATGCATCAGCGCTGGCCTGCTGAGAGCAGAAACCTACCGGAGCGTACATTCCGCGCACCAGCGGTGGCCGTTACAAGCGGCCACTAGGGGAACGTCACCTCGACAGCATGTGTGCTCCACGTCGTGAGAGGGAGAGGGCGGAGACCGAAAGGAAGGAGAGGCGAAGGGACCAAAGGAGAGCATCATTTTTTCCCCAAAAAGAAGACGAGGCTTGTGGCTGGGGATGTATGAGAAGATATTTTTAGACGGCTAAAGGAACCGGGTTAATCAAACACCGGTTAATTAATCTAAAATAGAACGGCAGTTTGGGAGCGTCTAGGAACGTTGGGGAACCTGTCATAGTTATTGGGACCGGACCGGACCGGCGGTTCGACCGGTAAAAAACCGAACCAGAGAGTATAGCGGTCCGGTTCACTTAAAAGATCGTCTCTGCAATTAGACCGGTAAAAACCGGGTGAACCGGCCGGTTTTTTACAGAACCGGTGAACCGGCCGGTTCTGTTCACCGGTTCTATTTGAACCGTCCCGGTCTGAAAATCTCATCCGATGGTGTGCGAGTGCGCGTCCTGCTGCCTCCTGGCCAGTCTGTCTGCAACTGTCGCCTGCGTGTTTGAGTGTGGCATGTGCATGCGTACAGTATTTGCTGGTGGCTTGCTGCTAGGCTCGCTGCTCGATGCTTTTGCTTTCCTTGTTTGACTTTGGATTTTTTTTTTTTCAAAATTTAGGCCTTGTTTAGTTCCCAAAAAATTTTGTAAAATTTTTCACATTTCCCGTCACATCGAATCTTTAAACGTATGCATGAAGTATTAAATATAGACGAAAATAAAAACTAATTGCACAGTTTGGTCGAAATCGACGAAACGAATCTTTTGAGCCTAGTTAGTCCATGATTGGACAATATTTGTCAAATACAAACGAAAGTGCTACATTGTCGATTTTGCAAAAATTTTCGGAACTAAACAAGGCTTTTTCATTCCATCTCCAAAATACATAAATAATACACTAGTGTCTATTTTGACGACCCTTCATACTGGTCACTTTATCTCAGCATTTGAGATTATTTTCATGAGTAAATATTTGAATTACTATTTAAGTCCTTTTTAGAATATGTTAATTCTTTTAAGGGTATAACTCGTTAAATTAAAGTATCTTGTATTTATTGCTTTTCTATAGTCAGGTTATTTGAGTTAAGTTTTCGTAAAAAAAAATATTATTTGAGTTAAGAATCATTAACATATACACATATTGATTTTGGAATTTGGAGTAGCTGTTGTGGAGCGGTGACTAGATTATTTTGAAGATGGTTATATAAATATGTTCTTTAGCTTATTTGTATATATGATCAACCATGTGTTGCTAATTACTTAATGTATATATAACATTATATTACACCGGTTCAAAGTATTTGTGGCCGGTTCAATTCATCCGGTCCAAAATAATCGAATCGGCGGTTCAACCGGTTCTTAACGGTTGAACCAGTGAACCGAGAGCCTCACCGGTTCGATATCCGGTCCGGTCCTAATAACTTGGAAACCTGTCCTGATTTGTAGGGTTAAATAAAAATGTACCCTATATATTTGACTTCCTGAGAAGCCTAGTACAATCTCGGTCTTCAATAATAGGTAGAATTTCAGTCTTCAATATAGCCTGACCAACAATTAGTTGAGTGTAAAACTTGCATCAATATAATTGTGCTAAAAGTGCCTATAAGATGATATTGAATTTTAAGTTGCTAATTTTACATTGTATAAGCAAAATTAATGGTCAAAGTCTACTGTGTCTAAGCTTATACTATTACCATTTTCTATCAGAGGGAGTATCAGCTAGAATCAGCTAGAAAAACGATGACGCTCTAAAACAACTGTGATAAATCGAGTAACAGTCACAAAACAGCTCCAACAAAACAACATATCCATAAATAACCAAAATAGCAACAAAACTAAACCCACCTCTGGTTCAGCTAATCAGCTAAATCTCCAATAAGCCAAGTAAACAAAGTCATTGCACTCTAGATAGGATGGTATCAAGCAAAAATTGAGAGCAGTTTCCAAATCATCAGAAACATTCAGCTGGAAACAACACCATCATTCAGTGATAGATTAGCCAGCTGCTGCTCGGGGGAGGCATTGCTCTGCTGGAGATGCTGGGCAGAGCGGAGGACCTCCATAGCTTCAGCAACCTTGGCCTTGAGAGCATCTGGTGACTCCAGCAGGTGAAGAACCTCCGTTTGGTCCATCTCCAAAAGCATGCCGGTGACCTTAGCAGCCTGCTCACGCTCTAGCTGTTCTACAAGAGGATACAGGTTCTCACCAAGCATCTGCAGCACAGAACAGTAATGAGCACCCTTGATTAAAAAACGGACCAACCAATAAATAGATTGTCCATTCTCATACCAGTCTTTGCTGATCTGGTGGGGCATTAGCAAGCGCAGTGGCTAGTGCCCCGATTGGAACAGGCTGCGGCTGCGAGAGACCAGCATCTCTCATTGGCACCCCTCCCATCTCATATGGAGATGGCATCACAGCACCAACACTATGCATGCCAGGATCAGGCATTCCACGGCCAGTAGGATAGCGGTACCCACGTCCACCTCTAGGGAACATCTACAGCCATACAGATATTTCAGGCACAGTTCAACAAACAAAATTGAAAAATGGCAAGATCGATACAGCACACCTGTTGCTGACCAGCCATTGGCATGGGCTGCTGCATTCCACTAGCACCAGCGCGCCTACCAGCAGGACGCTGTGGTTGCTGTCCCTGCTGAACCATAGGCATCATAAAGTTCGGCATTGGACCACCCGGCCTCATACCAGGCATCAGAGGTTGCTGGAAGGCAAATCCAGCCTAACAAACAACACAGGATTCATCAGCTCAACAGATATTAAGAGAACGACATAACATAAACCATGGAATTTAGTTGAGTAGTACAGACTAACAGGGAAAAATTATTCAAACATCTCATGCAAAACATAATTTCGTAGTATCCATCAACTTTCAGGGCAAAGGAACCAACAATACAACTAGAGAGCAATAGCAGATGCATGATTGTAAAGATTGCAGGTTAACATTAGGTTTATCGTTATGGATGTGAAAAATAATAAAATAACACAGCTTGGGCTAAATTTGGCCAGTGGTGGTGCAAGCAAACCAGAAAAAGCTGGTAGCTACAGAAGAATGGCAAGGAACCCAGATGCACAAACAAGAGAGATCATATAGTACATCATAATAACAATGTTACTGAAGAAAAATACACCAAGCAACATATACATCATAAAATGAGCATGTACCTGAGGGTTTATGAAGGCTGGAGGTGGCTGACCATAAAACAGCTGTTGACCAACTCCAGGGACACCAGGTGGAAACATGGGCAAGCGAGGACCAACTGAAGGCGCCATCGCAACTGGACGCATTTGTGAAAACTGTGCCTGCAAAGCAGCAGTAAATTAAAATAAATCTATAATATTGCAACATAATAAATTTTGCAAGGATCAAAATTACATTACATTAGCGCCAGAGAACAGAAACGAATTAAATAAACAGCACAAAAGATCATGAGGGTTACAGCAACTTTGCTAATTAACAATTTAGAAAAGTACAAAATTGAAACGAGAATATTAGAAGTCATCCAACAAATGCAGCAAATACCCCAGGTCACGTAAAACTAGTTAACTAGGCCCCAGAATACAATTTACAGATCTGAACCATGAACTAGAATGAAAAACGAAATACGACAGGCAACAAAAAATCATCTCTGCAGCGGCCATTACACAGGGTAACTATTTTCAAAAACATGTAGTCCAAACTAAAGTGTTCTTCCTTCACCAATGAAAGGTATATTTTATTGTCTTGGTCTCAAAGCTACAATTTGACCAGTGATTCATCACAATATATACTTATTAAGCAACAATATACAAATATAGTGTCATAGCAATTTGATATATGAAATATGAATATAGATGAAAAATTTTGTACACTAAACATGTTGGTCAAATAATACAAAGTTTGACATTTCAAAAGAATGCATCAGTAATCCTTAAAACTTTTTAGAAGTGTCACATGTGTCCCCAGAACAGAGCTAGCTAATAGGTCAGCTAATTAGTTGGGTGGATCCAAATAGGGCCAAAACAAATACTTCAGGGACCAAGACAACACTCCCAAACAAGTTCGGGGACCAGTGACAGTGATGTATAACTTTGGTCAAATTTGAGATGCTTTGACTCTCCAAAAGAAAGTTGAAATGACTTGTAATTTGGATTGGAGGAAGTACATTGTAAAATTTTGAGGCTATGATCTAATAGGAATGAAGCTACTACTGATATGCACATCGTAATCACTCAAAAATATTATATAGACACGTGAAATAAGATGCAATATATGCGGCTATGTGTAGCTTAGTTATTAGATTCACCAGACTTTTCACCATCCACACAAGCAAAAACAATACATTCTGCATTGTGAAAGAGCATATAATAGCACAAGATGTACATCCAAGTACCAAGCAGGAATATATTTACCTGTAGCTTTGCCTTTCTGTCTTCTTTACGCTGCGCAAGAGCTACATAAAGGGGCTTGCTCCCAACCATTTTGCCATTCATCTCTGTAAGCTACTTGGGAGAAATCAAGATAAGGAACTTATTTTATATGTTTGCCAAATCAAAACAGCATTACTAAACACATTAAAAAAACATACAGCTCGGTTAGCATCTTCAGCAGATTTGAAAGCAACAAATCCAGATCCTCTGCTGACACCATTCGAATCCCGCATAACCTACAAAACAATGTGTCAGAGTCCATAACTAGGAAACATCTTATGAGTAAGTTAATCAAATAAACAGACCTTGCAAGAAGTAATATTGCCATACTCAGCAAAGAGTTCACGCAACTTCTCATCATCAATGTTATCTTCTAAGTTCTTCAGATACAAGTTAGTGTTCTGGAACTTCTCAGCTACCTCTTGAATATTCTTTTCGAATTTCTCCTTCAACTCCATCTCTCTTTCAGACTTCTTCTGTGCTCTTCCAACATACAGTTCCTTATCATTGAATATCTTGCCATTCAACTCTTGAACAGCCTGAGCAGCATCATCAGCATTTTCAAAATTGACAAATCCAAAACACCTGGATTTCCCATCACTATCCCGCATAACAACAGCACTAGTGATGGACCCATATTTTCCAAACATCTCCTTCAACTCATCATCAGTAACAGTATCTAACAGATTCTTCACATATACATTACTGAATTTGAAATTGCTCGAAACATTCTCCCTGTCCTGCTTGCGAACAAAAGGTCCAACATACACTTTCTTGTCATTGATAAGCATCCCATTGAGTTTATCAATAGCAGACTGAGCAGATTCATCCCTCTCAAACTGAACGAAACCATAGCCCCTTGATTCTCCTGAGGGGTCTGTTGCAATTTTACATGAAAGGATATTCCCAAATGCACAGAACGTGTCATATAAAGCTTTGTTGTCTATTGACTTATCAAGATTCTGCCAAATTAGAATAGAGGGGGTCAAGTATCACAACTGGAAAAGTCAATGTGGCATATAAAGATTTAGAACACCACTAATGGAACCTTCTAGTCTGAAGTTGGCATAGTCTACAGATGACCTAGCGAGGAGTTCAGCAAACAGGATAAAAAAGAGGAACACACCTTAATAAATATATTTCCTGCACCACTTTTACGCGAACTGGGGTCACGGTTAGAATACATGATCCTGATAGGCTTTCCATTGATAGGAGTGAAGTTAAGCAGTTCAAGTGCCCGTGCAGCTGCAATAAATCTCTGGTCAATACATCAATACAAGAATAAAGAGAGGGAGGGGCTCCAAAGTGAAATGATATGCAGAATAGTTGGTCAGAAGGCTAGTGGCCACAATTGAGGACCAAAGGGCAACTATAATATTTACCGTACAGTTTTTACAGACCTCTTCAGCATAACATAAATAGCATGGATTGGGCACAATAATAAGATTTTAAAAATACATCTTCTGGTAACTAAACAGATGTTCTTTGGCATCCATAACATAATCTGAGGTTGCAACAAATCAGCCACCATTATATATACACATATATCAAACAGCACAAGACAACATATCCCCTGGTCGAACAGCACATTAAGCCACATGAATTCAATAGAATGAAACAAATCCAACTAACTTCACATGAACAGCACAGGAAACACTTGCACAGGACAAGAACACAACTCCTCTAAAGTACTGGCACCTATTCAAGTTATCCCACAGGATCTATCCAGCAAGTAAATCTCAATTTTTGGGGCACCCAGCAAGCCAACCTCCTTAATTTTTGAGGCACCGAAAGCAGGCCAACCTCCTCATTTTGAGATAAGTTTAATATTTAACCATATGAGCCACTAAGGCGCTGTTGTGTAGTAGGTTTTGTAACGCAAACAACAAACGAATTACAGCTTTCGATGTTATGGCAACATATCTGTTTTTATTTCCGTTTGCGTTACAATTCTAGGAACCAAAGAGCACGTACCAGACAAAACATTATGCAATCACAACCAAGACACCATAAGAAGCTACAATCCTAATCGCATCAAAACGCCATCGAGACAACCGATCGAGGATTCAGCGTCTAAACCCTAAGCGGCCCCAAATCCGACGGCTTCTCGCAAGGGATCCACAGAATCCGCAGCACCAAAACCCTAACCGATAGATCCAGAATATTACAGATGAGTTCTCACCGTCGCCGGGATTGTTGTAGTTGACGTAGGCGTACCCTAGCGACTTGCGGGAGTTGATGTCCCTGCAGACGCGCACGGAGACAACGCCGCCGACCTGGCTGAAGACGTCGAAGAGCTGCGCGTCCTGCACGCTCTCGTGCAGGTCACCCACGTAGAGCGAAGTCGCCGGGAACGCGGCCGCCGCCGCAGCTGAGGCAGCCGGTGAGCCGCCGGACTCGGACGCGGATCCAGCCGCCGCCTGCCCTTGCGCCGCCATCTCCAATCAAGCGGTGATTTTTGGGATTTTTCTGGTTTTTTGCGGATTTTTTTGGGGTAGTTTTTGATTTAGGGTTTGATAAGGGTTGGGGGCTCTCCCGGGGCAGGGCTCCCAACGGCGGCGTCGTGAGCAGAGAGAAAGAGCGCGGGTGGCGGCGCGGAGGGGGAGGCGCGCTATTTGTACCGCCTGGGGCAAAACCCTCAGCGTCTGAGGCCATCGGATCGGAGACGGACGTTAGTGGACGGAGGCGATTGGAACGCGTGCAAGCGTACGTGTCCGAGCGGACGGGGCTCCACGTGCTTGCTACGAAGGTAATTTTCAAGTTTACAAAATCAACAATTTAAAAGTTATTATTAATAATCTATATTTCTAAAATTTAACTTAAATCTTGTCTAAAACAATTTCTAAATTCTATATAGAGATTATTATAATTTCACTAATTTATTTTGAATTTTTTAGTCTGTCTATTTATTGGCCCAATTGTTACCGCATTCTTTTAAGAGTTCATATGTTCCACGCTCGCTCGCTGCAAATTTAGTCTGAATATAAGTTATGAAAAAGTCTGTATGTAGAACATAGATAATAGTAGGATATGGCAAAGAAAAGGAAACAAGAAACCGATTAAAGATCCAAATTGAATAGAAAAAAGTTCTAAATTAATTTTCGTCTGGACCATCCCAATCTAAAATCAAATACATTTTCTTAGGTCAAGGATTTTTCAAATTGGCAAACTCAAATCTACAAGAAGAGACTTGGAACCAAATCGAGTGTGAATCAAAATCCGCACATAGCTATCTAAATCCATCCCAAAGCAGACTAACTTTACAAAGACAAGAACATATAAAATCAAAACAATAATACGAGTTGAAAACATCAAGAAACACATGGCGTTGGGCAAATTAAATATGAGCGAAGATAAATTACAAACCCTAGGTTCTCTAACAGACGAGCACGTGGAGGTGTGGAGCTTGGTCAGCTGCTTGATGCTGCAGGGAACGTCATCCGCGTCGAAGCAGACGAAGTCGGCGAGATCGAAGGCCATTAGGGCCGCGACATCGGCGAAGGCCACAATGGTGGTGGCACGATAGATAAGGCAGCGATAGCACTCCACGACGACCATATGGTGGTAGGGCCTCTGGTTGACGTTGGGAGTGAGGATGGGTGAGAAGACCGCCACGTGGAGGAGCAAAGAGGTGTCACACCTGGATGTAAAAGAGCATTCGGGTGCCAAATCACATATGCGCCAGGATCTCAAATTCACACACATGGATCGACATCATCAATGGTACAAAACACAGTGTTCAAAGGAATTACAGTATCATTATTACAAGCCATTGGAATCAAAGTATGAACGGGAAGCATAAACTAAATTTTTCCATAAATAAAAGGGTGAAACTAATGACGCCGACGTAGCAGGACCACCTTGCCACAGGAAGGTCGACGATAGAATCACACGGCCCTAACAACCAGGCGACTCAGGGTAGTCCTCAGGGAAGTCAGAATTGTACTCTTGTTCGTCCGAGCAACCTTTAATGATTATAGCAAGGGTAAGTTCATATTGAACTCATCAAGCATAGACGGAAAGTAATGACGTGCAAGGCTTAAAACAAGGTAAAGCTGACATGGTTTGACTGCGGTAGCATTTTAGTTGATCACTTTTAATTATAATTCATTTATTAGAACAATCTATCACTAATTGTGAGTAGCATAAACCCAACCCTTAATTAGTGTAAGTAGTAATTAGCATCTTTTAAAAGACTATCCTAGTAGTTATCGTAGTCTAGGGATCAACCCCAATTAAGTACACAGGATAGCAATCCTGCTAAACACGGAATAGCCATTCCGCCAAAGCACGAGGTAGCAACCTCAACAAGTTCCATCTCCAAGTATCATGTGAATCCAATTTGCTCATCATGTGAGAGTCTAGGCCGCTCGTGACCGTGAGCATGGCTGATATATCAGTTTTAGACTCTGTAGAGGTGTGCACGTTCACTCCAAGCCATGATTCCCATTTGCCCGGGGTCATGACTCCCTAAAACACTACCAAGGTGAGCAGGCAGGGTCTCACTACGAGACCTTTCACAGGGTCCAACTAATAGGATGTCACTCGCAAGTTTTGGCCAGGGCGCTCGACAGTCGATACCCATAGTCATGGCGTACCGAGCAACCAACGTCTTAATATTCATTACCCAAGTTACTTCCTCACGCTTACCCAGAAAGTAACACCCTACTAGTGGAGGTCCTGCTAATTAGTCAAGCCAGAGCCATATAGCTTGAAGCTGCACTGTATGTCCCAGGGGGTGAAGGGTTGACATGGCGGACTAGAGGGGGGGTGAATAGTCCTTTGTAAAACTTATTGCGTCGGCTAACCGAAACAAATGCGGAATTAAAACTATCGGTCTAGCCAAGACTACACCCCTCTATCTAAGTTCTCTAGCACCTTGTAAAAGATCCTAAACAAGCAAACAAGGTGTTACCTTAGCAAGAGCTCACCTAACCAAATCTAGAAGCAAGGTCACACAAACCTATGCAACTAGTACTTTGCAAACCGGGGGAGCTCCTGCACAAACTAGTGAGGCAAAGCGCACAAAGCCTAAGCTCACTAGCAAGCTCAAAAACAAGGCAACAAATGCCAAATTAGAGAGCACAACTTACTTAGCTACACAAACTAAGCAATGTGACTAACAAGGTTACACAAACCAAATTAGTCACGCAAGGGAACTACTTCTAGCTACACAAGCAAGAAGGTAACTAGCAAGCTACACAAGCTAACTAGTTACAAGAGAAACTACACAAGCACAAATATATGAATATAAATACAAGCTTGTGTTAGGGACTTGCAAACCAACGGGAAGAACAAAGTTGACACGATGATTTTCTCCCGAGGTTCACTTGGTTGCCACCAAGCTACGTCCCCGTTGTGTCGACCAACACTTGGTGGTTCGGCGGCTAAGAGGTGTTACACGAACCTCGTCCCCACTAGGACACCGCAAGAACCTACCCACAAGTGAGGTAGCTCAATGACACGCACGATCCAATAGAGTTGCTCTTCGCGATCCCCGCGGGGTGAGCACCGTACCCCTCACAATCTCTTCTCCGGAGCACCGCACAATCTCCTTGCGTGCTTCGACGGAGTCACAAGCCACCAAGCCGTCTAGGAGGTGGCAACCTCCAAGAGTAACAAGCACCACCGGCTTGCAACACGAACACCTAGTGCCACTCGATGCAATCTCTCAATGCAACGCACTAGAATCGCTCACTCACACAATCGGATGAACACTATCAAGCATATGTGAGTTAGAGGCTTCACTAGCACTCCCCAAGCATGGACACTAAGTCCCAAGGGTGCTCCACCCCAGCCAAGGCCGGCCAACACTTCTATTTATAGCCCCAAGGGCTAAACTAGCCGTTGCCCCTTCACTGGGCAAAACACGTGGGCACCGGACGCTCACAGGGAGCCACCGGACGCTCAAGCTCTAGCGTCCGGTGCTCAGGCGTCAGCCACGTGTCACTAGCCGTTTGAACTCGACCGTTGCCTCCGACGGCTACTGCACACGCGCGCCTACACAGCACCACCGGACGCTCAACTGCGTCACACCGGACGCGTCCGGTGCTCACCGGACTCATGCGCAGAGAGCTCCGCAAACTCGCACGGTCACCGGACGTAAGCCACCGGACGCACCCTGAGCGTCCGGTGCTCACCGGACTCATGCGCAGAGAGGGTCGCCAAACCGCCCGCACACCGGACGCTGAGCACCGGACTCTCTCCGGTGCGTCTGGTGCACTGTGCTGCACCCGACAGCACACCGGACACTAAAGGCCAGCGTCTGGTGCCTCCGCGCAGAGCGTCCGGTGAGTGTTTCCTACTGAGAAACACTCCCGCGACTTCTCCAAATTTCCCACCGACGCAATAGAAAATATGCACTTAATTTTCTCAAAAGCGCCGAATCCCGCCTCGCAAGCTCGGCGGGAGGGAGAGAGAAACCCACACCTCTCTCAACCCTAGGAACACCACCTCCTTTGTAAATGTGCCAACACCACCAAGTGTACACCACCATGTGCATGTGTGTTAGCATTTTCACAAAAATTTTCCCAAAGGAGTTAGCCTCTCAAACTTGCCACGCCACTTGATCCTAACACGTATGCAAAGTTAGATCGCTCAAGTGGCACTAGATGACCGATATGCAAACAAGTTTGCCCCTCTTGATAGTACGGCCATCTATCCTAAATCCGGTCATAAACTTCACTACACACCTATGACCGGTGAAATAGAAAAGCCCTAAGTTATACCTTTGCCTTGCGCTTTCCATTCCATCTCCTCCAATGTTGATGCAACACATGCACCAACCAATCACCAAATGATATGATCCACTTCATATCATCACGTGACCATATTGGTTCATCGATCTTGACCTCACTTGCTCTTCACCGTTGCCTCGGTCCATCGGCGCCAAGTCTTGCTCAAGCTTCACCGTCACACGTGGTCCCTCGCTTCAAAGCCTTCGACTTGCCCTTCACTCTTGCAACCGGTCCATCAAGCCAAGCCTCATCTTGATCTTCTCCACCTTGGTCACATGACTCCATGTCATGTCTCATATGCAATGAGCTCCTCCATCATCACATCATCACCTGTGGACTAATCTCCTGTGTATCTCACATAAACACTATTAGTCCACCTAAGTTGTCACTCAATTACCAAAACCAAACAAGGACCTTTCAGGGGGCCGCTCCATGACTAAGTCCTTATGGAGAGCAGAGACAGGTACGCCCGGCAACCGGACCACCAACAGTACCCGCTCCCCCTGTCACCACCATCATCACGATGCTCGTAAGCATCCAACATCGCCATCACCGCAGTGACCGAAGATTCAGCATAGTTTAAGCATCAAGTTGAGTAGAGAGTATTACTTGTTTAAGTATGTGTATGAGGTGAGTAGAGCAGCTAATCATCACTACTATAACCCTAGTCTACCCATATACATAACCCCGGGTGCACAAGGAATAGTAAGTAAAGCTAGTCAGATCCTTAGGATTTGCATTCATTAGACACATGCATGAAAAGTAAATGACATTAATGAGTAGGTTCAAAATGATCAAACGGTGTCTACACTTGCCTTGATCGTAGTCGGGTTGCTCGAACTCAGCGGGATCCTGCTCCTCTTCCTTTACGAGCGTCTCGTTGGCTATACGCGACAATCATCACACAAAGGAGCAATACATGCAAGCAAACAAGCTTAATTAGGAACAGTGTCGACGAAAGCTAGTCGGCAGTCTACCTTGAGGTATACCCACGGTAGTAGTTTATCGGCAGACAGGTGCGCAAGCTACGAACTTGATGGTGACGCAAGACACGGACAAGGTTTTTATCGAGGTTCGGCCGCCGTGTGGGCGTAATACCTACGTCCTGCGTTTGATTGTATCAGATTGTGTTGAGTTGAGATGAGATGTCCTAGCGGGGTCCCTTGCCTCTCCTTATATAGTCTGGAGTGCAGGGTTACAGATGCAAAAACTAATCCTAGTCGGTTACAATTGCCATAGATAGTACGATAGCAAGACCAATGCTCTCCGTAGGAAAATTACAAGTTTTCAGCAACAACAGGATGAATCCATTCCAGAAGCATGAGAGCGCTTCCAAGACTACATCCTAGAATGTCCCCATCATGGAATGGAGAGCTGGCTACTGATGCAGACGTTTTATCATGGGCTCGGCAATAGTGCCCGAGAGACCATAGATGCTGTAGGTGGAGGAGCATTCCTATCACTCACCATATCACAAGCCACAGCTCTTGTGGAGAAGATGGCGTCCAACCAAGGCTGGAATGAAGAGAGGACCCAGACATGCAAGAGAGGTGGAGGTATGCATCAGCTCAAGGAGGTAGACTTGCTGTCTGCTAAGCTAGACCTGCTCATGAAGAAGCTCGATGATAGAGCTGGAGATAAGAAAGAAGTTATGCACGTCTACGACTCTCACATGACTTGTGAGGAGTGTGGAGATACTGGACACTCAGGCAATCACTGCCTTGAGATGCTTGAGGATGTGAACTACATCAACAACAACAACTACTACTACTACAACCGTCCTCAACAAAATCAAGGTTGGAATCAACAAAGGCCTAACTACTCAGGTAATTATCAAGGTAATAATTCTTACAATAATAATAATAATTTTTCACCTCTGAGAGAGTTAGTGTCTAATTAAGGAAAGCTAATCATTTACATTGGAACCGGAGAAGTCCACATGCACTTTCCCTCAGAGAAAGTACGCCGCTATTTTACTGACCCTAATTATATAGTTGAATACTCTAAGAAGGTCAGGACGAGAAGGAGACGACGCAACCGCAACCATAGGAGGCAAATCATCAAGGACAGATGGGCAGACTACGAAGGAGAAGTGGTAAGGTCTGAAGACATACAGCTTGAACAGAATTGTCCTAAGGAGACCGTAGCACCGAGTCAGGTGTGGAGAGAGAAGATAGTTATACACGAAGAGGAGGCGCCGCCGGAAGCACCGACTACGCCATCTAACGAATCCCAAGACGACTAAGAAAACGGAGTGTCCCGTTCGGAGGACTTAAAAACACCGAACGCCTTGCTAAGAGGTAAACTTGGTAGTTATCTTTTTCCTTTCAATTATTTAAAATAGTTTACTTCGTTAATCATGTTCATACTATCCTAAAAAGAAAATAAAAATGTTAAAAACAGTAAGCCTCATGTGAGTATACGAGTGGCATAAAACCCATAAGTACATTCACTGTGGTGGCATAAAAATAAAATAAATAATTTTTTCTGCTCTATAAAATGAAAATAGAGTAACATTTATTGAGGAGGCTCAACATGATAAAAGGCTAGGTATTTATGCTAACACCTAATCAGTTCCACAAAGCTTTGTTGTCTATTTGAGCTCCACAGAATTCAAGGATCAAGAAGACTAGGATACGGAGGACATCCTAATCGATGTCAGGGTGCTGCCGACTTTTAAATACACCTCTGCCACCTGCTAGCTACATCAGAAAAAATTACGTCAAAATCCACCTTGGGGAGAGCACCCCCATTTATGCCGCTAAGTATTTCTATCTATCTATATACTTATACTATATTAAAATAAAAATATACATAACTATGAAAAACCAAATAAAGATTTTGTGCTTATATATATATATACATTTTGCTTAGTGTGCTTAATAAATAAATAAAGTGGCTATGCTAAACTGAATCTTAATAAAACTCTAGAATGGATATGATGAATAGTTGCTCTGCCTAATTTTCAAATTTGAGTTCTCTCTCTAGTTTAGACATAACTGTTTATAATTTAAAGCTTGCTCTAAACCTGAACTTGTGGGAAGAGAACTTGATCTAAAGTCTAAGTTGTTAACGGATATGATATGGGAAGGTTGAGCTGCTGTTTATCTGTTTTTAGAGATGCTAGAATTCTGGAAAATTTTATCTTTGAAAATCTTTAAAACAACACATGATGAGTTCCTCTATGATGAGAGTTTAAATTCCTACCACAGCTATATATACATGCTTGCTAGACTTTGAGCCACACATTTACTTTTTACTGCTTATGAGCATTGAGTGTGGTCAAGCTGTGTAGACCCTTAGGAGCTTGTCATGTGGTTAAATCAAGATTCACTTACACGTTCACTCACACAAGCTGCTTCTACTCCGAAAGTACGCATCCACATATATCCACCCATTTCCATCTCCAGAGCCACCCAAAAATATTCTACTCCTAATCCGGGAGAGAATAGCCAAAAAACATTCTCCTATTTCTGTTTTACCTCTGTGAAATAAATGCTCAAGTTATCTTGGTTACTACCAGTTGCTATATTCTTACAGGAAATGAGTGCTCTAAAAAAAGAAGAAGAGATACGAGGAAATAAAAAGGGGCAAGTGCCCGGAACCTCGAAAGAAAAGAAAAAGTAAAATGAGAGGTAAAAATGGACAAGTGTCCAACAGTAGAATTAGGGGTACAAGATACCCACCTGAGAGGAAAGAAAAAGAAAATATAGAGTATCTCATTCTCCTCAAAAAGTTTCAAAAGAGCAAGAAAGGTATGTATCCACTCAAAAGAGCACAAGTAGAATTAGACTTTCGACATTGTTATCACCATCATCACCATACACCATTCATTCGCCACACATTCACATCTTTATTTAACTTGTTTCTTGTCGGTGTTTCCCCCCGGGGGGTCACACCAACGAGTAAAACTTGTATGCGTGCTCCCTTTTCCGGATGGTGATGCAAGAAATGACACAGAGATTTATTCTGGTTCGGGCAAGAGAAGGCCCTACGTCCAGCGGGGGGAGAGTTTGTATTATCTTGCACCTAAGTGCTTGTACATGTTGACACCATTTTTGGACACGTGCACGGGGACCAGTAGAGTACAGATCGGCAGGCGGAGCAACGGTAACTAGACTACAGAGGAGTTGCCGATGAAGAGACGAGTGAATATGACTAAGTCCAGGGGTGGTGACGTGTTCTTGCCGATGATCAATATTGGTGCTTGCCAATGGCCATAACAGGGAGACTGCCGATGACTCTGAAAGGAAGCGTGGAGGTTGCCGATTGATCTGTGGCGGTGTCCCGGTCGGTTACAAGGGGGTGGTTATATGTTTTCCTTAGTTATTTAAAATTGTTTTGTATATGGATTCTGTTTAGTTTGGAATTCGAGTCCTAGTCGTGTCTAATTGTACCTCTTTGAGAAGGGTATAAATGTAGACCCTAGGGCCTTGTAATGAAGAATCTATCAATCAATCAAACACAAGTTTTTACTCATATTCCAGCATCTACTTTTTCGACGACTTCGTCATATTTTCCTTTCCATTACGAGTTCTTAGGAGTTCGTCGACTTAAGCTCGGCGTATTCTCGAGTTCCGTGTGAATACCTCTTGGCCGTGGCATCCGGGCGCATCGCTGTTGTCGGGACCAAAGTATTCGAGTTATCACCTTTACCGATAGTAAGGTCAAATCGGCTGGCACGCCTTAACGTTTGAATCGGGTATTAGCCCTTTGTGTTTGTAGATGCACTTTTTGCATCAACACATCTTTTGGCACGCCCAGTGGGACCAGATTCAATACCAAGATCGACATGGCGACTAGCGATTTCGACTTGGAGAATGTCATCCCCGTGACGGAAGCTAATCTCAAAGATGAGCAGAAGCAAGCTATTGCGAAGGCTATGGAGGATTACAAGCAACAATGTCTCAAGTCCTTCAGCATAAACAGGAGTGGCGAGGTAATCCAGAAGGAAGCACTGCCGATGCCTCGACAGGTTACTTTTGAAGCCAATCCTGGTAAACTTCTAGACATGGTTGATAGTGCTATTAACCGTGCCTTGATCAATCAAGCTGGTGTGCTGTCCAATACGGTTTTCAATGCCGTGGCTAGAACTTTCAAAGAAGGACAATTGCCACCAAATTATGTTGGTCCTTCTCATCATCAGCCGGGGTCACCAGTGGTCACAGCTCCATCGGCTGCAACAGCCACTGCAGGCGCAGAAACAGCTATTCCTCCAAGTACGTTAGGAGTCACTAACGCGCAATCCACGCCAATGTCGGCCAATCCATCAACATCAGATGAGTCGATCAAGCTTACTACAGACCTATTGGTATCGGCAATGTCGGGATCTGTTCTCCTAACTGGTGGGGTTTTGGGATGCCCCCAGAGTTCATGTTGAAGACACCTAGTACGTCTCAAACGGCTGATATGAGAGGCAAGGCTCCTATGGCATCGGCACCTCCAAATATGCCAATGAATCAGAGTCCCCAGTATACTACAACTACTACTGCGAGACCTTACACTGGGAATTCTCAAGCTCCAACGTTCCAGATGCCTAATGCATCGGCAGATTCAATACCGACGCAACAGAGGTTTATGACTCAGCCAGGGTATGGCAATTCAATGATGATGCCCAATTACCAGTCATCGGCAGGACCTATGCCGATGAATGCTAATAGTGGATGGCCTGGGCAACAAGTCTTTCCACAAATGCCCCAACAGAATCATCAGGCTATAGGGTTTCAACAAGGCCAGATCCAACCTAGGTTCCATAATCAAGGGATGGTCAACCAGCCGATGAATCTTGGACAACAGATTGGTGGTCAGTAGATTGGTGGTCAAATGATTAACCCAATGTTCCATGCAGATCGTGCACCGCATAGACACGTAGAAGTGTATCAACAGGTGCCAGATCCGCAACCGCCTCATCGGCAAGATGCCGATGCTTATTGGGCCGATAAGATTGCCGAAGTAATGAGAGACCAATTTGGGATAAAACCCAAAGTCAACACTTACTCTTATCGAACACCGTATCCTCCTGCATACGATTTGATTCCACTTCCAAATCGGTACAAGGTGCCAGATTTCACTAAATTTTCTGGACAGGATGATACGTCAACCATGGAGCATGTCAATAGGTTTATCATTCAATGTGGAGGAGCTTCTAACAGGGATGAATTGAGGGTTCGATTGTTTTCATCATCGTTATCTGGATCGGCTTTCACTTGGTTTATATCATTGCCTCCTAATTCAGTGATTACTTGGGCCGATCTAGAGAAGCAGTTCCACAAGTACCTAAGAGGGCTTGGAACAAAAAGGTGTCATTTGTTGATGAGGCAGCAAGCTCAGATTCTGATGAAGAACCAGTCATCGGCTTGGCAGAATGGGTAAAGAATAAGAAGCCGATGTCTTGACCTTTCGGGCATAAAGAGCCAGAGAAGTTTGCATTTGATATCACCAAGGCCGATAGGATATTTGACTTTCTACTTCAGGAAGGCCAGATCAAGTTGTCGCCCAATCATGTGATTCCATTGGCTGAAGAGTTAAAGAAGATGAAATACTGCAAGTGGCATAATGCAACCTCTCACAGCACCAATGAGTGTAAAGTTTTTAGACAACAGCTGCAATCGGCTATAGAATCTGGGAGGATCAAATTTGACAGCTCCAAAACTCAGAAGCCGATGAAGATTGATCAACATCCTTTCCCAACAAATATGCTGGATGCTAAGGGAAAGGCCAAGGTCTTGACATCGGAAACAGCTGAAAGAAGTGCATCGGTGGATCCTCAGCATCAGATCACTACTGCCGATGCAAAAGGAAAAGGCTTGATCCAGGAGGGAACTAACTCGGGAAGGCCTCCCCGATCTGGTATTGTGATAACTCATAGAAGGTCTCGGGAAACTTGGCAGCAACGTGAGGATCGGTATCGGCGCCAGCAAGAAGACTATCATCGGGAAGAAGAAAGACGCCGACAGGAGTGGAATCGGCACAAGGATCACTGGAACTGCCCATTCTTTATCCATTGCTGGGAGCAGAACATCAAGTTGCCTACTGTTAGAAATTGCCCTGAATGCAATGGTTATGATCATTATGACAGATCCGACCGGCGCTATCACAATGATGATCAGCGATTTAATGGGCCGATTAGGGGGAGAGCGTCCGTTACAAGAAACCTGTTAATCTATGATGAAACGTTTTCGTCACGGATCACCAAAAAACCATCACTATGCAGCATCTGTGATGGTTTCAGATATCGTCATGGATTGAGCGTCATAGATTAACTCTTGTGACGGTTTTACTAAAAATCATCACAGATTAAGGAAATCGGTGACAGTCTTAAAATCGTCACAATAGAACCCAAGGCCTAGTTAGCCCAGCCCAAGCCCATTTCCTATGACAAAAAATAACCGTCACAAATTGAATAGCCACCTCATCAATATGTTGATATGGATGGTGATGTGGACATTGAGACAACAGTGATGTGGACAATAATATCATCACTAATTTGGATGTCAAAACTAAAGCGGATGCTGA
Organism: Sorghum bicolor; assembly: GCF_000003195.3. NCBI lineage: Eukaryota > Viridiplantae > Streptophyta > Magnoliopsida > Poales > Poaceae > Sorghum > Sorghum bicolor. Next base: position 42,671,566 of record NC_012871.2, read on the forward strand.
CATCATTCTAAATGATTTTTAGAAATCTCGTAATGACATAGCACACATCACATGCAATAAATCAAGCTTTCATCCAGTAACCAAATACAAAGTCTCATGTTTTCACCCAACAAACAATAGATCACATAAAAGTTTTCATCTAACAGATCAAACTACAAGAATTGGTTAAGACGATATATAACATTTATGTCCAATCATCTTCCACTTCATTGTCCATCCTCCAAACTGCACTAAAATTCCTTTGATTCATCACCCTACAACAAAGACATCACAAATCTAAGTACATATAGAAGCAAATGCTCTAGCAGAGATAGATACATACTGACATTTATTTAGCTAATAATTACTATGTAGCTAATAATTTACTTCACAAATTCAGACATGCTGATTGTGATCTGTACGGTAATTCAGATTATTCATTAAGATATAAAACTCTAAATGACTGTTCCGGTATGGCTTATAATTAATTTAAGTAAAAGGAAGCAGCAAGGTTGCATATGCACGGCACAACTGAACAGGCAAGCAAACAACTAAGCTGAAGTTAATGGTTTTAAACTAAAATGATAGTTAAGCTTTAAAAACCCACGGATACAGATACAACCAATCAGGAAATGTGCTTATTTTGCATCACCAAAATTCTTAACCTGTTGGGTGGACCAGCACTCTTAAAAAACCAATGTACCTTGCATGTTTTAAAATCCACAAACTAAACATTTAGGCAGCACTTAGATAACCATGCAGGAAAAAATACTAGCAAATTCTATGACAGTAAAACAAAAGGTTCTATAACATTAATTCAAAAAAAAAAGATTCCTGGTTATCCACAAACTCTGAATTACATTGATTGTGCTGGAGCTTAAGCAGTCCTGTCTTTATCATCCATGCTCTCGAAGATGGCACTACATGCAAGTGATTTGCAGCATTAGTGAATATAAGTAAAGAGAAACTGTCTTTATCATCCTTAGCAAATATCTAGTGCTGGTCCTAATAATTAGGTGGCCTGGAGCAAACACACAAAAACTAAATAAAACTTCTTCATTAAAATAAACACGCCATCATCAATATTAAAAAAACTCACTTCATAAAGAAGTCTGATTTCACTGCAACCAAATTTCTACAGTGGTTCTCCATCCAAATTTTCAAATAACATTGAGCTGGCTATAGTTCTTCAGAACCCGCAAGAACTATTTTTGATATACATAAACTAACATGGCCAATTCTTTGCAACTGTAGTAACTATAAAAAAATCCCTAGAGCTGGAGTCAAATCTAGTTAGGGATAAAGCAGGTGGAAGGGGATCTGTAAGCCAGGATTGCAGATATTACTGAACTAATAATAGTCTAAGACTTATGAGTCACATAAAAGCATACAGATTTGATTAGTTGTATTATGAGCTAATTTGCAGGTAGTGGCATTGGAAAAAATGCAAGTACTACAATCTAATGATCAGGAGATGGCATTCACTTGCCGAACAGGTATATTTTGTAACTAATCTGAATCTAATCGCATAGGGATGGACTAATCTAATATGAAATTCAAGAAACAAAGGGCGGTGAGGACCGAGGGAACCATACCGGCGGGTGGCCAACGCCGACCTCGTCTGGCACAGCAGATGAACTTCACCAAGTCACCGCATCGGAGGGCTGCGACCTGCAACTGCTGGTTCCATCACCTGGGTTGTGATGCCGCAGTCTTAGATCCCGCTGCCTGGTTGCTTGTCGTGATCCCAGCAACCTATGTGCCCCCACATGAGATCCAACCGCCGCCGTCACTCGCGTGCCGTGGCAAAGGAGCCCAGGCAGCTTCTAGATCCACCACTTGCGCACCTGAATAACAGCATGTCAAACATGGCCCGTTACCCATGGCTCAGAATTCTTCCACTGAAGCCATGACCGCGTGCCCGCGTGGAAGCCCAAGCAATTGTCGCTGGCCAGGATGGAGGCCGGGATGAGGACGCCAGCTGGGGTGGGGAGCCACCGCCGGCATCCTTGGGATGAGGTGGGATGGGGGAGGCGGTGCTGCTGGGATTTGTTGCTATGGGGGCGGCGGCTGGTGGAGAGAAAGGGCTGAGGGAGGCAGCCGAAGGGTGAGGTTAGGGTTTTGGGGCTCCATTATATATGCAAGGGGTTATTGGGCTTCTGGATTGGATATCCACCACTCTAAATCCCTATTAGTGATGTTTTCCAAATCCGTCATGATCAATCCGTCACGGATTAACACATTTCTTGTAGTGGTTCATGATCGGCTTGGGGGAAGACTCAGTGTGCACGATAGGCTTGGTGATTGTGTTGAATATTTTCCCAGGAACCAGTTAGAGCTTGAAGAGATGGCTAATGCACGAGTTCCCGATGAATTCATATTTTGCAGAGATGCTAATACTCATTGGATGGAGTCAAGGGAATATCGTCGTCCATCGGCAAGGCAGTCACCACATCCCTCATGGTGTCCGGAGGGGTTGACTAAAACATAGAAAAGGAGACTGCAGCGCGAAAGACGAGAAGAGCTAAGCAGGGACGAGAACTCTGGCCAATCTGGGGATCAGCAACAATCAGATCCTAAAGGGAAAGGGCCATCGGCAGATGTTAACATGGTATTTATGTTGCCGATGGAATTCCTTGCGCCGTCCAGCGATGATGAGGAGTTGGAGTTTTCTGACCAGATAGCTCAATTGGCTCTGGATCCGATGACGGCTATCTTTGAAAAGCCTATCGACAATGAAAAGCAGCATCTTAAAGCTTTGTTTGTCAAAGGAAGGGTTGATGGTCAGCTAATGACCAAGATATTAATTGATGGTGGAGCCGCTATCAACATCATGCCATATGCAGTATATCGGAAGCTTGGAAAAGGAGATCAGGATCTGACCAAGACCGATATGATGCTAAAAGACTTTGAGGGAAACGTATCTCCGGTTAAGGGGGCAATATGCGTCGATGTTGGGTATTTTAAACACAAACAGAAAAATCCGCAAGCGCACGGATACCGATGTAGCTTTCACCTGGGAGTATTCCAGAGTATCGATTTTCCACAGAGAACGTGAGTGTAAGGATAACTATATAATTATTTTGGGTGGGAAGAGAGGAAGTTTCTTGAGAGTTCTCTAGTTGATCTAAGAATCAAGAATTACTTCAAGATTATCTATATCGGGACATCAGAGCACTAACCACAGAAAGAGATGAGAAGGGGGCTAGGAAGGTCTGACTACGGTCGTACAAACACCGATCCGAACGTGGTGGAATACGTCGACCGTTAGGGCTGTCACTACCCTAAGGCTACCACAACAATCCGCAGGATTGGGTGCAATTCCAGGTAATTACAAGACTAAACACCACGTCTAATCTATTAATTACTACTCTAGCGTTATAAAGATTAGAGCACTTGATGCAAGCGGGAATCCAATAAATAACTTGAATGTAAATAAAAGTAATTAAAGAACTCAAGATTATGAATTGAAGAACCTGGAGAACGATGAAGAACGAACCAGATGCTGCAAAAGTATAATGTTGAGGAAGATCCGACAGATCCGGCTCCTCCTCCGCTCTCCTCTTCTCTCTCCCTATTTTCTAGATTACAACTAGAACTAACTAGAACTAGAACTAGAGGAACTAGAACTAGAACTAGATGAACTAGAACTAGATCTAGATGAAGTAGAGGTAGAACTAGAAGAACTAGAGGGATCCTCTCTACTTGGATGAAGAATTGAAACCCTAGCTTTGATTCTGTAGAAGAGGTATGCTCTCCAAGGGCCAGGGGGCCTTGCTTATATAGTCTTTTCAGATGAATCTGGGCCGTCGGATCAAACCGACATTAATCGCACGATTTTCCTTGGTCCCTTAAGTCGGTGGAGCACGATCCGCGAAGTTGAAGCTGATTGGTTACTGTAGCTGGGCGGGCACCCAAGGGACTTGGGCGGGCGCCCTGCCCCCGAGCCCGATCGGCCTCCCGTTTGTTCCCGTGGCTTCTGGAGTCTTCTAGATGGTAGAAAATTGCGCGGCACGTTAATATCTCTATGTAAACCCGACATGTGGGCCTTTCTTTCATATTTCCTGATAACCCCCTGCAGAAATAGACAAACACCAAAACTCGTGGAATTTGTCAGATAAAACCCTAAGTCTAGGTGTTGGCTGCATATAAGTTTTCTTCCATGATTAGTTGATGGTTAAATGTGAGCATTAAGGACCGTCATCAAGCTCCCCCAAGCTTAACCTTTGTTCGTCCCTGAGCAAAGATGAACTCAAGAATTTCTACAGTGGTTTCAATACATGCGTTCAAACAAGATCTCATCTCTATGTTAGGGTAAACTGTTAAGATTTAAATTTACTCATTTTTCCTTCCACCATGGGGCTTGCAACCGTCACTTGTGTCTTGAGTAGTTAAAAGATAGAAAGGTCTTAGTCAAGCGCCATGTCTCTTGTTCTTCGATTAACTATAGCTCTGGAGTTTTTGCAGATTTTCAAATAAAACTCAGAGATTCCTTGTATGACTCTCTCTAGTCTCTCTTTTGTGGTATTTCTGGTATGAGGCATAGTGACACTGCCTTCTCTCTCACCCTACTCTAATAAGGTTTTGATATCTGGAGCTCATAGGTGGGAGACAACTAATACATACTTACAAGACATTTATTGCATAGTCAAACCATAGATCCAAAAGAACAAGTCAATAAGTCAAATCAAGATGTGCATGTGTGGCGAATGAATAGTGTATGGTGATGATGGTGATAATGGCGAACATAATGGTGAAAGTCTAATTCTACTTGTGCTCTTTTGAGGGGATACATACCTTTCTTGCCCTTTTGAAACTTTTTGAGGAGAATGAGATGCTCTATATTTTCTTTTTCTTTCTTTTTTCCTTTCTTTTTCTTTTCTCTCAGGTGGGTATCTTGTACCCCTAATTCTACTGTCGGACACTTGTCCATTTTTACCTCTCTTCTCACTTTTTCTTTTCTTTCGAGGTTCGGGGCACTTGCCCCTTTTTATTTCCTCGTATTCACTTTCTTTTTTTTTCAGAGCACTCATCCTCCTAGAATAATGTAGCAAGTGGTAGTAACCAAAATATCTTGAGCATTTATTTCACAGGAAAAAAAAGAATAGGAGAATGTTTTTGACTAATCTCTCCCGGATTAGGAGTAGAATATTTTTGAATGGTTTTGGAGATGGAAATAGTTGGATATATGTGGATGCGTACTTCCGGAGTAGAAGCAGCATATGTGAGTGAACGTGCAAGTGAATCTTGATTTTAACCACATGACAAGCTCCTAAGGGTCTACACCGCTTGACCACACTCAATGCTCATAAGCAGTAAAGTAAATGTGTGGCTTAAAGTTTAGAAAGCATGTATATATGGCTGTGGTAGGAATTTAAACTCTCATCATACAGGAACTCATCATGCAACATTTTAAAGATTTTTAAAGATAAAATTCTCCAGAATTCTAGCATCTCTAGGAACAGATAAAAGCAGCTCAAACTTTCCATATCATATCCGTTAACGACTTAGACTTTAGATCAAGTACTCTTCCCACAAGTTCAGGTTTAGAGCAAATCTTAATTAATAACAGTCATGCCTAAACTTGAGAGATTTCAATTTTGAGAACTAATCATGGTAGAGCAACTATTATTTGGGTTTATATGATTATGCATCTTTTTATTATTAGAGTAAAGTATAAACGTGAGTAGAATACTTAGCTGGATAAATGGGGGTGCTCTCCCCCAAGCTGGATTTGACATATTTCCTTCTGATGTAGCTAGCAGGTGGTGGAGGTGTATTTGAATGTCGGCAGCACCCTGACAGCGATTAGGATGTCCTCCGTCTGCTAGTCTTCTTTGATCCTTGAATTCTGTGGAGCTCAAATAGACAACAAAGCTTTGTGGAACTGGTTAAGTGTTAGCATAAATATCTAGCCTTTATCATGTTGAGCCTCCTCAATAAATGTTACACTCTTTAGTAGGATCACAATCTTATTTTTACAATTTTATTTTTATAGGACAGGAATATATTTATTTCATTTTTATGCCACCACAGTGAATGTACTTATGGGTTTTATGCCATGAGCATAATCACATGGGGCTTACTATTTTTATTTTCTTTTCAAGATGATATGAACCTGATTAACTAAGCAAACCATTTTAAAATAATTGAAAGGGAAAGGATAACTACCAAGTTTACCTCTTAGCAAGGCGTTCAGTGTTTTTAAGTCCTCCGAATGGGACCATCCGTTTTCTCAGTCGTCCTGGGATTCGCTGGATGGCGTAGTCGGTGGTTCCGGCAATGCCTGCTCTTCATGTATAACTATCTTCTCTCTCCACACCTGACTCGGTGTTACGGTCTCCTCAGGATAGTTCTGTTCAAGTTGTATGTCTTCAGACCTTACTACTTCTCCTTCGTAGTCTGCCCATCCGTCCTTGATGATTTTCCTCCTCTGGTTGCGGTTGCGTTGTCTTCTTCTTGTCCTGACCTGCTTAGAGTCTTCAACTATATGGTTAGGGTCAGTAAAATAGTGGCGTACCTTCTCAGAGGGGAAGTGCATGTGGACTTCTCCAATTCCAATCTAGATGATTGCTTTAACAGTGCTGAGGAACGGTTTTCCAAGGATGATGGGTGGATCGTGCTCATCTTCTCCCATGTCAATAACCTTCAACCTTTCGGAATGTCTGATCTTCCATCTGGAGCTAAATGTATGTCGGTTTTAGGGGTATGGTTCCGAACAGGAGTTGATAGGTGACTGCTGCCATTATGTTGATGCCTGACCCGGTGTCGCAAAGCGTCTTCTAGAAGTTGTATCCATTAATGGAGCACTGGATGCTTGGCATGCCTGGGTCGTCCTTTTTGGTCAGGAACGGTGACTTAAATAGATGATCTTGACCTCCTTGAACTGCAGTGACCATCTTAGCTGACTCGGTCCACACTTGCTTGTTCCTGTTCCTCCTGTTGGTCCTCTTCCTTGGTTCATGTCAGGAATGCTCTGAGATTTGTGTAGTCTTGTTCTTGAAGGAAAACGTCTCCTTCCTCCCCTTGATGTAGAAACTGATCTTGGTAGCACTAACGTAGATGACAGCTCCCGAGGTGTTCAGGAATGGCCTCCCTTGGGCATAATGTTGACGTTGGAGCCAAAGTCGCAGAGTGCTTCTAGGAAGTCCACCATGCCGATGGAGATCGGGATGACGGGGCGTCCTGGGTTGTCTCTCTTGACCGGCAGAAGGTCAGTAATTACTTCCACAATGGGGTTACTCCAGTAGTTACGTCCTCAAGCATCTCAGGGCAGTGATTGCCTGAGTGTCTAGTATCTCCAGTGTGTTTGTGCTTATAGATCCAGGTTCTTCACTTGGTGGAGTCTGGGAGTTGTAAAACTCTTTCATGTTTTGCTTGAAGTGTACCTGTTCATAGAGACAAGGTAGAGATCAAGTGCATGGGCCCTGTTGGTGGAAAACACCAACAGAACCAAAAGTGTATTTGTTCTCTCTAACCTTAAGCATAGTGAGCAAGACAAAGTTGATGTATAATAAGATCATGAGTGTAGCATTTAAAACATTTGTCACATCAGATTGCTCAACCTAATGAAAAGATAATCTATACTTTAGCTCATATGATTAGGAGTGTAGGATCACAAAAGTGGAAGGACTAAACATGTTCAATCGATTAGGTTGGTTAATCTATAGTTGTAAATCATACATGTTTGTCTCTTTTATTCATGTGAATGCCAAAACCAAGGAGAAGCTTATAAAAGTGATAGTCAAGTACCTTAAGATGTTACCTTACTTGAAGAGTGATGGTACAGTATCACCTTGTGGAAGCTTTCCTTTCTTAGTGGTTGTGCATCGTGTTTGTGGCACCCTCCATGGATCATCTCTTGTGAGCTATGCCTTCCTTGTGTAAATTGTTAACCTTCATGTGACTCTCTCTTTGTCTCCAATGTGAGTTTATCTCAGGACTTCCCAGGTCGATATTAAAAGTTCTCCTGCAGGGGTTAGTCCAACAAAATATCCAATATCTACTATAGTATACTATCGGCTCAAAAATCAACCTAGACACCATGTCCAATTTGATTTGGGAGGGCATTTAACCTAAGCATCATACTTAATTTAAACTCCCTTGGAAGTAAGATCATCAGCCCTAAACTAAGCACCATGCTTAATTAAGAGATAAATGAAACTACTCCAAACCTAGTCATATACTAAAGCAAATAAAGGTAGCATGAAATCATTTATAGAGATCTACTCAAGTGGAGATGAAGCAGTGTGATTAGTATTTAACAAATTTAGCATGTCTCAAAGGTAGGGACAACCAACATAGCAACATGGCAAAGAATGTTTTTATGTAAAGTACTCCCTCAAGCTTGAATTTTGCAAAATTCAAGTTTGGATGAATTTAATTCAATGTTGTATGATGATTGGTTGGACATACCTTGTGCTTGTCATTCATCCGATCTTCTTGCTCAATCCTAGAAAGGTTAGTGACAAGAATACCTGAAGGAATATTTTTACAATTATCAATATATGGTCAACACACAAGGTAATGTTGTAAATAATTAAAAGCTCATGTTACGATCTGATCAGTGCTTATTTTAGGACACTAAGCTTGTCCTTGGGAAACCATCAATTTATGTCGGCGAAGTGGTTTCCCCTCCAACGCTGACCTATATCAAGATCAACTCAACGAGATCTGCAATATTTAATATAGACATATGCATCAACAACTGCTCTTCTAAAGTTTTTATAAATAGAAAGGATGAGGGGGTTGGAGATCTCGAATGTGGTGATGTTGGAAAAACCAATGGATTGGAAAGATGTTGCATATGAGCATGGAGTAAATGAAGTGGCTATGAAATAAATTCCATGCTCATTAAAGCTTAGAGTGAAATCCAAGTGGTATGGTGAAAATGATAAGGTGAGTGTGGTAAAAAAGGAAAATAAAAAGGATACACGGATGACTTGGTTCGAAACTAGCACAACTACCGTTCCCCGGCAATGGCGCCAGAAAGCTTGTTGGGTATTTTAAACGCAAACAGAAAAATCCACAAGCGCACGGATACCGATGTAGCTTTCACCTGGGAGTATTCCAGAGTATCCATTTTCCACAGAGAACGTGAGTGTACTAATTAAGATCCAAAATCGCCTAAGGATAACTATATAATTATTTTTGGTGGGAAGAGAGGAAGTTTCCTGAGAGTTCTCTAGTTGATCTAAGAATCAAGAATTACTTCAAGATTATCTATATCGGGACATCAGAGCACTAACCACAGAAAGAGATGAGAAGGAGGCTAGGAATGTCTGACTACGGTCCTACAAACACCGATCCGAACGTGGTGGAATACATCGACCGTTAGGGCTGTCACTACCCTAAGGCTACCACAACAATCCGTAGGATTGGGTGCAATTCTAGGTAATTACAAGACTAAACACCACGTCTAATCTATTAATTACTACTCTAGCGTTATAAAGACTAGAGCACTTGATGCAAGCGGGAATCCAATAAATAACTTGAATGTAAATAAAAGTAATTAAAGAACTCTAGATTATGAATTGAAGAACCTGGAGAACGAACCAGATGCTGCAAAAGTATAATGTTGAGGAAGATCTGACAGATTCGGCTCCTCCTCCGCTCTCCTCTTCTCTCTCCCTATTTTCTAGATTACAACTAGAACTAACTAGAACTAGAACTAGAGGAACTAGAACTAGAACTAGATGAACTAGAACTAGATCTAGATGAACTAGAGGTAGAACTAGAAGAACTAGAGGGATCCTCTCTACTTGGATGAAGAATTGAAACCCTAGCTTTGATTCTGTAGAAGAGGTATGCTCTCCAGGGGCTAGGGGGCCTTGCTTATATAGTCTTTTCAGATGAATCTGGGCCGTTGGATCAAACCGACATTAATCGCACGGTTTTCCTTGGTCCCTTAGGTCGGTGGAGCACGATCCGCGAAGTTGAAGTTGATTGGTTACTGTAGCTGGGCGGGCACCCAAGGGACTTGGGCGGGCGCCCTGCCCCCGGGCCCGATCGGCCTCCCGTTCGTTCCCGTGGCTTCTGGAGTCTTCTAGATGGTAGAAAATTGCGCGGCACGTTAATATCTCTATGTAAACCCAACGTGTGGGCCTTTCTTTCATATTTCTTGATAACCCCCTACAGAAATAGACAAACACCAAAACTCGTAGAATTCTGTCAGATAAAACCCTAAGTCTAGGTGTTGGCTCCATATAAGTCTTTTTCCATGATTAGTTGATGGTTAAATGTGAGCATTAAGGACCGTCAACAATCGAGTTGACCATCGGCAGCAAAACCTTGCCGACAACTTTCTTCGTGATCAGTGGAAAAGGTGCTTATAATTTGCTGCTAGGGAGAGACTAGATTCATGCCAATTGTTGCATCCCATCTACCATGCACCAGTGCTTGGTCCAATGGGTAGGTGACAAGATTGAGATTGTCCTGGGGGATTCTTCTTGTGTTATCGCATCAGTAGAAGCAGATACTTATGAAAGGACTAGGTGTATCTCGGAAGAAATTTGGGAGAAGGATTTTCTCAAAGTTGCCGATTATGAAATTCCACCGATCCAAGCAGTCGGTTCTGATGAAGGTTTTTAATGGATAGGTTCGCCGATGATGGAAAATTGGGCCAGGGATTCACATCGGCCGATGATTTGGTAGAAGTAGATATAGGTAGTGGTGATAAGCCTAGACCTACTTTTATTAGTGCTAAGTTAAATTCTGAGTGTAAGCAGCAGTTAACCGATTTGTTAAAAGAATATAAAGATTGCTTTGCTTGGGATTATACTGAGATGCCTGGTTTGGACCGATCGATTGTTGAACATCGGTTGCCTATCAAGTCTGGATTTCGGCCACATCAACAGCCAGCTCGCCGATGTAATCCTAATATTCTTCCTGATATTAAGGCCGAAATAACCAAACTTATTGAAGCTAAATTTATTCGGCAGTGTCGGTATGCCGAGTGGATTTCCAATGTTGTTCCGATTTACAAGAAAAATGGGAAGCTTCAGGTCTGCATTGATTTTAGAAATCTTAATAAAGCTACACGGATGGATGGCTACCCAATACCAGTTGCCGATCTACTAGTTGATGCTGCGGCTGGGCATCAGATCATCAGCTTTATGGATGGCAATGCAGGATACAATCAGATATTCATGGCCGAAGAGGATATTCCAAAGACTGCATTTAGATGTCCTGGTCATGTTGGGTTGTTTGAATGAATAGTCATGACCTTTGGCTTGAAAAATGCTGGTGCTACTTATCAGAGGGCTATGAATTTTATATTTCATGAGTTCATCGGCAAGCTGGTGGAAATTTATATTGATGATGTGGTGCTTAAGTCTGGAGGCTTCATAAAGCATCTTGCCGATTTGCGAAAGGTGTTAGAATGCACAAGGAAGCATGGTTTAAAGATGAATCCCAATAAGTGTGCATTTGGTGTATTAGCTGGCCAATTCCTTGGTTTCATGGTGCATCAAAGGGGGATTGAAATTAGTCAGAGATCCATTGATGCTATCAACAAAATAATTGCTCCTACCAACAAGACTGAGCTCCAATCCTTGATCGGCAAGGTAAATTTTATCAGGAGGTTTATATCTAATTTGTCTGGTAAAATTCGTGCTTTCAGTCCTTTACTTAAGTTGAAAGCCGATCAAGAGTTCGTCTGGGGGGAAGAGAAACAATTGGTCTTAGATGAAATCAAGAATTATTTGGTAAATCCTCCAGTTTTGATTCCACCTCAGCAAGGAAAGCCCTTCAGGTTGTATTTGTCTACCGATGGGATGGTCATCGGTTCGGCTTTAATTCAAGAATTTGAAGGGAAGGAACGTGTGATTTACTATTTAAGCAGGAGATTGGTTGATGCTGAGACCAGGTATTCGGCCATTGAAAAGTTATGTTTGTGTCTTTATTTCTCATGTATCAAGTTGAGACACTATTTGTTATCAGCTGAATGCACTGTCATATGCAAAGATGACATGGTCCGATATATGCTGTCTATGCCGATTATGAGTGGCAGGATCGGTAAGTGGATTTTGGCACTGTCGGAATTCGATTTGCGTTACGAATCGGCTAAAGCGGTTAAGGGACAGATTATGGCCGATTTTGTAACTCAACATTGCGGTACAGTGGAGGCTTTGTAAATTGTACCTTGGACACTCTTCTTTGATGGATCCATGTGTGACCGGGGGGCAGGAATCGGCATAGTGCTAATTTCCCCTCGGGGAAGGAAATATGAGTTCTCCTTGCCGATTGTTGCCACATCAACAAATAATCAAGACGAATATAAAGCTTTGATAAAAGGGTTGGAATTATTAAGAGAAGTTCATGCTGATGCTGTTGAAATCTTCGGAGATTCTATGCTGGTTATAAATCAATTGGCTGGAAGCTATGAATGCCGAAGCGAAGTCCTGATAACTTATCACGAAAGGAGTATGCAATTATTAAAGGAATTCAAGGATTTTCGATTAGAGCATGTTCCTCGGTTGCATAATGAAGAGGCCAATCGATTGGCTCAGCATGCATCGGGATATCAGCCCATGATAAACGCAGTATCGGCAATCAGTGCCGATGATTGGAGAAAAGAAATCATTGATTTTTTAAAGGATCCGTCCAAGAAAGTTGAGAGACGTGTTCGGTTTCAAGCTACCAAGTATGTGCTCCTTGAAGATAAGTTATATTATCGGACTATTGATGGGATTCTTCTTAGGTGCTTAGGTGATGATGAGGCTAGAAGTTTGATGGGAGAGATCCATGAGGGAGTGTGTGGAGCACATCAGTCAGCATTTAAGATGAAGTGGATCATCAGAAGAAATGGGTATTATTGGCCGACTATACTTGAGGATTGTTTTAAGTATTTCAAAGGGTGTCAAGGATGTCAGAAGTTTGGCAATGTTCAAAGGGCACCCGCATCAGCTATGAATCCCATTATTAAACCTTGGCCGTTCCGAGGATGGGCTGTTGACTTGATCGGCCAGATTTATCCGCCATCCAGTAAAGGACATAAGTTTATTTGGGTTGCCACTGATTATTTCACCAAATGGGTTGAAGCTATTCCTTTGAAAAAGGTTACATCAGTTAATATGATTGATTTTGTGAAAGAGCATATTATATATCGATTTGGAATTCCTCAAACAATTACTACCGATCAGGATACTATGTTTACGTCAGGGGAGTTTGATGAGTTTGCAATCGGTATGGGAATTAAAGTATAAATTCTTCTCCTTATTATGCTCAGGCTAATGGGCAGGCCGAGGCATCTAACAAAGGAATCATTAAGCTTATTAAATGGAAGATTGAAGAAAATCCTAGGAGGTGGCATACATTGTTGAATGAAGCTTTATGGTCATATCGGATGGCTTGTCATGGGTCGACTAAAGTTTCACCTTATCAGTTGGTGTATGGGCATGATGCAGTGTTACCTTGGGAAATTAAGACTGGGTCTAGGCGACTATCCTTTCAAGATCAATTGGCTGCCGATGATTATGCTGCTTTGATGACAGACGAGTTGGATGATCTAGCAGGGCATCGGCTAAGGGCTTTGATAAGTATAGAAGAAAATAAGAAGAGAGTTACCAGATGGTATGATAAGAAGGTAAAGGCTAAGGAGTTTGCCGATGGAGACTTAGTGTGGAAACTAATCTTACAGATCGGGACTAAAAGTTTAAAATTTGGGAAGTGGTCTCTCAATTGGGAAGGTCCTTATCGGATAAATCGATCTGCTCCTGGCAACGCCTATATCCTAGAAACTCTTGAAGGAGTTGAATTTCCCAGGGCATTGAACGGTAAATATTTAAAGAGATATTACCCCAGCATATGGCTTGATGCATGAAAGTTTAAGTGCCGATAACATTCCTATCGGCTGGATCAAAAGCGTATCTGGGGTCGGATTTAATGTTTAAAAGGTGCTGATAACAGTCCTATCGGCTAGACCAAAATATTAGGAATGTTCAAAAGAAAAGAGCAAATATGCCACCGATGAAGAATTCACATGTTTAACAAAGCCTGGATCGTCGATATGGCACGCAGACGGATCTGGTTGGCTTCTTCTATCTCCTTGATGTCGTCATCGGCAGAGCCCTCCACTGGCTTCAGCTTCTTCTTCATCTGCAAAGCCTTACGAGCCTGGATGTTTCGCTCTTGTTCAAGAGTTTTGATTGCTTCGGGCAGTTGGCTTTCTTCCTGTTGGGCTTGGGACAGAGCTTCTTCCACTTGTCTGAGTTCAGCCAACAGAGCTTCCCTTCTCGCCGATAGATCAGAAATCTTCTGCTTCAGTACATCTCCTGAGGATTTCAGAATGCCGATGCTCTTATGCTTCTCATCGGCAAGGAGCTTCACTTTCATCATCTCCTCTGAGAGTTGAGCATGAGCAGCTCTATCGGCAAGACGTTGGGCAGCCTTTTGATACTGCAGCTGACGACTCTCTAAGTGTGCAGCCTGAAAAAGGACTTCCTCGGCATTGGCAGGGATTTGACCTCTGAGAGTCTTGAACAAGGCCTTGGCCGGATTGGAGTCGTCGACCAATTGGGCCGTGTCTTGATGAAGGAGGGCCGACAATTCTTCTAACTTTGCTCTGATTTCTACCAATGAGATTCCAATAGCTCAAGAAGAACTTGCCTCCTCGCCTTCATCCTCAGAGATGTTGATGGCAAAGGAGAACAAGCTGTCAGGAGAGTCTTGCTCCTAAAAAGAAAATAAAATAAGTTATTCTATGATCAAGCACTGGTAAACAATATAGGTAGAGATCAGGTAACTTACTTGTTTCAGAGCTATCTCTCACCTCTGACCGGTTGAAGCCGATGGAATCACGGGCTGATCGGCTGGAGTTGCCGATGAGATTATGTCAGCTGAAAGAGTAACAGAGGTAATTATAAGACGGAAAAGTAGGTTCATCGGCAATGATTTCATAGAGAGTATATTACCTTGAGGGGGAGCAGTACTTGTTTGGATTGAGGAAACTACCGATGCTATGATTGAACTTGCTGGATCGACGGTTTGCTCGTGCACGTCAGTTGCTGTGTCTTCTGGCTGAGGTTCCCCTGGCTGGATTTCTTCTGCGTAAGGTTCTTCTTGTGGTTGAGGAGAAGGCATCTGTTGTGTCTGAGCTTCTAGAGAAGAAGGGGATGATTCTACTGGGATCGGAGATACTGGGGGAAGAGGAGGCGTTGTTGTTTTCTGGCGCTTTGCTTGTGATCTGGTACTCTTAGAGCCTTTCCTCTTCGGTTGACTGGACTGGGGCGCATCGGCAGTCGAACTTCTGGTCTTTGCCGATGTACTGGTATGCTGGTACGACAATAAGAAGTTTGTGAGTACAAGTATGATAAGTATAAGAATGAAATCGATGTGAATAAAAGAATTCGAAAGTTTACCTTGAAGGCTTGTGCCAAAGTAGAGGCAGCTACCGATGGGGATGTTTTTGTCTACTTGGTGGTAACTTTTTTGAGGCGCACACCTCTATGCATTATAGCAGCCAAGGTGGGAGCTTTATTGCCGATCGAGGAGATCGGACCTGATGGAAAAAGCTCAATCGGCTTGCCACTCCTGCTGACCGATGGTGGTGTATCGTCAACCTGTATGTGACAAAGAAAGGGGGTTACCGATTGAAAAGGATAGTGAAGAAATTAAAACATCGGTATTGAGATACTTACAGCATTATCAGGGACTTTGTACTGGGGATCGATCATGCCACGGTTTGTGAGAGCCGATCTGCAAAACAGATGTTCTTTCCATTTTTCCCACCATTGTTTATATGCCTGAGTGATGAAGAGACCTGGAACCCAAGCCGATAGATCAACATCTGTATCGGCATTCGGCGGGAGTTGGGCTACTCTGATCCACTCGAGATAATTGGTGATGGTCTCCCTTGGCTTTATCACATCGGCGTAGCAGATTGCAATCGGCAGTTGGCCAAAAGTTAGTTGACGAGCTAGTGCCGATGGGTTGTAGAATTCGTAGGTCTGGATGGAAGATTTTCCACCACCAAAGAAGTTAACTGGTATGGCTCTTGGGGTGATGATTGCCATCATCACATCGTGATCCTTGTTGAGAGCATCACTGAACGGATGGAAGACCAAAGGAAACCTGGTGTCCGGATCTTCATAAGGCATCCATGCTCGCTGTTCTCTAGTCAGGCCTTCGTACAGAGTCTGAAAGAATCAGCTAACCTGGTCTGCGTTACCACCTGTACTAGGCAAAACTATGGTAGCCTCACCAAAGTTCAGAGGAGGACGAGTTGCCGATTCTTCTTCATCCAGTTCATAATCTTCGGCTATGTCCCTGGGGAAGCGTTGTGCGAAGAGGTCAAACTCAAGACGCTTGTGCATATGGAGGCTAAGCCACATATTGATGAACCACCAGGGACCCCCTAAGTTGCCGATGGGTTGGCCGAGCAGGAGTTTCCTGGCTACTTGATGGAGGAGGTGGTAAGCCGAGCCGAGCAAGTATCGGCCGAGGGGAAATCGGCCACCATTAGCTAATCTTTCTGCTGTTGCTGCTAAGTAGATAGAAGTTGGTCCTGTCGATCGACCACAAAATATAAATTTATCCAACCACATGTTCAGGAAGGTGGTCTGTTCCTTTATGTTGACAGGGCCTGTTCGTTGGTATTTCTGGATGTACCCTCACCAACCGCCGATGGAACGAGTTTCTACCTTAGCACTGGGTTTGGTGTCAAACAGGTGGGTGCTATCGGCAGAAGATACATCTAAACCGGTGAGCATAAGCACATCGGCAAGTGTGGGGGAAGCAGGACCATGGCCAAACATAAAAGTATTGAGTGTGTCTAACCAGAAATACGATGCAGCAATCAACAACGATTCATTCCTATCCATATCGGCAAGGGACAACCTGATGCATTGATCCAGTTTTCGCTCACCCGACTGAACTTCATTTGAATGGCTGACTCTCAAGAACCAATCCTTCCATCCCATGGTAGGACTGGGCCAGGAACGGAAGACATCTTTCCACAGATCTAGAGAAAAATTCTCGGCTCTAAAGGGGATTCTGTTTGTCTCTGCGTTGATCAGATCGGTAGGATCTGGGTTCCCTAGCGGACCGAGACATTGGAGGTGTGGTTGATTGGTAGGGATGACGATTCTATTGGATAGATCCTAATAGTTTTTGGGGGTAAAAAGAAGAGCAAAAAAAAGTATTCAGTAAGATGAACTGCGGATGAACAGGAGTGCAGTGAAAATACAGGAGAGAAGTAGAACTGACCTCAGGCAAGATGAAGTTGATGGCCATTTTCTCGTAGGGAAGAAGATCGAAAACTCGAGGTTTGTTGGAGGAAGTTCTTGCTAGAATTCTTGGAGTCCTCGAATGGTGCCGCCGCCAAGGAAGTGGATTTTGGGGTTGTAGAATGGCAGATGAAGGAGTACCCGGGAAGGAAGTATTTATAGGACAAAACGGGCAGGGGCAGATCTGACTTATCTCTTTGCCGCATCCGTGAAACCTGAGGGTGCTCAGGTAGATATGGCAACTGTTTGCACAGTAATCAAGGGATTGTGCAGGTGATTTGACAGCAAGCGGTCATGATTTTGGAAATATTTCGCTGTGCAAAGATGTCCTGGTCGGTCCATCGGCAGCGCTTTCTAACGGTTATATTGCCGATGGACGAATAAAGTGGGGTGTCCAGTTTGGGAGGTTGAGAAATTCGAGGAATCTGCGAAAGAATCGGGCCAGGGTTGTTCGGCTTTAACGGTCGGTTGCCAAATTGGGAGAATTAACTGCGGAAAGGCATCATTAATGGAGAGAATTTTGGAGCATTAAGAAATTCTGTCGAGGGTATCAGTAAAGGGTATCCTAACTGATGCACGTAACGAGATTACCCATGCATAGATCGAGGCCCTCAACTCGACGTTCTATTAAGCCATGCGATCATCGACGGCCGTAGCCTCGAAGACGGAAAAGACGTCGAGCGAACCGCTCAGGGGTCGAACGCTAACTACCGTCGAATACGGAAGTAGGCTCGAACGAACCGGAGGGCGTCGAACGCAAGGACACCGCCCGCCGCCTGATGCGCGCACGAGAACCCGGGCATTTAATGCGCCTGTCGCTTTCCCACCTAACACGCTGGTCAGAGGAAGCGTGATAGGGAACAGGCACCCGTCCCATCATCCTTTTTGCAGCTTTCCCCACCAAACGACCCAGAGCGTACCAGGATGCGGGAAGCAGGGATGGAGCGCCTAATCGGGACCCCCTCGAGACATCCAAGGTCAACGCTTTGGACAGCAAGGCATTGCATGGCGTCTGACCCTCGACGAGACACGGTTCCTTCCTGGGGAAGAATGGGACGTCGACTGACAACACCACAACCACTCTGCCGGATCCACCACTATACTGTACAGGCGTGCGACCGGTGAACCAGCCCAAGACGGCGCGCAGAGCAGGATACAGGGGCACGCGTAATCATCATCAAGCTACCTAGACAGGACGGCTCAAGACCACGCCGGTACGGAGGCCTCGAGTAGGTCAGCGCGCCATGCCTCTATCGACCCCTACTCTGACACCTATACATGTACCCTAGGTCACTCCTTGGAGCTATAAAGGGAAGGACCCGGGAATAGATATAGATCACGCAACACTACGCCCGCACGTAGTAGAGACTCCATACTCCATTCTACCCGAGCTTGTATTCACCCCTGTACAAGCACTTAGGTGCAAGATAATACAAACTCTTCTCCCCCCGCTGGACGTAGGGCCTTCTCTTGCCCGAACCAGGATAAATCTTTGTGTGTCTTTTTGCATCACCATCTGGGAAAGGGAGCACGCATACAAATTCACTTGTTGGTGTGAACCCCTGTGGGGAAAACACCGACAGTTGGCGCGCTAGGTAGGGGTCCTGCGTGTTTTTTCATCGATTTCCCACTCCTTTCCAGATGGCCACTCTCGCCTCGCCGATTCCGCGTTCCATGGTGATTTGGGTTGGGAGCCTGGAGTTCGTGTCGACTGGCTCCGGCTACGACATGATCTTGCTCTCGATCAAAGGACCGGGAGGAGCCCGCGTTGCGCCAGTGCGAATGAGGGCCCCGAGACGCCCTCGACATCACGCCTCCTCGCCTAAGAAGAGGCGTGGGCAGCACCATCGTCACCCCTCTGCCTCGTCACGATCGGCAGTTCGTGCTAGGCAAGAGGTGACGCGCCCCGAGCGCTCTCCCCCACTGCTAGGTTGCTTCCACATGGGTTGTTCACCCTAAGAAGGGCATTGCCATTCGGGTTGGACAACGCCGCGACGTCGCTCGCCAGGGCGATATGTCCAAACGCCCAAACGTACGTGGAAAGACCAATGGTCCTCCCACGTGACTCTGAAGCACGGCCGCCGACGTCCGAGCTCCCGGACCTCTCCCGGGTACGAGGCCTCCGCCGCCTAGGCCCTGGACGATACACGATCACCTCGCTCAGGCAGCGGCTGCTGGAGGAACGACGTGGATGTTACTACGCCGCCGAGCCGGACTCCGACTCTGAGACCGATAGCTACCACCCTACAAGGGAATGCTATCACATCGACGGGGCGGTAGAAACTACCGACGAGACACAGGATGCGACCGCCGGCGGTCGAGCCCCTGCGGCAAGAGAAGATCCCAGGACGCCTGGGAACGACGGACAGATCGACCCGCTTCCACAGGAAGACAGGGCCGCACAACTCGCGCAGTTACAAGAGCTCAAGACCAAGCTTGACGAGGATCGTGAGCGCCTCGTCCTGCTCGAGCAAATCCTCGAGCAAGACTTGCCCTACCCGCCTGGCGGAAGTGTCCGCAGACGCGCTCGAGAGGTACACCGACAAATCGTCGGAGACGCAGAGCCAGAGCAGCCTGTCAGCCGTTTCCCTCGAGCAGGCCAGAATGTAGTGGCGGCGACAATGCTGCTGCAAAACATGCCAGAGCCATCGAACTCCCAAGCTCGATGTATTCGAGACGAGGTACAGACTCTGCTCCAGGTGGCGGCAGTTCAACAAGCCGAAAGCTTGGCTTCTCGACGACGAGGAGCTGCCACTGAAAAGCGTGATGAGCCACCCCAAAACGAAAAGGAGGTATCAGTCCATCAACTGCCACCCCCTCGAGGAAGAAAGACCATGCTCGTTCTCCCCATCGACAATCAGCGTCGATACGACGCACGACACGACATCAAAGAGAATCGACGCCGCCGGCATGGGGACGCGGAAGAGCGCGGTTACAGCGCACATCGTGGCGGGAGGTACGACAGCGACGAGGACCGAATGGCCCCCGAGCCACCAGGCCCACGGGTGTTCAGCAGGGCAATCCGCAGCACACCACTGTCCAGTCCGTTCCGACCCCCAACCAGCATCACGAAATACAATGGTGAAACCAAACCAGAACTGTGGCTGGCGGACTTCAGGTTAGCTTGTCAGCTGGGAGGTGCTCGAGGAGATGATCGAGCCATCATCAGACAGCTACCGCTTTTCCTCTCTGATACCGCCTGTCGGTGGCTCGAGGAACTTCCAGCTAATCAGATCCACGACTGGGTCGATTTGGTTAGAGTCTTCGAGGGTAATTTCAAAGGGACCTACATACGGCCCGGGAACTCGTGGGACCTCAGCAAGTGCAAACAGAAGTCAGGAGAAACTCTTCGAGAGTATGCTCAACGCTTCTCGAAGCAGCGCACCGAGCTGCCACATATCCCTGACCATGAAGTCATCCTGGCATTTGTCTCTGGTACCGCCAGTCGAGACCTGGTATGGGAATTGGGCCGGAATCGCTGTCAAACCGTCGATGAGCTGATGGACGTAGTGGCAAACTACGCAGCAGGGGCGGAAGCAGTCGGCGCCTTCTTTAGTTGTGAAGGAAGGAAAGGCAAGCAGCCCGCCGATGAAGATGGGACCCCCAGTCGAGGTCCCAAGGAAAACAAGAAGAAGTAGAAATCGCGACAGTTCAAGCAGGAAGACCTCGACGACGATCTCGTTGCTGTCACGAAATGCAAGAGGCCTCGGGGACCTCCAGATGGAGGCATTTTTGACAAGATGCTAGAAGAGCCATGCCCTTACCATAAGGGAGGCGCCAACCACAAGCTCAAGGACTATCGTATGCTGAAAAAGCATTTTGTGGTCTAGGGTTCAAAAAGGATGCGCGTGACGACTCAAAGAAGGAGAAGGGCGGCAACAAGGAGGACAACAAAGACGACGACGGCTTCCCAGCTGTCCACAACTGCTACATGATCTATGGAGGGCCCTTGATGCAGTTGACCACAAAGCAGCGCAAAAGGGAACGACGTGAGGTCTTCGCGGCGAGAATGGCGGTGCCCCAGTACCTTAGTTGGTCAAGCACTCCCATCACTTTCGATCGAGAGGACCACCCGGACAAAGTAGTCGCCCCAGGCGTCTACCCGCTCGTCGTCGACCCCATCGTCGTCAACACCCAGCTTTCAAAGGTGCTGATGGACGGCGGCAGCAGCCTCAACATCATCTACCTCGAGACCCTCGACCTCCTAGGCATCGACAGGGGACAGCTCCAACCAAGCGTCGGTGGTTTCCATGGCGTCGTGCCAGGGAAAAAGGCGCTGCCAGTGGGTCGAATCGACCTACCGGTCTGCTTTGGCACGGCGGCCAACTTCAGGAAGGAGACCCTCACCTTTGAAGTGGTCGGGTTCCGGGGCACGTACCATGCCATCATCGGGCGCCCGGGCTACGCCAAGTTCATGGCTATACCCAACTACACCTACTTGAAGCTGAAGATGCCCGGTCCCAAAGGCGTCATCACCGTCAGCTCCTCCTTCGAGCACGCTTACGAGTGCGACGTCGAGTGCGTTGAGTATGGGGAGGCGGTCGAGAACTCCACCGAGCTCGTCGCGAAGCTCGAGGCCCTGGCCGCTGAGGCTCCAGAGCCCAAGCGCCACGCGGGCAGCTTCGAGCCAGCCGAAGGAACCAAGAAGATCCCGCTCGACCCTAACAACTCCGACGGCAAGGTGCTGATGATCAACGCCGACCTCGACCCCAAATAGGAAGCTGTGCTCGTCGACTTTCTCCATGCAAACACCGACATGTTTGCATGGAGTCTCTCGGACATGCCAGGCATACCAAGGGAAGTCGCCGAGCACTCCTTCGAAATTCGAGCCGGCTCCAAGCCAGTAAAGCAAAGGTTGCGCCGATTCGACGAGGAGAAGCGCAAGATCATTGGCGAGGAGATCCACAAGCTTTTGACGGCCGGATTCAAAAGGAGGTTCACCATCCCGACTGGTTAGCAAACCCTGTACTAGTTAAGAAAAAGAATGGGAAAATGAGGATGTGTGTCGATTATACAAGTTTAAATAAAGCATGTCCGAAAGTTCCTTTCCCTTTACCACGTATTGATCAAATTGTTGATTCTACTGCGGGATGTGAAACCCTTTCTTTCCTTGATGCATATTCTGGTTACCACCAAATAAAAATGAAAGAGTCCGACCAGCTCGCGACGTCTTTTATCACACCTTTTGGGATGTATTGTTATGTAACCATGCCGTTCGGGCTTCGAAACGCGGGAGCTACGTCTCAACGCTGCATGCTCCACATGTTTGGCAAGCACATAGGGTCGACGGTCGAGGCCTATGTCGACGACATCGTCGTCAAATCAAAGCGGCGAGGAGACCTGATCCAAGATCTTGAGATCGCTTTCAGCTGCTTACGCGCCAACCAGATCAAGCTCAATCCCGAGAAATGCGTTTTTGGTGTGCCTCGAGGAATGCTCCTGGGTTACATTGTTTCCCAGCGTGGCATTGAGGCCAACCCCGAGAAAGTCTCGGCCATCACAAGAATGGGGCCGATCCGAGACGTCAAAGGTGTGCAGAGAGTCATGGGATGCCTAGCGGCGCTGAGTCGTTTCATCTCGAGGTTAGGAGAAAAGGCGTTACCGTTATATCGGCTCCTTAAGAAAGTCGAGCGTTTCTCTTGGACTCCCGAGGCCGAGGAAGCCCTCGAAAACTTGAAGAAAATGCTGACTTCAGCACCGGTCCTGGTCCCGCCTCAACCTGCAGAACCACTGCTCCTTTACGTTGCCTCAACGACTCAGGTCGTCAGTTCAGCTGTGGTTGTCAAGAGGCAGGAGGAGGGGCATGCGTTGCCAGTCTAGAGACCGGTCTATTTCGTCAGCGAGGTGCTCTCGGAGACCAAGACGCGTTACCCTCAAATCCAGAAGCTAATATACGCCGTAATCCTCGCCCGACGTAAGCTGCAACACTATTTCCTCGGCCACCCCATCACAGTGGTCTCGTCCTTCCCCTTGGGCGAGATAATCCAAAATAGGGAAGCCACGGGGAGAATAGCCAAATGGTCGGTCGAGCTCATGAGTGAGACTCTCACTTATGCGCCCCGTAAGGCTATCAAGTCACAGGCCCTGGTGGATTTCGTCGCGGAATGGACAGACTCCCAACTCCCCCCAACTCAGGTTCAGTCAGAGCTGTGGACGATGTACTTCGACGGGTCTCTCATGAAGACGGGGGCTGGGGCCGGCCTGCTGTTCATCTCGCCCCTGGGCGTTCATATGAGGTACATCATCAGAATTCACTTTGCCGCATCCAACAACATCGCAGAATACGAGGCCCTCGTCAACGGTCTCAAGATCGCCATCGAGCTAGGAGTCTGACGCCTTGACGTCCGAGGCGACTCCCAACTCGTCATCGACCAAGTGATGAAGACCTCAAACTGCCACGATCCGAAAATGGAGGCGTACTGCAAGGAAGTCCGTCGACTTGAGGACAAATTCCAAGGCCTCGAGCTCATCCACATCGCCCGACGCTACAACGAGGCGGCCGACGAACTCGCCAAGATCGCGTCAACCCGAGGCACGGTACCACCTGACGCATTCTCAAGAGATCTTCACGAGCCATCCGTCGACCTGGGCTCGGGGGCTGGCATTGATGCCACTCCTGCCCAGCAAGCCGACACCGTCGACGCACTACTGATGGCAGCTGAGGTAATGGAGGTGGAACAACGGCCCGGTCGGCCGTTCGACTGGCGCACGCCGTTCCTCAACTGCCTAATTCGCTGCGAGCTGCTAGAAGATCGATCCGAGGCCCGCCGTGTCGCTCGATGGGCCAAGTCGTACGTGATCTATGGCGAGGACAACGAGCTATATCGACGAAGTCCAACGGGGGTCTTGCAGCGTTGCATCACCGTGGAAGAAGGCTGAAAACTCCTCGAGGACCTACACTCGGGGGCTTGTGGCCACCATGCTGCTCCACGGACCCTCGTAGGGAACGCCTTCTGACAAGGCTTCTAATGGCCAACGGCCATAGCTGATGCCATCGAGCTCGTACGCTCATGTCACGGGTGCCAGTTCTACGCCAAACAGACGCATTTGCCCGCCCACGCTCTTCAGATGATCCCCATCACATGGCCGTTTGCGGTGTGGGGGCTCGACTTAGTAGGGCCTCTACAAAAGGCAAAAGGAGGGTACACCCACTTGCTGGTGGCTATCGACAAGTTCTCCAAGTGGATCGAGGCTCGACCCATCACCAACATCCGCTCCGAACAAGCCGTCCTTTTCTTCACCGATGTAATAGAACCATCCAATTTATAAGAATTCAAGTGAATTAGCGACCACGGAGGTAGTCAAGCCAATGGACTTGAACCCATATAAACCCGGTAGTCCGACGAAATCTCAAAAGACCTCGATTCAACCAACATACAACCAAGATCGTACATGATCAAGCATCACCATCACAGATTACAACATTCAACACAGAACTTAGTTTTTACATCACATCAGAGTTAAAGTGGTTATTACAAACCATAGCAGTAGCGGAAACAAAGTAGTTTTGAAACAACAACAACTCAGATTATAATACATGCCAGTTCCATGGTCAAGTCCCAACAAAAGCACAACTGAAGATAAAGGAGGTGATCACGCCCATGATCTATTCATCATCCGCAGCCGGGTGATGTCACTTAGCACAGTAGCCGTGGTAAACGACATCATCTGCAACAGGGGTAAATAAAACCCTGAGTACGAGAATGTACTCAGCTAGACTTACCCGTCATAAACCAGAAATAAAGTGACACCAAGGAGTATGCAAGGCTGATATTTGTGGACTGGTTTGACTCACCTTTTGCATAAAAGCCTTTGTTGTAAGTAACTCATTTATCATATTTCAGCAGCAAGTTCATTACTTAGCAACTATCCACTAGATTAGCACCTGTTCTAAGCATACACTTGTGTATTTAAGCATTACAATAATAACCATATCCAGATTTTCACATAGCTATCATCATTCTCATCATAACCATTAAGTTCATCTAGTGAGTTCTACGTTGCCGCTGCCCAAGTCAAGTTCTCACTATCCGGGAGAGACGGCGATTCGAATCGATTCCTATCCAGCTGGAGGGGTATTCCTAACACTCACCCAAGCATACTTCATGACGGCAGTTCGGATCACCTTTAGCACAACTCCGGACCAATTCGCGGGTCCGTACGG
This sequence comes from Sorghum bicolor, assembly GCF_000003195.3. Classification (NCBI taxonomy): domain Eukaryota; kingdom Viridiplantae; phylum Streptophyta; class Magnoliopsida; order Poales; family Poaceae; genus Sorghum; species Sorghum bicolor. The sequence goes on from NC_012871.2 coordinate 42,696,934, forward strand.
CGCCGCACCCCCAGGGACCGCCAATCTGCCAGGGTCAGGACTCTAACCTGATACCTCGGTCTTACGCCATTGACTCCCCGCACATCCTTACTACCAACCAGGGTGCGCACTTTAACCAGATCGGGGTATCCGGCCGGAGTTGCACTCGTAGGCTTCGCGGTCGGAACGACTTATCCGGTCAACTAAGTGATAGGCATGCGTTCAACATGACACGGGGACGTACATCGATTCGGTCCTTAAACGACACAGACGGGGATAGATTCACACCCAAGACCTCCATGCCTTGTTGCTGCACTATCGTCATCCCGCCCGGTCTCAAGTTCATTATTAGCACATGGTTATTTCCACGATAGCAATTATAGCCAACCGTGATCATCATCCACCTAACTCTCACAGGTGACAGGAAATCACCCGGCTTTCTACCGAGCTAAGCATGGTTAAGCATTACTTCGATCCTGGACCTACTTTTGGTAATGTTTAAGGTGGACAAGGTAGTCACTATGCAGCAAGGGTGTCATATCAACGCCTACCACTTAATGCAACAATATATAACCATAGTCATTTGATAGCTGGACATGATAACAAAATAGTAGGAGGCTTATAATGCTCCGGGGCTTGCCTTCGACGTAAGTAGAGGGACGGTGGTCAGGGCACTCCGGCAAATCCTCCTCCTCCTCAGCTCCTTGAGGTAGCTCCCCTTGCTGTCCTTCCGGCTCCGGCAGCTCGAACTCCAACACGGTCACGCCCTTGGGTACACCTATGGATGCATGACAAGGAGATGAATATAGAGAATGCACATATAATGCATGATGTCATGATGAGGAGCCCAAATAGACATAAAACAAGGTATAACATGAGCATAAACTTCTAAGATCAAGTGAATCATGGAATAACAAGTAGTGCATACTTCTTCTCTGGTAAAGAGACTAATTAGACAAGTTAAACAATTCTAGCTACTCCTACTCAGTCACTGGTTTAGTAGACAAACCAGCCAGTCATAAGTTTCAGCCATAACTCAAGCATCTGTCAACCAAACTATGCAAGTAAGCACTTTATGGAAAGCTTAGCAAATTGTCTACAATCCACTTTTATACATCCCAGCATGATTCCCAACCGAAATACGCTAAAACATACAAAGTTGGCTGGCTGCTCTGGAAATTCCAGAGAGCAAGCACTTTGCAGCAGCTACTTGAAATATGCATAACTTTCAAACTACTCAACCAAATGTCATGAAATTTGGACATGAAGTAGATAAGTAAGTTAGCTACAAGTTTGTTGTAGACAAGTTTCCCAGAAAATAGCATCTTTAATTAGTTCTCAAGCATTTGCTATCAGCTACACAGAAATGCTCTAGGAAAGGCATAAATAGCCAAAAATAATATTTTGCACATGTTGAGAATGTATCAAAGGAACAGTCCCATTGCACTAGTAGATAGAACATATCTAAGAAATACCAGAAAACATCATGGCAAGGTCTAAAACTATTTCTATCATCACCTTTTCCATTTATTTAATTATTAAGGTGATTTAATGAGCATATACTCCAATTGTTCCAAGAATCCTAAGAAAATTACAGCAAGCTACTTATGCTAACATAATATCACTGTAAAATTTTCATAACATTTGCACATACACATTGTGAGGTATAAAAATAACAAGCTAGTATAGGCATGCAAGGCATAAATGTGAAACCTCATCAAAAAGTGTCAAACAACAGATTTCAGATTTTTCCTAGCTTTATCTACACATAAGTACAACATTCAACAAGTTTCATCACAAAAGGAGTTATAACTTAATTACTAAAAATATCACAAGAAACTCCTATTTAAGCAAGAATTATTTTTAACTCCTCAACTAGGCTTCCAAAAAATCATGATAAATTTATCAGAGACTACTCATATCATAAGTAACAACTCCCTAAATTTGCATGGCCAGCAGATCAATAGATCTCAAGATATAATTACCCACTGAAAATCCAAGATTAATTTATATCTATTTATTTCTACAAAAACATGGCATGTTTCATATTTTTATTAAAAACTAGACTTATGCTGGAACCTAACAAAATTGGAATCACCACATTTGGATCTCTAAAACTCCAGATATGAATTTTTCAAAAACAGCATTGGCTCTGCAAAAACAGTGACCAGAGGGGTGAGAGAGGAGAGGCTGACACCCGGGACCCGCACGTCAGTGAGACAGTGACAGGGGAGAAGCTCGCCGCCGGCAAAGCTCAACGACGACGAGGTCTCCGCCGGATCCAAGGGCACCTACGTGTTTCCTCTCATCAAGGCGACTCTGTTGACCTACTTTACCCGCGCTCTACTGGACCCTAAGGTGCTCGCCGTCGGGAATGGCGGAGCGGCGGCGCTGCGCGGCGTTACGCCGGCGGATCCAGGCAATGACGATGCAGTAGAGGTTGCGGACGAGCAAGAGCGGCTCAAGGCGAAGCTATAGGAAGAAGAATCACGGCCAGAGGTGAACCAGAGAGGTCTGGCCACGTTGCCGGTGATCTCTGTGAACTCCGGCGAGGTGGAGTTCGCGGTGGAGTTGGCAATGCGACCTCACCGGTGCTCGGCTAAGGAAATGGAGTGGACGTCGAGGTAGAGGACGTCGAGGCGGAGCTCTGGGCGGACTGGCTTGGCTGGAGACGCGGTGGAACGGCCGGAGGAGCTCGCCGAAGCGCGGCGGAGCTTCCTGAGGCGACGGCGGAGCGAAATGGGAGGCATTGAGCGAGTGGAGGGCGCGTCTGAGGCGTCCACTCGGTGCGTGGCGTCTTGTGGACGACGTCGGGGCTGACAGGCGGGGTCGCCGTCGACGTACGGCCGCCAGGTGGCCGAACACGCGGCGGCGGGTGAGCTCTGTCTGACTGAAACGTTTTTCTGAAACAGCCGATTGCAGTGACTGAAACTCGAACTTTGTCAACGTTTTACTCTCAGCTCAATCGATGGTTTTGGCTGGGATTTGATCCTCTGGGTAGAGCTATAGGAGCTCTACAACTTTGATTACAAGATCAAAGCCTAACTCGGTCTGGATTTCAAACTACAAGGCTCCCAATCACCCTATGTCGAAACTGCGTGATTCAACACTTAGCCAGATTTGGCTAAGTGTGAAACCAGCCCCGATTTTTGGCTTGTGAGTGAAATTTGGAAGTGTTCTAAGATTTTTCATAAAAAGTCATCAACATAACTTTTGTAGCTTATGAAATTCTCTACAATTTTGTTTCAGGTGTCAAAGACATGCAAGGTTTCTAACACCAGTTTCATAAAACATCTTTGAAAAGAGGTCTAGGGGGTCAAATAAGCCATCCTAGGGTTAACCATGACTTAGGGGTGTTTTTGGACAAAACCTTCAACATGAACTTGGTTCAAAATGATGTTCTAAACACGATTAAAGTAATTTGGAAGACAATGTACAATTGTTTGCATTGGTTACCCCTTATAGCTACTCAGTTCAAGTCACACAAGCAATTTACTCATACATGGTATACATGGGATGACATGTGATCATGATGGATGCTTATGAATGAGCATGATGATGCTTATGTTGATGCAATGCTCATGGTTAACATGCAAGCTAACACTAGGAGTGTTACAGCCCTCCCCCTTACAAAAATCTCGTCCCGAGATTTGAAAGACATACCATTTTTCGTAGAATGAGGGATAAGTTACTTGTAAATAGTCTTCCCTTTCCCAAGTGACATCTCTCTCATTTTGACGGTTCCACAAAACTCTAAAAAGTTTGATCACCCTCCCACGAGTAACTCGTTCCTTGACATCAAGAACTTGCACAGGCTTTTCTTCATAGGATAGGTCCGACTGCAACTTGATATTTCTTGTTTCAACTCTCTCTTCGGGCACACGAAGACACTTCTTAAGTTGAGATACGTGGAACACGGGGAAAATAGTCCTCATTTCGGGAGGTAGTTGTACTTTGTAAGCTACCTTGCCACTCTTCTCAATGATTTGGTAGGGACCCACATACCTAGGGGCAAGCTTTCTTTTAACACCAAAGCGATTTACTCTTCATGGGCGATACCTTTAGGTACACAAAGTCACCTACTTCGAACTCGATTGGCTTTCTTCTTCGGTCAGCATAGCTTTTCTGTCTAGCCTGGGCAGCTCTCATGTGTTGCTGGATAACGAGAACTTGCTTTTCAGCTTCTTTGACAAAGTCAATTCCGTAGTACCTCCTTTCACCAGGTTCGACCCAGTTTAGAGGAGTTCTACACTTGCGGCCATACAAAGCTTCAAAAGGAGCCATTTGGATGCTCTCTTGATAACTATTGTTGTACGAGAATTCAACTAAGGGTAGCCATTTCTCCCATGCACCCTTGGAAGATATAACACATGCCCTCAACATATCCTCTAGAATTTGATTCACACACTCAGTCTGAGGATGATAGGCTGAACTGCGAACCAACTTTGTACCAAGGAGGGAATGCAGACGCTCCCAAAAGCGAGCAGTGAACTGAGGACCTCTATCAGAAATGATAGTGCGAGGCACTCCGTGCAATTTAACTATCTGAGAGAAGTACAACTCAGCATAGTCGGATGGTCGGTATGTAGAGTGTACAGCAATAAAATGAGCTGACTTGGTCAAACGGTCAACAACCACCCATATGGAATTGTGTCCTTTTTGCGTAAGGGGAAGTCCAACAATGAAATCCATGCTGATTTCTTCCCACTTCCAACCTGGAATTGACAACGGTTGCAATAAACCTGCAGGTTTGAGGTGAACTGCCTTTACCCTGCAGCAAGTATCACACCTAGCAACATAAGCTGCTATCACTTTCTTCATTTTGGTCCACCAGAAACGAGGTCTCAAGTCTTGGTACATTTTGCTACTACCCGGATGGATGGATAACTTGGAAGAATGAGCTTCTTCTAAGATCTTGTTGCGTAGGTCACGGTCTTTGGGTACAACTAGTCGATCGTCAAACCACAGTACACCTTTCTCATCTACCCGGAAATGCTTGGTGTCTTGATCTTGCATTTTTCTCTTGATATGAAAAATACCAGGATCAGACTTTTGGAGTTCTATGATTTGACTTTCTAATGAGCAACTGACTATGATGTTGTGCAGGACCACAGGATGCAATAAATTGAAGCCTTCCTCTAGGAGAGCTCTAACATGTTGTTTCCGACTGAGAGCATCAGCTACAACATTGGCTTTGCCTGGATGATAGTGCACTTCTAAATTGTAGTCTTTTATCAATTCCAGCCATCTTCTTTGTCTCATATTCAGCTCGGGTTGTGTGAAGATATATTTGAGGCTCTTATGGTCAGTGTAAATGTGACAAAGATTACCCAACAGATAATGTCTCCAGAGTTTCAATGCATGTACAACTGCTGCTAACTCTAGATCATGAGTAGGGTAGTTGGCTTCATGTTTCCTCAGCTGCCGAGAAGCATAGGCAATAACTCAGCCTTCTTGCATAAGCACACAACCTAGGCCTGTGCCAGATGCATCACAAAAGACATCAAATGGCTTTTCAATGTCAGGCTGTGCCAGAACAGGAGCGGTGGTCAGCAAATGGCGTAAGGTGGTGAAAGCAACTTCACACTCCTCGGACCACACAAACTTCACATCTTTTTGCAGTAGATTGGTCATAGGCTTAGCTATTTTGGAAAAGTCTGGAATGAAGCGCCGATAATAACCAGCTAGACCGAGAAAACTCCGGACTTCGTGCACTGAAGTCAGGGCCTTCCAGTCTAGAACCTCCTGCACCTTTGACGGGTCAACAGAAATACCCTCTTCGGATAAAATATGGCCTAGGAAAGGCACTTTCTTCAGCCAAAACTCACACTTGCTGAACTTGGCATAAAGCTGATGTTCTCGCAATCTAGTGAGTACAATCCGAAGGTGCTCCTCTTGTTCTTGTGCATTTTCAGAGTACACCAATATATCATTGATGAACACCACCACAAACTTATCCAGTTCAGGCATGAACACCGAATTCATCAGGTACATGAAATGAGCAGGGGCATTAGTCAGACCAAAGGACATGACTAAATACTCGTACAACCCATACCTGGTAGAAAAAGCCGTTTTAGGAATGTCATCAGGTCGGACCTTGATTTGATGATACCCAGATCGCAGATCAATTTTGGAGAATACTTTGGCCTTGGCTAATTGATCGAACAAGATGTCAATGCGAGGCAGTGGATACTTGTTTTTGATAGTCACGGCATTCAACGGACAATAGTCTACACACATACGTAGAGACTTGTCCTTCTTCTTGACAAAGAGAGCCGGACAACCCCATGGAGAAGAACTAGGCCGAATAAGACCCTTCTCTAGGAGTTCTTGCAATTGCTTTTTCAACTCTGCCAATTCATTGGGTGGCATCCGGTATGGTCTTCTAGAGATAGATGCGGTACCCGAAATTAATTCAATTTTAAATTCGATGTCTCTGTCTGGCAGCAATCCGGGCAGATCTTCTGGAAAGACGTCCGGAAACTCACACACTACCGGAATCTCTGCTAAGGTGAGTGGTTGAATGGCATTGGCAGCATGACGGATGTCATCATTCTTGGGAAGCTGGACTAAGAAGGCTTCCTTGCTATCAGGCTCTCGTAGCATGACTACTCTCGTGGAGGTATCTATTAACACCCCATGCTTGCTCATCCAATTCATTCCCAGAATAATATCTATCCCCAAGCCTGGCAATACTACTAAATATGCTGCATAATTACGCCCTTCTATGGTAATATGTACATCCCTCACTACTTGATTTGTAGCAATTTGATTACCAACAGCACTAATGCAAAACTTGCCACTGTCAAGATCAACTACATGCTGCCCATGCTTGGATGCAAATGCTTGACTCATAAATGAATGCGAAGCTCCAGAATCAAACAAGACAACTGCAGGGTGTTGATTTACAAGGAACATACCAGCAGTGACTGCTTCACCTTCCAGGATTTCTTCAACCGTGGTGTAGTGCACACGACCTATACGGTTATTGCCTCCAGCTGCAGAATTTCTCTTGGGATAAGGGCAATCTCTCGCCCAATGACCAACTTGCTTGCAATTGAAGCAGGGGCGGTTATCAGGAGGATTCTTGGGACTTCCTTGACCCGTGGCACCTCTTGGGAGAGCAACTGTGAAGGACTTACGGACTCTCGTGTTCACATTTGACTTTTTCTGTGGCGGCCTGTACCTTGTCACAGCATTGGGTGGGCGATAGGCCGGTTTGCTTGCCACTGGAGCCTTGGACTGTGAAGCACCTGCCTCATAGGCCCTCTTGCGGTTCTTGGACGCGGCATACACAGCATTGGAGTTCTCTTGAGTCAATGCATCACTCACAAACTCATTAATGGTGGTACTCTTGTTACCAGCCATGTTCTTGGACAACTTGGGACCTAATCCTCTCTTGAAGCTAGCAAGCTTTTTGACTTCAGTATCAACCATCTCAGGAGCATAGCGAGACAAATTGTTAAAAGCATGAAGATACTCAGTCAAGCTTTTAGTGCCTTGCGTCAGATTCATGAACTCAGTGTGCTTGATAGTCATTAAGCCTTGGGGAATGTAAGTATTCCTGAAAGCAGTTGTGAACTGATCCTAGGTTACAACAGCATTGGCAGGCAAGCTGGTCCTGTAATGGCTCTACCAGAGACCTGCTTTGCCCTCCAACTGATGGGCTGCATATTCCGCCTTTAGCTCTTCGGTCACCCTCTGCAAGCGGAACTTCTGCTCGAGAGTGTTGAGCCATTCATCAGCTTCTAGAGGTTCGACAGCCTCCTTGAAAAGCGGCGGCTTTGTGTCTTGGAAATCCTTGAAACTGCTATACTGATTTGCCTCTCCGCCTTGGCGGGCATGGCGACCACCCCGGTTCTGCTGCGCCATATTTGCATAGCCTCATTGAGCATTCGCTGGCCCTCAACAAGAGCTGCCAATAGCTCAGTAGGCGTAGGCGGGGGAGGAGGTGGTGGCGGTGGCACCTCGTTATGACCGGAGCGAGTATTGCGAGCCATCTGCACAAGGCATACCAAGCGATTGTTTTAGGCAACAGGTATAATTGTCATGAACTTCGATTGCTGCCATACGGAATTTAATAAAGTAAATTCACATAAATTAAGGCGCAATAATCCATGTATAATAAGAGAATATCTTCCATGACACTTGGTTATTCTTGCGATCAATCACAGCCACACTCCACAAAAATTAAAGTCACTGCAGAAGTTTATTCAAGCTCAACATAAACATGGAGCATCACAAATGAGTGCATAGGGTTACACAGAGTCACTGCCACAACTTAAGTTTTACAGGAGGGGCACCATGGCCAAACACATAGAGTTTCAACTAAAATTTCAGATTACATGTCCATTACACAAAAGATGGAAACTGATACATGATCATAGAATTATTGCTAGGCTACATATCTTCCTCTGATTCTCCATTAGAAACGATGCCATCATCCTGATCTTCCTCACTAGGAGCTTCTTCATGATTAAAAGGGGCTGGATGTGGAATAGGATTTATGATATTGTTTAGGCGGTGGACATCTAACTGTAGCTCAGCAATCCTAGTGATCAGCTCTTCCTCTCTAATTTCAGCATGGAACAAGGCTCTAACTCTAGCAGCTTCTCTATTTTCAGCCAAGCGCATGGCTTCATCTCTCTCTCTAGTCATTTGCATCATGCGGGCTTGTGCTTCATTACGCTCTCTAACTGCGTTTTCAACTTGGTTGCGGCGGGCTTGCAAAGCGGTGTGATAGTTTTGGATTTCAGCTTGTGCATCCATAAAAGCCTTGAGATGCTTGCGCACTCGCTTGCGCAGTTTGCGCTGCCCAACTTGAGCTTGTTGGAGCGCTAGCATGGCCTCTATGTAGGTGTCCTGGCGTACATAGTGCAGTTTAAGTACCGCCAGCATGGCACTCATGGCAGGGCTAGAGCTATATCCTAGCAAGATTTCTCTCATCTCTAAGGACTCATTCCCTATCTAAGACACAAATGTGTTAGTCACACTCACTCTAGGGATGGATCCAGCTGGGCCGTTCACTAACTCATCACCATAATCTTGGCATATTTTTAGCAAAACCTCTAGGGCTGCTACTTGGACACCCTCCCAAGGAGTTTGGCCATCACACTCAACTATCCAACCTAGCCACTGTGGGTTATTTGGACAAGGGGGAACTGTAATTTGGACATCTACCCAAGGTAAGGCTCCTGCATGCTCAGGCTCGGTCCAAGTGTGCTTAGGTGGTTCCTCATATGCAACTAAACTTAGCACCCTCCACAACAAAGTAGGAGTGCCAAACATGTCCAGGAAGGTCTCACTTGCGTGCGGGGCTGCCATCTGTAGAAAGACCACATTTGAGTAAGGAAGATTAATTACAAGGAGAGATAAATAGATATAATTTCAGAATTTAGTACCCAAGTAGTGCATAAGAATGTATGAATGATTCATGATGCATGCACGTTCCATACGTCCTTTCCATTCCTAGAAGAAAGTTCTAACGGTATAGTCGGTGGCATACATACGTGCACTCTTTACGCAACTACACGGTCTACACGTTTCGTTGTTAGTGTACCTGCAGAAGGTTTCATTTCAGCCCAACCCCACAAGAGTATAAGTGCAGAAATGAAAAACCAATTATCAACAATCAAGCTAGGTACTCCGATATATATTCCCGAACATATATCGCAGCACACTACCCATTTTGGATACACCCACCTATACATCAAATATGTATACATGGCTGCACCTACTACCCACAATTAAGTACCTTCATATATACATATGTGAAACATGTAAATATTCCAGAAACCATAGCTAACACTCCCCTAGACTGACGGTTGGACGGTCATGCTCTCACAGCTCACACTTACCGTAGCGTAGAGGCATATAGATCCATACATTACCACTCAAGCAAGTGGCATCCATACAATTTCACGCCTTATGGACGACGAAAGAAAACAAACAAGCTTACCATGGCGTAGAGGTTTGTGATCCATTCATTATCACTTAAGTAAGCGGTATCCATATAATTACACACCATATGGACGACGAAAGGAAAAACCCCCATGTTAGTAATAATAAGCCACCTAGAAGTCCTTATATGGGCATAAAGGGCATGACCACTGGCATGGTATAATTTATCAAAACCTTTTTAAAACAACCCTATATATAGTCTATTTTGCCAAATTAGTTTGAGAAAACCAAATTCATTTGTTTTCAAATACATCTATGATGGTTATATGCTTAATCTTGCTCTGATACCAGCTGTAATAGAACCGTCCAATTTATAAGAATTCAAGTGAATTAGCGACCACGGAGGCAGTCAAGCCAATGGACTTGAACCCATATAAACCCGGTAGTCCGACGAAATCTCAAAAGACCTCAATTCAACCAACATACAACTAAGATCGTACATGATCAAGCATCACCATCACAGATTACAACATTCAGCACAGAACTTAGTTTTTACATCACATCAGAGTTAAAGTGGTTATTACAAACCATAGCAGTAGCGGAAACAAAGTAGTTTTGAAACAACAACAACTCAGATTATAATACATGCCAGTTCCATGGTCAAGTCCCAACAAAAGCACAACTGAAGATAAAGGAGGTGATCACGCCCATGATCTATTCATCATCCGCAGCCGGGTGATGACACTTAGCACAGTAGCCGTGGTAAACGACATCATCTGCAACAGGGGTAAATAAAACCCTGAGTACGAGAATGTACTCAGCTAGACTTACCCGTCATAAACCAGAAATAAAGTGACACCAAGGAGTATGCAAGGCTGATCTTTGTGGACTGGTTTGACTCACCTTTTGCATAAAAGCCTTTGTTGTAAGTATCTCATTTATCATATTTCAGCAGCAAGTTCATTACTTAGCAACTATCCACTAGATTAGCACCTGTTCTAAGCATACACTTGTGTATTTAAGCATTACAATAATAACCATATCCAGATTTTCACATAGCTATCATCATTCTCATCATAACCATTAAGTTCATTTAGTGAGTTCTACGTTGCCGCTGCCCAAGTCAAGTTCTCACTATCCGGGAGAGACGGCGATTCGAATCGATTCCTATCCAGCTGGAGGGGTATTCCTAACACTCACCCAAGCATACTTCATGACGGCAGCTCGGATCACCTTTAGCACAACTCCGGACCAATTCGCGGGTCCGTACGGCGCCGCACCCCCAGGGACCGCCAATCTGCCAGGGTCAGGACTCTAACCTGATACCTCGGTCTTACGCCATTGACTCTCCGCACATCCTTACTACCAACTGGGGTGCGCACTTTAACCAGATCGGGGTATCCGGCCGGAGTTGCACTCGTAGGCTTCGCGGTCGGAACGACTTATAAGGTCAACTAAGTGATAGGCATGCGTTCAACATGACACGGGGACGTACATCGATTCGGTCCTTAAACGACACAGACGGGGATAGATTCACACCCAAGATCTCCATGCCTTGTTGCTGCACTATCGTCATCCCGCCCGGTCTCAAGTTCATTATTAGCACATGGTTATTTCCACGATAGCAATTATAGCCAACCGTGATCATCATCCACCTAACTCTCGCAGGTGACAGGAAATCACCCAGCTTCTACCGAGCTAAGCATGGTTAAGCATTACTTCGATCCTGGACCTACTTTTGGTAATGTTTAAGGTGGACAAGGTAGTCATTATGCAGCAAGGGTGTCATATCAACGCCTACCACTTAATGCAACAATATATAACCATAGTCATTTGATAGCTAGACCTGATAATAAAATAGTAGGAGGCTTATAATGCTCCGGGGCTTGCCTTCGACGTAAGTAGAGGGACGGTGGTCAGGGCACTCCGGCAAATCCTCCTCCTCCTCAGCTCCTTGAGGTAGCTCCCCTTGCTGTCCTTCCGGCTCCGGCAGCTCGAACTCCAACACGGTCACGCCCTTGGGTACACCTATGGATGCATGACAAGGAGATGAATATAGAGAATGCACATATAATGCATGATGTCATGATGAGGAGCCCAAATAGACATAAAACAAGGTATAACATGAGCATAAACTTCTAAGATCAAGTGAATCATGGAATAACAAGTAGTGCATACTTCTTCTCTGGTAGAGAGACTAATTAGACAAGTTAAACAATTCTAGCTACTCCTACTCAGTCACTGGTTTAGTAGACAAACCAACCAGTCAAAAGTTTCAGCCATAACTCAAGCATCTGTCAACCAAACTATGCAAGTAAGCACTTTATGGAAAGCTTAGCAAATTGTCTACAATCCACTTTTAGACATCCCAGCATGATTCCCAACCGAAATATGCTAAAACATACAAAGTTGGCTGGCTGCTCTGGAAATTCCAGAGAGCAAGCACTTTGCAGCAGCTACTTGAAATATGCATAACTTTCAAACTACTCAACCAAATGTCATGAAATTTGGACACGAAGTAGATAATTAAATTAGCTACAAGTTTGTTGTAGACAAGTTTCCCAGAAAATAGCATCTTTAATTAGTTCTCAAGCATTTGCTATCAGCTACACAGAAATGCTCTAGGAAAGGCATAAATAGCCAAAAATAATATTTTGCACATGTTGAGAATGTATCAAAGGAACAGTCCCATTGCACTAGTAGATAGAACATATCTAAGAAACACCAGAAAACATCATGGCAAGGTCTAAAACTATTTCTATCATCACCTTTTCCATTTATTTAATTATTAAGGTGATTTAATGAGCATATACTCCAATTGTTCCAATAATCCTAAGAAAATTACAGCAAGCTACTTATGCTAACATAATATCACTGTAAATTTTTCAGAACATTTGCACATACACATTGTGAGGTATAAAAATAACAAGCTAGTATTGGCATGCAAGGCATAAATGTGAAACCTCATCAAAAAGTGTCAAACAACAGATTTCAGATTTTTCCTAGCTTTATCTACACATAAGTACAACACTCAGCAAGTTTCTTCACAAAAGGAGTTATAACTTAATTACTAAAAATATCACAAGAAACTCCTATTTAAGCAAGAATTATTTTTAACTCCTCAACTAGGCTTCCAAAAAATCATGATAAATTTATCAGAGACTACTCATATCATAAGTAACAACTCCCTAAATTTGCATTCCCAGCAGATCAATAGATCTCAAGATATAATTACCCACTGAAAATCCAAGATTAATTTATATCTATTTATTTCTGCAAAAACATGGCATGTTTCATATTTTTATTAAAAACTAGACTTATGCTGGAACCTAGCAAAATTGGAATCACCACATTTGGATCTCTAAAACTCCAGATATGAATTTTTCAAAAACAGCATTGGCTCTGCAAAAACAGTGACCAGAGGGGTGAGAGAGGAGAGGCTGACACCCGGGACCAGCACGTCAGTGAGACAGTGACAGGGGAGAAGCTCGCCGCCGGCAAAGCTCAACGACGACGAGGTCTCCGCCGGATCCAAGGGCACCTACGTGTTCCTCTCATCAAGGCGACTCTGTTGACCTACTTTACCCGCGCTCTACTGGACCCTAAGGTGCTCGCCGTCGGGAATGGCGGAGCGGCGGCGCTGCGCGGCGTTACGCCGGCGGATCCAGGCAATGGCGATGCAGTAGAGGTTGCGGACGAGCAAGAGCGGCTCAAGGCGAAGCTATAGGAAGAAGAATCACGGCCAGAGGTGAACCAGAGAGGTCTGGCCACGTTGCCGGTGATCTCTGTGAACTCCGGCGAGGTGGAGTTCGCGGCGGAGTTGGCAATGCGACCTCACCGGTGCTCGGCTAAGGAAATGGAGTGGACGTCGAGGTAGAGGACGTCGAGGCGGAGCTCTGGGCGGACTGGCTTGGCCGGAGACGCGGTGGAACGGCCGGAGGAGCTCACCGAAGCGCGGCGGAGCTTCCTGAGGCGACGGCGGAGCGAAATGGGAGGTACTGAGCGAGTGGAAGGCGTGTCTGAGGCGTCCACTCGGTGCGTGGCGTCTTGTGGACGACGTCGGGGCTGACAGGCGGGGTCGCCGTCGACGTACGGCCGCCAGGTGGCCGGACACGCGGCGGCGGGTGAGCTTTGTCCGACTGAAACGTTTTTCTGAAACAGCCGATTGCAGTGACTGAAACTCGAACTTTGTCAACGTTTTACTCTCAGCTCAATCGATGGTTTTCGCTAGGATTTGATCCTCTGGGTAGAGCTATAGGAGCTCTACAACTTTGATTACAAGATCAAAGCCTAACTCAGTCTGAATTTCAAACTACAAGGCTCCCAATCACCCTACGTCGAAACTGCGTGATTCAACACTTAGCCAGATTTGGCTAAGTGTGAAACCAGCCCTGATTTTTGGCTTATGAGTGAAATTTGGAAGTGTTCTAAGCTTTTTCATAAAATGTCATCAACATAACTTTTGTAGCCTATGAAATTCTCTACAATTTTGTTTCAGGTGTCAAAGACATGCAAGGTTTCTAACACCAGTTTCATAAAACATCTTTGAAAAGAGGTCTAGGGGGTCAAATAAGCCATCCTAGGGTTAACCATGACTTAGGGGTGTTTTTGGACAAAACCTTCAACATGAACTTGGTTCAAAATGATGTTCTAAACACGATTAAAGTAATTTGGAAGACAATGTACAATTGTTTGCATTGGTTACCCCTTATAGCTACTCAGTTCAAGTCACACAAGCAATTTACTCATACATGGTATACATGGGATGACATGTGATCATGATGGATGCTTATGAATGAGCATGATGATGCTTATGTTGATGCAATGCTCATGGTTAACATGCAAGCTAACACTAGGAGTGTTACAACCCTCCCCCTTACAAAAATCTCGTCCCGAGATTTGAAAGACATACCATTTTTCGTAGAATGAGGGATAAGTTACTTGTAAATAGTCTTCCCTTTCCCAAGTGACATCTCTCTCATTTTGACGGTTCCACAAAACTCTAAAAAGTTTGATCACCCTCCCACGAGTAACTCGTTCCTTGACATCAAGAACTTGCACAGGCTTTTCTTCATAGGATAGGTCCGACTGCAACTTGATATTTCTTGTTTCAACTCTCTCTTCGGGCACACGAAGACACTTCTTAAGTTGAGATACGTGGAACACGGGGAAAATAGTCCTCATTTCGGGAGGTAGTTGTACTTTGTAAGCTACCTTGCCACTCTTCTCAATGATTTGGTAGGGACCCACATACCTAGGGGCAAGCTTTCTTTTAACACCAAAGCGATTTACTCTTCATGGGCGATACCTTTAGGTACACAAAGTCACCTACTTCGAACTCGATTGGCTTTCTTCTTCGGTCAGCATAGCTTTTCTGTCTAGCCTGGGCAGCTCTCATGTGTTGCTGGATAACGAGAACTTGCTTTTCAGCTTCTTTGACAAAGTCAATTCCGTAGTACCTCCTTTCACCAGGTTCGACCCAGTTTAGAGGAGTTCTACACTTGCGGCCATACAAAGCTTCAAAAACCAGCAGAAACTTCGACACTACCATGACAAGCACGTGCGCAGGAGGGACTTGAACGTGGGAGACCTCGTTCTACGACGGCGGCAAAGCAATCAAGGACGCCACAAGCTGACCCCACCATGGGAGGGCCCATACGTGGTGGCTGAGGTCTTGAAGCCAGGGACATACAAGCTCGCGGACGAAAAGTTGGCAATCTTCGCCAACGCATGGAACATCGAAAAGCTACGTCGATTCTACCCCTAGAATTTCAAAGCTCTATGTTCCTACGTATGTTTTGTACCAAGGCCTTGTAAATGAATGTACGAATAAATAAAGTCTTCCCCTCGAGTGACTTACCTTTTCACAAGTCTCAACGTTAGAAGGGGGCATCGACTATGACCCATCATAATCGACACCCCCTTGGGGGTAGCAAGGGGGCGACCCCCCCCCAAGTGTCGGAAAAAACCAAATAATCTTTTTCATTCCTATTGATAATCTCACACGGTTGAGTAGTAAAGGTACCTCGAGCACCTTAAAGGCCGAGAAACGACGAGCCTGAGAACTCCTACGCCCCCGGGCTATGGAAACTCTACTCGCCTCCTCACCCTTGAGGCAATCGAGACCGCCTCGAACAAAAGACCAAGAGAGAAAAAACAAACATAGGCGCAAAAAGGAATGAAAAGAGCCTCGAAAGGAAAGACAGACAAACATATAACAACCACTTAAAGACACTGTATTACTTAAAAACAAGTCAACAGAATGCTATACAAGGGGCCCCAGGAACCCTAAGCAGGCTCGCAGGCCTTAGTCCACAGCACGGTCCTCACCACCCTCGCCTGCGCCCGAGCTAGTCTCAGGGGGAAGCACCTCAGGCTCAAATAGCTTGGCCAGCCTCTCTCCAGGAACCTCCGCATCATCGATCAAGGCGTGGAGCCTCTCTTCGTTCTCCATGTCGGTCTTAGAGATGTCGGTGACGAAGCCGTGGGACACCACCTCCATGTCGTAGGAGAAGCCTGAGCAGACAACCGCCATCGCCCGCTTCACCCCGATGTGGAGGGCATCCCGCACCCGATCTCTCAGCGTCGCGCCTAAGTAGCACAGCTGGTCGACCAGTGCGTCGCCTTGAGCGTCCTCCTTTGACTCGTCCATGGGCTCGATCTCCCAAGAGGTCGAGAGATCGCTTATCGCCGTCCGCACTCGATGGTTCAAAGCAACCTCCACCTCGAGCTGAGCCTTAGCACTGCGAGCCTCGACTTGGGCGGCCAAGAGTTCGTCCTTAAGCCCTATGAATGCCAATGCAAAAAACTTTAGAAAAAACCAAGCACACCTCGAAAAGGAAATCCGACAATAGAAACGTACCACAGATGTTCTCCTCCAAGGCCGTGTTCTCGCCAACCAATTTAGTATTGGCCATCTCGATCTCCCTATTGGAGCGTGCCAGCTCAGTGTTGATGACTCGAAGATCTTTGATCGCCTTGCCAGCCTGAGCAATAGCTCCACTCTTCTCCAACAGTTCCCCCTTCAGACGGTCGACGTCGTCAGAGAGGCTGCGGGATCGAGCCCGCTCTGCCTCGAGGTCTTCGAGGGCCTTCTTCTTCGCTTCCTCCATGGCCCCCCTGGCGACCTCACTGTCCACGTACGCCATCTTCATCCTTTGAAAGGAGTCTCGGAGGGAGTCCAGGTCAGTCTTGAGAAGGCCCTTCTCCTTGTCCAAGTCAGCAATGACGTTCTTGTAGGACAGGGCCTCCTCCCGGGCTTTGGATGCGGCCTCCTCGACCGTCAGAGCCCGCTCCCGCAGCAGCGTCGTCTCCTCCACCGCCTTCCTTGAGGCCTCTCGAGCCTCGACCAAGGCAGCCTCCCTCGCCTTCTTCTCCTCTTCGAGCGCTATGAGATCTTTATAAGCCTTAAGGAGTTTTTCCTGCGACTCGAGGAGTTGGTCCTTGAGGACGGGGAGCTGCTCCCAGCCGCCTCTTGTGGCGTGAATGAAGCTCGACTTGATACGGGAGGTCTCTTTCATGTCCTGCGAGCCGGTGGTCGAACGGTTAGAACACGAAACCAAAGGATCTATGAGGATTAAGGACCGAAAAATACTTACGAAGTAGGCCGGCCCGAGCCCATTATTGATGATGTTCGACAGGAGCCCCACCACGTGCTTCATCCAAAGGCGGAGCTCCTCGACGTGTTCCCATTTCTCCGCCTCCTTCCTATCATCCAGGAAGATGTTGGGCTCGGACGGATCGGTGGAAGCCCGGATGCGGATCCGATCGGGGCACCAGTTCTCCATCTCCCGGTCGGCCAGCGCCTTGATGCCACGGATGAGGTCCTCGACGGCCTCGAGGGACCCCCTGTGGTGCAGGAACAAGTCGACGAGGGAAGGGAACCGCCCGTCGTCATCTACCGTCTTCCAGGTACCGTCTTGGCTACCCGATGTCCCGGCCTCGTCCTCCTCAGCAGGGATGAGGTCCTCCCACGCCCGGCGCTCCCGGAGGAACCCTGGGGCGATCCCGTCCATGCCGTAGATCGTCCTCCCGATCTTGGACTCGGGGTCGGCGGGGGTACGCATCATGCAGGCAAGCGCCACCACGCCGTCCGCTCGCCCCCGCTCTGCCGGGATCGCGGCGGGCGCCCCAGGGCGGAGCCACGTCGGGGTCGGAGGACCAAAAACCAGCAAATCCTCCTCCCGGTCTCTGGGTTCTTGCGGCGCCGGTGGTGCAGGATGGGGCGGACTGTGAGGAGGGGGCTCGAGCAGTCCTTCTTCCTGGCCCACCTGCTGTTGCTGCTGTTGCTCCTCGAGCTCCTGCGACTCTTGTCTGCAGCCTTGCTCCTACGGCTGTCGCCCTGCCTCGCGCTCCCGCTCCTCCTCCTCCTCCTTTTTCTTCTACTCCTCGAGGGCGTGAAGGCCAGCAAGCCAGGGCATCCGTCCCGCAATGAGGGAGGTCGACGCCTCCTCATCCATAGGGCGGGCATCCCTCAACGTCTCGTTGCCACCAGACATGTCGCTGATAGTAATGGGATCCCCCTCGACCCCCGATCGGGGAGGCTCGGGGGCTCCCTCTTGCCCCTGGGTCTGGGGCACCTCAGCCCGTGTCGGTAGCGACGGGGCAGCATCGGGATGAGGCGGGGCACTCTCAGCACCGGTCGGAGGTTGGGAGTCGGAGGAGCCCGTAAAACAGAGAATAAAGGTCGGTCATTATGATGACCAACGGAAGAACAACAGAAGTCCCAGAAGTAAGCTACAAACCTGGCTCCTTGGAGGCCGCTCCCACCTTGAGCTTCTTCGCCATCGAAGGCTGGGCCTGCTCGAGCGTCCGTTTCAACCTAAGGAAGGAAGAACGGGCGTAAAGGAGACTGCTACATGAAGAAAACGCAAAGAACCATGGGGAATAACAACGTCGAAGACCTTACCCCATGGGGAGAACGGCTCGCCTGCCGGTACCCCGACCGGTGGGCCTCGAGCCACCCCGCGTCAAGGTCCCAGGCCCCTCGAGGACAGGCGCTGGCCTTGGCCCAGCAACTTCCACTTGGCGGGCACCGGGAGTGGCGCTACTGCGGCCAGTCTCTCCCTTCTCGGAGGCCGCGGCGCGACCGCGAGTCAGCGGCCCCGTCGCCTGGGGCCTAGCATGGCTACCCATCTTGGGCGCAGGGGGAGGGCGTGGGGCGACCTGACCAGTCACGGGCACAGGGGGGGTGTCGGCACAGGGGCGGTGAGATCCGCCTGGTCCCTCTTTCGGTGTTTCCATCCGTGGGGCATCGACGTCGCCTCGAGGCGGACCCTCGAGGATCCGGTCGAGGCGAGACGCCATCCCCTCGGAGTCGTCGCTGTCCTCATCACATCTCCACCATCGTCGTCGCTGGGGGATTCTTCTTCAGGCTCCCCCCTCTGCCTGGATTTAGCTCAACGCGCCTCTAACGCTTGGCGGTCGAGGTTCTTCTTTTTCTCTCCTTTCTTCACAGAATCCTTGGCGGACTTTTGCTTCTCGGCGGACCGGCGCCGCGCGTCATGGTCAACCTCGTCCTCCTTTACTGGAGGCCTCGAGGAACGGACGTCAATCCGCCCCTGCCAGAACAAAGGTAAACCTAGAAAAGGGGTAGAAAGAAATCCAGAATCAAAGCCGTGTGTGAGAAGAAAACGTACCAGATCAATCGAGCCCGCATCAGGCCTCATGGGGAAGCCGTTAACATGCTCCAACTTGAAATCACCAGCAACGGCGGCCCTGACCCGGGCCGCAACTTCATCGTTCGCCGGAGCCTCGCTTGACATCCGGCATGCCTCGAGGTCCCATGATGAGACGCCGGGGGCCATCTCGTCCATCCTCAGCGGTCGAGACATCAATGGGAGAACTCTCCGGTGATGGACGGCCGAGAGGACGAGGGCGGCGGTCAAACCTTCCAAGCGCAGCTTCTTCATGGCATCAAGGAGGGGGTCGAGCCGAGATTGATGAACTTGGACGACGCCGTACGTCCAATTCTCCGGACGCTCCGTGATCAGACGCCCGGTGTAGGAAGGGAGGAGATCGTCATCAATCCTCAAGTAGAACCACTGGGAATCCTAGCCGGCGTGGTTAGTTGACAGTCCCACTGGGATGTACTCGCGCGGCCTCTCCGTCTTCCCCGTCTTCAACACGAGATTGAGGAAACCCGCCAGCACAGGTTTCCTCACGCCGGTGGTCCCAGTGGGGGCGTTGAAGAGCTCGCCCCTGTAGAGGTGGAGCCACAGCTCCTAGTGGGGCATCATCCCCAAATAGCCCTCACACACCGCAGCAAAGACCGCCGCGACGGTGATGGCATTTGGGGAGAAGTGCTGGAGCTCCACCCCGTAATGGTGGCAGAGCGCCCGCATAAAGCGGCTCGGGGGAGCGCCCAGGCCGTGGTGGTGGAATTTGGCGAACGAAACCACGTAGCCCTTGGGCGGCCTGGGCTCCCTATGGTCCGCTGGCGGCGTGATCCACTCCGGCGACGACAGCGAGGTGCGGTGGCGCAGGAGTCCCTCCTTCTCAAGCTCTAGCAACCGACGCTCCGTCATCGACGACGGGCGCCAGTCGTTGGCGGCGACAAGTCTCACAGGCATCTTAGCCGGAAGGATGGCGGATTGGCTACTGCTCGAGGGGGGCACGCGCGCGTGAGATGGCAAGGGAACTAAGGCAGTGAGAGGGCTAAGGCTAGAATGAAGACGGGAGGCAGAAGGGAGAACGGCAGCGACGCCAAGGCACATTTATAGGCACCAGTCCACCAACGGGCAGATCCGATAAATGAGGTAACTCCCCCCATAAATGCGCCGTCTAACGGTCCTTTCCCTCCTCACAGGTGGGGCGCTCCGAATTCCACGCCAGCACGGTGTCGTAACGTCTCCTACCTAAAAAGGCGCGCCCAACGGGCAAAAAGGCGAACCGCCCACGGCCTCTTCCTTCCCTTGTAAGCCAAGGAGTGCACCCGTGAAAGCCTCGAGAGGTCGCAGGCTGACCCACCAAAAGGGTTCGACAGCCGATCTCGAGCACTAGAGTCAGGGAAACCCAGCGAGTGGTCGAAGATCGAGGGCCGCCTCGAAGACTTGCTGGGGATGTCCAAGGTAGGGTTGAGACAGTCGAGAGGAATCCCCCCGACGGGAGGCATCGAGCCGCTGGTCTCTATCGAATGAGACCGGTATCCCCGACCACGTCGACCCTGCTTTATGAGAACACCTCCGGGCTACAGCTGACCCCCTCGAAAGGGGCACAGGTTCTCACTTGGATTGCCCGTTAGGAACTCAACCTAGGGTGGATGACGCTCGCTCTATCGAGAGTACGTCGAATCCCTCGCGCAAAGCGCACCAATCAGGACCTTCCACCACCGGTGTCGACAGCGTTTCTGAGAACTAGGCAATGTAACCCTCGAAGGAGTCAAAAACTCCCCCAAGGGCTCGGGGGCTATCCCCGCGGGTTCGCTCGCGCGCCCCCACGGAAATCCGACCGCTAGATAGAGTCTCCACTCGAGCGCCAGCGCTCGAATGGAGACTCGGGGGCTACTGTCGAGGGTATCAGTAAAGGGTATCCTAACTGATGCATGAAACGAGATTACCCATGCACAGATCGAGGCCCTCAACTCGACGTTCTATTAAGCCATGCGATCATCGACGGCCGTAGCCTCGAAGACGGAAAAGACGTCGAGCGAACCGCTCAGGGGTCGAACGCTAACTACCGTCGAATACGGAAGCAGGCTCGAATGAACCGGAGGGCGTCGAACGCAAGGACACCACCCGCCGCCTGACGCGCGCACGAGAACCCGGGCATTTAATGCGCCTGTCGCTTTCCCACCTAACACGCTGGTCACAAGAAGCGTGATAGGGAACAGGCACCCGTCCCATCATCCTTTTTGCAGCTTTCCCCACCAAACGACCCAGAGCGTACTAGGACGCGGGAAGCGGGGATGGAGCGCCTAATCGGGACCCCTTCGAGACATCCAAGGTCAACGCTTTCGACAGCAAGGCGTTGCACGGCGTCTGACCCTCGACCAGACACGGTTCCTTTCTGGGGAAGAGTGGGATGTCGACTGACAACACCACAACCACTCCGCCGGATCCAACACTATACCGTACAGGCGTGCGACCAGTGAACCAGCCCAAGATGGCGCGCAGAGTAGGATACAGGGGCACGCGTAATCATCATCAAGCTACCGAGACGGGACGGCTCGAGACCACGCCGGTACGGAGGCCTCGAGTAGGTCAGCGCGCCATGCCTCTATCGACCCCTACTCTGACACCTATACATGTACCCTAGGTCACTCCTTGGAGCTATAAAAGGAAGGACCCAGGAATAGATACAGATCACGCAACACTACGCCCGCACGTATTAGAGACTCCATACTCCATTCTACCCGAGCTTGTATTCACCCCTGTACAAGCACTTATGTGCAAGATAATACAAACTCTTCCCCCCCGCTGGATGTAGGGCCTTCTCTTGCCCGAACCAGGATAAATCTTTGTGTGTCTTTTTGCATCACCATCTGGGAAAGGGAGCACGCATACAAATTCACTCGTTGGTGTGACCCCCTATGGGGAAAACACCGACAAATTCATACTCCGAAACTGGGGGGCATGTGTTGACACCGTTTTTGGACACGTGCACGGGGACCAGTAGAGTACAGATCGGTAGGCGGAGCAACGGTAACTAGACTGCAGAGGAGTTGCCGATGAGGGGAGCTGCCGATGAAGAGATGAGTGAATGTGACTAAGTCCAAGGGTGGTGACGTGTTCTTGCCGATGATCAATATTGGTGCTTGCCGATGGCCATAACAGGGAGACTGCCGATGACTCTAAAAGGAAGCGTGGAGGTTGCCGATTGATCTGTGGCGGTGTCCCGGTCAGTTACGAGGGGGTGGTTCTATGTTTTCCTTAGTTATTTAAAATTGTTTTGTATACAGATTCTGTTTAGTTTGGAATTCAAGTCCTAGTCGTGTCTGATTGTAGCTCTTTGAGCAGCGTATAAATGTAGACCCTAGGGCCTTGTAATGAAGAATATATCAATCAATCAGACACAAGTTTTTACTCATATTCTAGCATCTACTTTTTTGACGACTTTGTCATATTTTCCTTTCCATTACGAGTTCTTAGGAGTTCGTCGACTTAAGCTCGGCGTATTCTCGAGTTCCGCGTGAATACCTTTTGGCCGTGGCATCCGGGCGCATCGCTGTTGTCGGGACCAAAGTATTCGAGTTATCACCTTTGTCGATAGTAAGGTCAAATCGGCTGGCACGCCTTAACGTTTGAATCGGGTATTAGCCCTTTGTGTTTGTAGATCCACTTTTTGCATCAAGAGTACAGGGGTGAATACAAGCGTGATATGAACTGAGATGGAGTAAGGTTGCTCTACTACGTATGTCTTGTGTTGTGTTGTGTTGGGTTGTCTCCCCTCCTCTGTATCCGCTCCCAGGCCTCCCCTTTTATAGTTCCAAGGAGAGGTCTAGGGTACATGTATAGGCGACTGAGTAGGGGTTGATAGAGGTATGGTGCGCTGACCCGCTCGAGGCCTCTGTACCGGCGTGGCCTCGAGCCGTCTTGTCTTGTACTCTGATGATGATTACACGTGCCCCTAAATTCTGCCCCTGTGCTCCGTCCTGGACCGGTTTATCCGTGGCACGCTTGTACGTCGTGGTAACAGCTACGTCGGAGTGGTTGAGGTGCTGTCATTCGTTGCCTGACCCTTCCCTAGGAAGGAAACACGCCTACTCGAGGGTCAGGTGCCGTGTGACGCCTCGCTGGCCAGAGCGCTGACCTTGGGCGTCTCGATTGGGGTCTTGATTGGATGTTCCGACCCACTCCCTGCGCCTTGCCATGTTCTGGTTTGTTTTGTGGGGAAGGCTGCAAAAAGAACGACAGGACAGGTGCTTGTTCCCTATCACGCTTCCCGTGACTGACGGGTTAGGTGAGAACGTGGCAGGCGCATTAAATGCCCTGGTTCCTGTGCCCGTGTCAGGCGGCGGGCGACGTCCTTGCGCTCGAGGCCTCCCGATTCGTACGAGCCTGTTTCCGTATACGACGGTAGCCGGCACTCGAGCCCTGGTCGATTCGCCGGACGGTCTTTCTGTGTTCGAGACTATGGTCGTCGAGGACCGTGCATACAATTGGGGAGGGCGTCGACTCAGAGGCCTCAACTTTCGTACGGATGCTTTCACTATGTACATCAGTTACTATACCCCTTACTTGTATCCTCGACAGTAGCCCCTGAGTCTCTATTCGAGCGCTTGCGCTCGAGTGGAGGCTCTTTTTGGCGGTCGAGTTTCCGTGGGGGCACGCGAGCGACCCCGCGGGGGTAGCCCCCGAGCCCTTGGAGGAGTTTTTGACTCCTTCGAGGGTTATATTGCCTAATCTGCGGAAGCACTCTCGATGTCAATCATGAAGACGGGCTGAAAGCCGGGGTTGGTTTGTTTTGCGCGGGGGTCATGACGTACTCCCGGTGGAGCGAGCGTCGTCTCCCCCAGATCAAGCTCCTAGCGGGTAATCCAAGTGAGAACCCGTGCCCCGTTCATGGGGGTCGGCTGTAGCCTGGAGGCATCCTTATAAAGCAGGGCCGACATGGTCGGGGTTACCGGTCTCGTTCGATAGAGTCCAGCGGCTCGATGCCTCCCTTCGGGGGGATTCCTCTCTACCGTCTCGACTTTGCCTTGGACATCCCAGTGAGTCCTCGAGGCGGGCCTCGATTTTCGACCACTCGCTGGGCATCCCTGACCCTGGCACTCGAGATCGGCTGTCGAACCCATTTGGTGGGTTAGCCTGCGACCTCTCGAGATTTTAGCTGCAACGAATGCGTACCTTAGCTTACAAGGGAAGGAAGAGGCCGTGGCGGTTCGCCTTTTTGCCCGTTGGGCGCGCCTTTTTAGGCGGGAGCCGTTGCGACACTGTACCGGCACGGAATTCGTAGCGTCCCGTCTGTGAGAGAGATAAGGACCGTTAGGCGGTGTATTTATTGGAGGAGTTACCGTATCCGTCGGATCCGCCCGTTGGTGGGTTGCCGTCTATAAATGTCCTGTGGTCTTCCTGTCGTTGCTCCTTCCACCTTCTGCCCTAGTCCTTGCCTTAGCTTCCTTGCCATCTGTTGGGTATTTTAAACGCAAACAGAAAAATCCGCAAGCGCACGGATACCGATGTAGCCTTCACCCGAGAGTATTCCAGAGTATCGATTTTCCACAGGGAACGTGAGTGTACTAATTAAGATCCAAGATCGCCCAAGGATAACTATATAATTATTTTTGGTGGGAAGAGAGGAAGTTTCCTGAGAGTTCTCTAGTTGATCTAAGAATCAAGAATTACTTCAAGATTATCTATATCGGGACATCAGAGCACTAACCACGGAAAGAGATGAGAAGGGGGCTAGGAAGGTCTGACTACGGTCCTACAAACACCGATCCGAACGTGGTGGAATAAGTCGACCGTTAGGGCTGTCACTACCCTAAGGCTACCACAACAATCCGCAGGATTGGGTGCAATTCCAGGTAATCGCAAGACTAAACACCACGTCTAATCTATTAATTACTACTCTAGCGTTATAAAGACTAGAGCACTTGATGCAAGCGGGAATCCAATAAATAACTTGAATGTAAATAAAAGTAATTAGAGAACTAAGGATTATGAATTGAAGAACCTGGAGAACGATGAAGAACAAACCAGATGCTGCAAAAGTATAATGTTGAGGAAGATCCGACAGATCCGGCTCCTCCTCCTCTGCTCTCCTCTTCTCTCTCCCTATTTTCTAGATTACAACTAGAACTAACTAGAACTAGAACTAGAGGAACTAGAACTAGAACTAGATGAACTAGAACTAGATCTAGATGAACTAGAGGTAGAACTAGAAGAACTAGAGGGATCCTCTCTACTTGGATGAAGAATTGAAACCCTAGCTTTGATTCTGTAGAAGAGGTATGATCTCCAGGGGCCAGGGGGGTCTGGTTTTATAGTCCCTTCAAGTGAATCTGGGCCGTTGGATCAAACCGACATTGATCGTGTGGTTTTCCTTGATCCTTTAGGTCGGTGGAGCAATATCCCGAAAGAGAGTCCTGATTGGACTCTGGCTGAGGGCGGGCGCCCAGGAAAGGAGGGCGGGCGCCCTGTCCCTGTGTCCTCTCGGCCTCCGCTTCGGTCCCGTGGCTTCTGGAGTCTTCTAGATGATATAAAATTGCGCGGCACGTTAATATCTCTATGTAAACCCGACGTGTGGGCCTTTCTTCCGTATTTCCTGATAACTCCCTGCAGAAATAGACAAACACCAAAACTTGTGGAATTCTGTCAGATAAAACCCTAAGTCTAGGTGTTGGTTGCATTTGGATCCTTTTCTATGATTAGTTGATGGTTAAATGTGAGCATTAAGGACCATCAACAAGCTCCCCAAGCTTAACCTTTGCTCGTCCCTGAGCAAAGATGAACTCAAGAGTTTCTGCAGTGGTTTCATAACTTAAAGATACACATGCATTTAAACAAGATCTTATCTCTGGTTAGAGTAAACTGTTAAGACTTAAAACTTACTCATTTACCTTTCACCATGGGACTTGTAACCGTCACTTCTGTCTT
This sequence comes from Sorghum bicolor, assembly GCF_000003195.3. Classification (NCBI taxonomy): domain Eukaryota; kingdom Viridiplantae; phylum Streptophyta; class Magnoliopsida; order Poales; family Poaceae; genus Sorghum; species Sorghum bicolor. Next base: position 42,723,351 of record NC_012871.2, read on the forward strand.
GAGTAGTTAAAAGATAGAACGGTCTAGTCAAGCACCATGTCTCTTATTCTTGATCAGCTATAGCTCTGGAGTTTTTGCAGATTTTCAAATAAAACTCAGAGATTCCTTGTATGACTCTCTCTAGTCTCTCTTTTGAGGTATTTCTGATCCTTACCAAGGCAGTAATGGTATATGCCTTCTCTCAAAGTATGTGGTATTTGTAGTATAAGGCATAGTGACATTGCCTTCTCTCTCACCCTACTCTAATAAGGCTTTTGATATCTGGAGCTCATAGGTGGGAGACAGCTAATACATACTTACAAGACATTTATTGCATAGTCAAACCATGGATCCAGAAGAACAAGTCAATAAGTCAAATCAAGATGTGCATGTGTGGCGAATGAATGGTGTATGGTGATGATGGTGATAACAATGGTGAAAGTCTAATTCTACTTGTGCTCTTTTGAGGGGATACATACCTTTCTTGCTCTTTTAAAACTTTTTGAGGAGAATGAGATGCTCTATATTTTCTTTTTTTTCTTTTCTCTCAGGTGGGTATCTTGTACCCCTAATTCTACTGTCGGACACTTGTCCATTTTTACCTCTCATCTCACTTTTTCTTTTCTTTCGAGGTTCCGGGCACTTGCCCCTTTTTATTTGCTCGTATCTTTTTTTTCTTTTCTTTTTTTAGAGCACTCATCTCATGAGATAATATAGCAAGTGGTAGTAACAAGATAACTTGAGCATTTATTTCACAAGGGAAAACAGAAATGTTTTTGGCTATTCTCTCCCTGATTAGGAGTAGAATATTTTTGGGTGGTTCTGGAGATGGAAATGGATGGATATATGTGGATGCATACTTCCGGAGTAGAAGCAACATGTATGAGTGAACATGCAAGTGAATCTTGATTTTAACCACATGACAAGCTCCTAAGGGTCTACACAGCTTGACCACACTCAATGCTCATAAGCAGTAAAAAGTAAATGTGTGGCTCAAAGTCTAGCAAGCATGTATATATGGCTGTGGTAGGAATTTAAACTCTCATCATACAAGAACTCATCATGTAACATTTTAAAGATTTTCAAAGATAAAATTCTCCAGAATTCTAGCATCTCTAGGAACAGATAAACAGCAGCTCAACCTTCCCATATCATATCCGTTAACGACTTAGACTTCAGATCAAGTACTCTCCCCACAAGTTCAGGTTTAGAGCAAATCTTAATTCATAACAGTGATGCCTAAACTTGAGAGAGATTTCAATTTTGAGAACTAGCCATGGTAGAGCAATTATTCATCATTTCAATGTGAGAGCTTATCATGAGGGTTCATAGCAGACTTTATTTATTTATTTATTTAGCAAACTAAGCAAAGATATATATATAAGCACAAAATCTTTATTTGGGTTTCTATGATTATGCATCATTTTATTATTAGAGTAAAGTATAAACGTGAGTAGAATACTTAGCTGGATAAATAGGGGTGCTCTCCCCCAAGCTGGATTTTGACGTAGTTTCTTCTGATGTAGCTAGCAGGTGGCGGAGGTGTATTTGAATGTCGGCAGCACCCTGACAGCGATTAGGATATCCTCCGTCTGCTAGTCTTCTTTAATCCTTGAATTCTCTTGGCAAGGCGTTCGGTGTTTTTAAGTCCTCCGAACGGGACTCTCCGTTTTCTCAGTCGTCCTGGGATTCGCTGGATGGCGTAGTCGGTGGTTCCGGCGGCGCCTGCTCTTCATGTATAACTATCTTCTCTCTCCACACCTGACTCGCTGCTACGGTCTCTTCACGACAATTCTGATCAAGCTGTATGTCTTCAGACCTTACTACTTCTCCTTCGGAGTCTACCCATCCGTCCTTGATGATTTGCCTCCTCTGGTTGCGGTTGCGTCGTCGTCTTCTTGTCCTGACCTGCTTAGAGTCTTCAACTATATAGTTAGGGTCAGTAAAACAGTGGCGTACCTTCTCTGAGAGGAAGTGCATGTGGACTTCTCTAGTTCCAATGTATATGATTGCTTTAATGGTGCTAAAGAACGGTCTTCCAAGGATGATGGGTGGATCGTACTCGTCTTCTCCCATGTCAATAATCTTCAATCTTTCAGAATGTCTGATCTGCCATCTGGAGCTGAATGTATGTTGGTTGTAGGGACATGGTTCCATGCAGGAGCTGATAAGTGACTGCGGCCATTATGTTGACGTTAGATCCGGTGTTGTAGAGTGTCTTCTGAAAAGAATATCCGTTGATTGTGCACTCGATGCTTGGAACACCAGGGTCGTCCTTCTTGATCAAGAAAGGTGACTTGAGTTGACGATCTTGACCTCCTTGAGCTGCAGTGACCATCTTAGCTGACTCGGTACACATTTGCTTGTTCCTATTCCTCCTGTTGGTCCTCTTCCTTGGTTCATGTCGGAATTGCTCTGGGATTTTGTGTAGTCTTGTTTCTTGAAGGAAAATGTCTCCTTCTTCCCCTTGATGTAGAAACTAATCTTGGTAGCACTAGCGTAGATGATAGCTCCCGAAGTGTTTAGGAATGGCCTCCAAGGTACCAACTCGGACGTAGAGGTTCTTCAATATTCCCTTGGGCATAATGTTGACGCTGGAGCCAAAGTTGTAGAGTGCTTCTAGGAAGTCCACCATGCCGATGGAGATCGGGATGACGGTGCGTCCTGGATCGCCTCTCTTAACCAGAAGAAGGTCAGTAATTACTTCCACAATGGGGTTACTCTCATAGTTACGTCCTCAAGCATCTCAAGGCAGTGATTGCCTGTGTGTGCAGTATCTCCATTGTGTTTGTACTCGTAGATCTAGGTTCTTCACTTGGTGTAGTCTGGGAGTTGTAAAAGTCCTTCATAGTTTGCTTAAAGTGTACCTGCTCATAGAGACAAGGCAGAGATCAAGTGCATGGGCCCTGTTGGTGGAAAACACCAACAGAACCAAAAGTGTATTTGTTCTCTCTAACATTAAGCATAGTGAGAAAGACAAAGTTGATGGATAATAAGACCATGAGTGTAACATTTAAAACATTTGTCAGATCAGATCACTCAACCTTATGGAAAGATAATCTATCTAAGTAAATATTTTTTTCTTTACATGACTATCATTTTCCAAAGATTAAGTGTGCAACATTTTAGTTCATATGATTAGGAGTGTGGGATCACAAAGATGAAAGGACTAAACATGTTGAATCGATTGGGTTGGTTAATCTAGAGTTGTAAATCATACATGTTTGTCTCTTTTATTCATGTGAACGCCAGAATCAAGGAGAAGCTTATAGAAGTGATAGTCAAGTACCTTAAGATGTTACCATACTTGAAGAGTGATGGTACAGTATCACCTTGTGGAAGCTTTCCTCTCTTAGCGGTTGTGCATTGTGTTTGTGGCACCTCCATGGATCATCTCTTGTGAGCTATGCCTTCCTTGTGTAAATTGTTCAACTTCATGTGTGTCTCTCTTTGTCTCCAATGTGAGTTTATCTCAGGACTTCCCAGGTTGATATTGAAAGTATTCCTGCAAGGGTTAGTCCAACAAAATATCCAGTATCTACTATAGCATACTATTGGCTCAAAGATCAACCTAGACACCATGTCTAATTTGATTTAGGAGGGCATTTTAACCTAAGCTTCATGCTTAATTTAAACTCCCTTGGAAGTAAGATCATCAGCCCTAAACTAAGCACCATGCTTAATTAAGAGATAAATGAAACTACTCCAACCTAGACATATACTAAAGCAAATAAAGGTACCATGAGAGCATTTATAGAGATCTACTCAAGTGGTGATGAAGTAGTGTGATTAGTATTTAACAAAATGAGCATGTCTCAAAGGTAGGGACAACCAACATAGTAACATGGCAAAGGATGTTTTTATGTAAAGTACTCCCCCAAGCTTGAACTTTGCAAAATTCAAGTTTGGATGAATTTAATTCAATGTTGCATGATGATTGGTTGGACATACCTTGTGCTTGTCATTCATCCGATCTTCTTGCTCCAATCCTGGAAAGGTTAGTGACAAGAATACCCGAAGGAATATTTTTACAATTATCCTATATATGCTCAATTCACAAGGTAATGTTGCAAATAATTAAAAGCTCATGTTACGATCTAATCAGTGCTTGTTTTAGGACACTAAGCTTGTCCTTGGGAAACCATCAATTTATGTCAGTGAAGTGGTTTCCCCTCCAACACTGACTTATATCAAGATCAACTCGACGAGATCTGCAAAATTTATTATAGACATATGCATCGACAACCGCCCTTTTAAAGTTTTTATAAATAGAAAGGAAGAGAGGGTTGGAGATCTCGAATGTGGTGATGTTGGAAAGACCAATGGATTGTGAAGATGTTGCATATGAGCATGGAGTAAATGAAGTGGCTATGAAATAAATTCCATGCTCATTAATGCTTAGAGTGAAATCCATGTGGTATGGTGAAAATGATAAGGTGAGTGTGGTTAAAAAAGGAAAAGAAAAAAGGATACACAGACGACTTGGTTCGAAACTAGCACAGCTACCGTTCCCCGGCAACGGCGCCAGAAAGCTTGTTGGGTATTTTAAACGCAAACAGAAAAATCCGCAAGCGCACGGATACCGATGTAGCCTTCACCCGGGAGTATTCCAGAGTATCGATTTTCCACAGGGAACGTGAGTGTACTAATTAAGATCCAAGATCGCCCAAGGATAACTATATAATTATTTTTGGTGGGAAGAGAGGAAGTTTCCTGAGAGTTCTCTAGTTGATTTAAGAATCAAGAATTACTTCAAGATTATCTATATCGGGACATCAGAGCACTAACCACGGAAAGAGATGAGAAGGGGGCTAGGAAGGTCTGACTACGGTCCTACAAACACCGATCCGAACGTGGTGGAATACGTCGACCGTTAGGGCTGTCACTACCCTAAGGCTACCACAACAATCCGCAGGATTGGGTGCAATTCCAGGTAATCGCAAGACTAAACACCACGTCTAATCTATTAATTACTACTCTAGCGTTATAAAGACTAGAGCACTTGATGCAAGCGGGAATCCAATAAATAACTTGAATGTAAATAAAAGTAATTAGAGAACTTAGGATTATGAATTGAAGAACCTGGAGAACGATGAAGAACAAACCAGATGCTGCAAAAGTATAATGTTGAGGAAGATCCGACAGATCCGGCTCCTCCTCCTCTGCTCTCCTCTTCTCTCTCCCTATTTTCTAGATTACAACTAGAACTAACTAGAACTAGAACTAGAGGAACTAGAACTAGAACTAGATGAACTAGAACTAGATCTAGATGAACTAGAGGTAGAACTAGAAGAACTAGAGGGATCCTCTCTACTTGGATGAAGAATTGAAACCCTAGCTTTGATTCTGTAGAAGAGGTATGATCTCCAGGGGCCAGGGGGGGTCTGGTTTTATAGTCCCTTCAAGTGAATCTGGGCCGTTGGATCAAACCGACATTGATCGTGTGGTTTTCCTTGATCCTTTAGGTCGGTGGAGCAATATCCCGAAAGAGAGTCCTGATTGGACTCTGGCTGAGGGCGGGCGCCCAGGAAAGGAGGGCGGGCGCCCTGTCCCTGTGTCCTCTCGGCCTCCGCTTCGGTCTCGTGGCTTCTGGAGTCTTCTAGATGATAGAAAATTGCGCGACACGTTAATATCTCTATGTAAACCCGACGTGTGGGCCTTTCTTCCGTATTTCCTGATCACTCCCTGCAGAAATAGACAAACACCAAAACTTGTGGAATTATGTCAGATAAAACCCTAAGTCTAGGTGTTGGTTGCATTTGGATCCTTTTCTATGATTAGTTGATGGTTAAATGTGAGCATTAAGGACCGTCAACACCATCTCGCACGCGCGCACCCTCGAGCAGTAGTGAAGTCGCCTTTCTCCCACCTGAAGATGCCTGTGAGTTTCATCGCCGCCGATGACTGGCGCCCGTCGTCGATGATGGAGCGCCGGCTGTTGGAGCTCGAGAGGGAGGGACTCCTACGCCCCCGCACTTCGTCACCGCGGCGAGAGTGGATCGCGCCGGCGGCGGCCACCGGGAGCCAAGGCCGCCCAAGGGATATGTGGTTTCTTTCGCCAAGGTCCATCGCCATGGCTTGGGATCCCCTCCGAGCCGCTTTATGCTGGCGCTTTGCCATCACTACGGCGTGGAGCTCCAACACTTCTCGCCGAACACCATCACCGCCGTGGCGGTTTTCGCCGCGGTGTGTGAAGGCTATCTGGGGATGATGCCGCATTGGGACCTGTGGCTTCACCTGTACCGGGGCAAGCTCTTCAATGCCCCCAGCTGGACCGCAGGGGTGAGGAAACCGGTGCGGGCCGGGTACCTCAACCTGGTGCTGAAGACCGGCAAGTCGGAGAAGCCGCGGGAGTACATCCCCGTGGGGTTGACGTCGAACCACGCCGGATGGGACTCCCAATGGTTCTACTTATGGAACGACGACGACCTCCTCCGTGCCTACACCGGGCGTTTGATCTCGGAGTGTCCGGATCACTGGAAGTATGGCGTCGTCCAGGCCCACCAACCGCGGCTTGACCCCTCCTCGACGCCTTGAAGAAGCTACGCGAGGAAGGCCTAACAGCTGCTCTCGTCCACTCAGCCGTCCATCATCGGAGGGTTCTCCCGTTGATGTCTCGGCTGTTGAGGATGGACGAGATGGGTCCCGGTGTTTCGTCCCGGGATCTCGAGGCTTGCCGGATGTCTAACAAGGCTCCGGCGGATGATGAGGTTGCGGCCCGAGTCAAGGCGGCCGTTGCTGGCGACTTCCAGCCAGAGCACATCGACGGCTTCCCTATGAGGCCTGACAAGGGATCAATCGATCTGGTAAGTTCTTTTCTCGCTTATGGCTTCGATTCTAGATTTTCTTCGATCCTTCTTAAAGCCTGTCTTTGCTCGTGCAGGGACCGATCGATGCTCGATCCTCGAGGCCTCCGGTAAAGGAGGATGAGGTCGATCGCAACAAGCGGCGCGAGTCCACAGAAAAGCAGAAGTCCGCAAAGGACTTAGAAAAGAAAAAGGAAAAGAAGAAGAATCTCGATCGCCAAGCATTAGAGACGCGTCGAGCAAAGTCTAGGCAAAGGGGGGAGCCTGAAGAAGAATCCCCCGATGAGGATGATGGCGGTGACGGTGACGACGACAGCGACGATTCCGAGGGAATGGCGTCTCGTCTCGACCGGATCCTCGAGGGCCCGCCTCAGACCGGCGTCGATGTCCCGCGGACGGGAGTCCCAAAGGGGGCGCAAAGCCGGTATCGTGAGAGTCAGCAGAGGGAGTCGTCTCCATGCTACTCCCGCGCCGACACTCCCCTAGGGGCTGCGCCAGGTCGGACCGTCCCCCGCCCCCAACCTCCTCCCGCGTCTAAGGCGGGCCACCGGGTTAAGTCCCTGGCGTTGGGGCCGCTGACTCGTGGTCGCGCCGCGGCTTCGAGTAAGGGGGAACGGAAGACGTCGAGCCGAGACCGGCGCCCGCTCGCGAGGGGCCCGGAGCCTCGACGCGGGGCGGCTCGAGGCCTACAGGTCGAGGCACCGGTAGGCGGGTCGCCCTTCCTATGGGGTAAGATTTTCGACGTTATGATCCTCACCCTTCGATGTCTTTGCATTCTCTTTGGTAACGGCTTCTCTTTCGCTTGTTCCTCTCTCCTCAGTTTGAAGCAGACGCTCGAACAGGCCCAGCCCTCGATGGCCAAGAGGCTTAAGGTGGGAGCGACCCCCAAAGACTCAGGTTAGCGGTTCATTCCCATCATCATGGGAGTTGTGTTGTCCTTATGTCAATCATCATGGCGACTAACTTTTGTTTTCGAGTGCTTGCAGGATCCTCCGATCCTAGGCCGTCGGCTGGTGTCGAGAGTGCCCTGCCTCGTCCATTGGTGGGGGAGTCCGCCCCGCCGTCGCCGAAGCGGGTTGAGACGCCTGGCCCCCAAGAGCAGGAGGGAGCCCCCGAGCCTCCCCGATCTGGAGTCGAGGGGGATCCTATCTCAATAAGCGACGGGTCAGGCGGCGACGGACCTTCAAAAGAGGCTCGATCCATGGACGAGGAGGTCGAGGCTCCCCCTGCGGTGAAGCGGACGCTGTGGCCCATCGGGCTCTATTCTGTCGAGGAGCAGAAGAAGAGGGAGGAGGAGGAGCCCGAGCGGGAGACGCGACAACAGCTGCAGGAGGGGCAGCAGCAACCGTAGCAGGAAGGAGAAGGAAGAGAGGATGGGCGGCGGCCGGAGGGGTCCCAGCTCGAGGAGCTGTTAGAGCAGGACCGACAGCAGGAGCTGCGGGAGCTCCAGGAGCAGCAGCAGCAGAGGAGCCAGCAGTTAGAGGAACTGCTCAAGCCGTGACCTCACAGTCCGCCTCAGCCAGTGCCGCCAACGCCACAGGAGCCCAAAGCCAGGGAGGAGGGTCTGCCGGTTTATGGTCCACCGACCCCGGCATGGCTCCGTCCGGGAGCGCCCGCTTTGATCACAGCTGAGTCAGGGCGGGCGAACGGTGTGGTGGCGCTTGCCTGTATGATGCGCACCCCCGTCGACCGTCAGTCCGAGATCAAGGGCACGATCTACGGCATTGAAGGGATCGCTCCCGGGTTCCTTCGAGAGCGTCGGTCGTGGGAGGACCACATTCCCCCTGAGGAAGACGAAGCCAGGACGTCGGGCGGCGGTGGTGCTGGCAAGACGGGGACTTGGAAGATGGTGGATGATGACGGGCGGTTCCCCTCCCTCATCGACCTGTTTTTGCGTCACGGGGGGTCGCTCGAGACCGTCGAAGAACTCATCCGAGGCGTCAAGGTGCGCGCGGATCAAGAAATGGAAAACTGGTGCCCTGACCGGATCCGTATTTAGGCCTCCACCGACCCGTCCGAGCCTAACATCTTTTTGGACGATCAGAAGGAGGTCGAGAAGTGGGAACATCTCAAGGAGCTTCGCCTCTAGATGAAGCACGTGGTGGGGCTCCTGTCCGACGTCGTCAACAACGGGCTCGGACCGGCATACTTTGTAAGTATTTTTGGGCCTTAGCTATCATAGGTCGTCTGGTTTTGTGTTCTTATTGTCCAACTGCTGATTCGCAGGATCTGAAAGAGACCTCCTGCATAAAGTCGAGCTTCATCCACGCGACAAGGGGTGGCTAGGAGCAACTCCCTCTCCTCAAGGACCAACTCTTGGAGTCGCAGGAGAAACTCCTCAAGGCTTACAAGGAGCTGTTGGCGCTCGAGGAGGAGAAGAAGGAGAGGGAGGCCGCTCTGTCTAAAGCTCGGGAGGTCTCGAGGAAGGCAGTGGAGGAGGCCACGCTGTTGAGGGAGCAGGCCATGATGGTAGAGGAGGTTGCGTCCAGGGCCCGGGAGGAGGCTGTGTTTTTAAGGGCGCGGCCGCTGATCTTAACAAGGAGAAGGACCTCCTTAAGGCTGACCTCGCCTCTGTCCGGGAGTCCTTCCAGAAGATGAAAACAGAGTGCCTGACGGGCGAGATTGCCCGTCACGCCGTGGAGGAGGCCAAGAAGAAGGCCCTCGAGGACCTCGAGGTGGAGCGGGCTCGTTCTCGTAGCCTCTCTGCTGACGTCGACCGTCTGAAGAGAGCGCTGTTGGAGGAAGATGGAGCCATCGCGCAGGCGGGTAAGGTGATCGAGGACCTGCGCGTCACCAACACCGACCTAGCGCACTCCTACAAAGGGATCGAGAGGGCCAACACCGACCTTGTTGGTGAGAACACCGCTCTAGAAGAGAAGATTCGCGATACGTTTCTACTATCATGTTCTCTTTCAAGGGCGTGACTTGTGTTGCCTAATTTCTCCGTGTTGGTCTTTATAGGGCTTAAGGACGAACTGCTCGCAGCTCAAGTCGAGGCCCGCTCTGCCAAGGCTCAGCTCGAGGGGAGGACGCTTTGAACGGTTAGCTACGGACCGCGATAAGCGATCTCTCGGCCTCCTAGGAGCTCAAGCTTGTGGACGAGTCGAGGGTGGTGGCTCGAGGCGACGCACTGGTCGACCAGCTGTGCTACCTAGGCGTGACGCTGAGGTATCGAGTGCGGGACGCTCTTCATATCGGAGTGAAGCGGGTAATGGCGGTAGTCTGCTCAGGCTTTTCTTATGATATGGAGGTGGTGTCTCACGGCTTCGTCACCGACATCTCCAAGACCGACGCGGAGAACGAGGAAAGGCTCCATGCCTTGATCGACGATGCGGAGGTCCCTGGGGAGAGGTTGGCCAAGTTGTTCGAGCCGCAAGTGCTTCCTCTCGAGACTAGCTCGGGCGCGGACGAGGGTGGTGAGGGCCGAGATGCGGACTGAGGCCTGCGAGCCTACTCTGGGTGCTAAGGCCCCTTGTACAGTACTTGTTATTCTGTCAGAAGTAATACTGTGTTTTTGAGTGGTTTATAAGATCTCTAAGTATTTGCTTATTCCTTTGTTCGCACGCTCTTTTCTTTTCTTTCTGCCTACGTCTGAATTTCTCGTTTGGTCTTTTGTTGAGGCGACCTCGATTGCCTCGAGGGTGAGGGGGCGAGTAGAGTTACCATAGCCCAGGGGCGTAGGAGTTCTCAGGCTCGTCGTTTCTCGGCCCTTAAGGGGCTCGAGGTGCCTCTACTACTCGACCGTGCGGGGTTTACTGGTAGGAAAGAAAAAGTCACTTGGTTTTTTAGATATTTGGGGGGGGGGCTGCTAGCCCCCGAGGGGGTATCGACTATGATGGGTCATAGTTGGTACTCCCTTCTAACGTCGAGATTTCGACTAGTGAAAAAGTAAATTACTCGAGGGAAAGATCTTATTTATTCATGCATTCATTCATAAGATCTTGGTACAGAATGTACATGGGAACATAAAGCTTTGGAATTCTAGGGGTAGAATCGACGTAGCTGTTCGATGTTCCATGCGTTGGTGAAGACTGCCCCTTTTTCGTCTGCGATCTTGTACGTCCCTGGCTTCAGGACCTCGGCTACCACGTATGGGCCCTCCCAGGGTGGGGTCAGCTTGTGGCGTCCTTGCTTGCTTTGCCGCCGCCGTAGGACGAGATCACCCACGTTCAGATCCGTTTTGTGCATGTGCTTGTCGTGGTAGCGTCGGAGCTTCTGCTAGTATCTAGTGGAGTTGAGGAGGGCCATGTCTCGAGCTTCCTCGAGCTAGTCGACCGCGTTCTCTCGAGTCTCCTTATTTGATTGCTCGTTGTATGCTTTGAGTCGAGGGGACCCATACTCGAGGTTCGTTGGGAGCACGGCCTCGGAGGCGTAGACCATGAAGAATGGGGTGTATTTGGTGGCCCTGCTCGGTGTCGTCCTCAAGCTCCATAGGACCGAAGAGAGCTCTTCCACCCATTTCTTGCCAAATTTCTTCAAGCGGTTGTAGATTCTCGGTTTGAGCCCCTACAAAATCATGCCGTTGGCACGCTCGACCTGGCCGTTAGTTCGAGGGTGGGCTACTGCAGACCAGTTCACATGGATGTGATGCTGATCGCAGAAGTCCAAGAACTTTTTGCCAGTGAACTGAGTGCCGTTGTCGGTGATGATGACGTTGGGAATCCCAAACCGGTGGATGATGTCGGTGAAGAAAAGGACGGCCTGCTCGGAGCGGATGTTCATGATGGCTCGAGCCTCGATCCATTTGGAGAATTTGTCGATGGCCACCAACAAATGGGTGTATCCCCCTGCTGTCTTCTGTAGAGGCCCTACTAGATCGAGTCCCCACACCGCGAACGGCCACGTAATGGGGATCATCTGGAGAGCGTGGGCGGGAAGATGCGTCTGCTTGGCGTAGAATTGACATCCATGGCACGAGCGCACGAGCTCGATAGCGTCAGCTACGGCCGTTGGCCAGTAGAAGCCTTGTCGGAAAGCATTCCCTACGAGGGTCCATGGAGCTGCGTGGTGGCCACAAGCCCCTGAGTGTAGATCCTCGAGGAGCCTTCGGCCTTCCTCTATGGTGATGCAGCGCTGCAAGATTCCTGTCGGGCTTCATCGGTATAATTCATTGTCTTCGCCGTAGATTACATATGACTTTGCTCGTCGAGCGATATAGCGAGCCTCGGATCGATCTTCTGGTAGCTCGCATCGAATTAGGCAGTTGAGGAACGGCGTGCGCCAGTCAAACGGTCGACCGGGTCGCTGTTCTGCCTCCATTACTTCTGTCGCCGCCAGTAGTGCCTCGATGGCGTCAGTTTGTTGGGGGGCGGTGGTTTCGACGTCAGCCCCCGAGCCCAAGTCAACGGATGGCTCGTGCAGATCTCTCGAGAATGCGTCGGGCGGGACCGTGCCTCGAGTCGACGCGATCTTAGCGAGTTCGTTGGCTGCCTCGTTGTAGCGTCGGGCGATGTGGACGAGCTCGAGGTCGTGGAATTTATCCTCGAGCCGACGTACCTCCTTGTAGTATGCCTCCATTTTTGGGTCGTGGCAGTTGGAGGCTTTCATCACTTGGTCGATGACAAGCTGGGAGTCGCCTCGAACGTCGAGGCATCGAACTCCCAGCTCGATAGCGATCTTCAGCCCATTGACAAGGGCCTCATATTCTGCAACGTTGTTAGATGCCGCAAAGTGTATCCTGATGACATACCTCATATGAACACCCAGGGGCGAGATGAATAGCAGGCCCGCCCCAGCTCCCGTCTTCATGAGAGACCCGTCGAAATACATCGTCCATAGTTCCGCTTGAACCTGAGTCGGGGGGAGCTGGGAGTCCGTCCATTCTGCGATGAAATCCACCAGAGCTTGAGACTTGATAGCTTTGCGGGGTGCATAAGTGAGGGTCTCGCTCATGAGCTCGACCGACCATTTGGCGATTCTTCCCGTGGCCTCCCGACTTTGGATGATTTCACCCAAGGGAAAGGACGAGACCACCGTGATAGGGTGGCTGAGGAAGTAATGTTGCAGCTTGCGTCGGGCGAGGATCACGGCGTAAATTAGCTTCTGGATCTGTGGGTACCGTGCCTTGGTTTCTAAGAGCACCTCCCTGATGAAATAGACCGGCCTCTGGACTGGCAGCGCATGCCCCTCCTCCTGTCTCTCGACCACCACTGCCGCACTGACGACCTGGGTCGTCGAGGCAACGTACAGAAGCAGAGGTGCTGCGGGTTGTGGTGGGACCAGGACTGGGGCAGAGGTTAGTGTTTTCTTCAAGTTATCAAGAGCTTCTTCGGCTTCGGGGGTCCAGGAGAACCGCTCGGCTTTTTTCAAGAGCCGATACAGTGGCAATGCCTTTTCTCCCAACCTCGAGATAAAACGACTTAGCGTCGCCAAACATCCCGTGACCTTTTGCACCCCCTTGACGTCTCGGATCGGACCCATTCTCGTGATGGCTGAGACTTTCTTGGGATTGGCCTCGATGCCGCGTTGGGAAACTATGTACCCTAGGAGCATGCCTCGGGGTACACCAAAGACGCATTTCTCGGGGTTGAGCTTGATCTTGTTGGCGCGTAAGCAACTAAAAGCGATCTTGAGGTCCTGAATCAGGTCTCCTCGTTGCTTTGACTTGACGACAATGTCGTCGACATATGCCTCGACCGTCGACCCTATGTGCTTGCCGAACACGTGGAGCATGCATCGCTGGTATGTTGCTCCCGCGTTTCGAAGCACGAACGGCATGGTTACATAACAATACATCCCAAAAGGCGTGACGAAAGATGTCGCGAGCTGGTCGGACTCTTTCATTTTTATTTGATGGTAACCAGAATATGCATCAAGGAAAGAAAGGGTTTCACATCCCGCAGTAGAATCAATAATTTGATCGATACGTGGTAATGGAAAAAGAACTTTTGGACATGCTTTATTTAAACTTGTATAATCGACACACATCCTCATTTTCCCATTCTTTTTCTCAACTAGTACAGGGTTTGCTAACCAGTCGGGATGGTGAACCTCCTTGATGAATCCGGCCGTCAAAAGCTTGTGGATCTCCTCACCAATGATCTTGCGTTTCTCCTCGTCGAGGCGACACAACCGTTGTTTCACTGGCTTGGCACCGGCTCGAATTTCCAAGGAGTGCTCGGCGACTTCCCTCGGCATGCCTGGCATGTCCGAGGGACTCCTTGCAAACATGTCGGCGTTAGCACGGAGAAAGTCGACGAGCACGGCTTCCTATTTGGGGTCGAGGTCGGCGCTGATCGTCAGCACCTTGCCGTCAAAGTTGTTGGGGTCGAGTGGGATCTTCTTTGTTCCTTCCACCGGCTCGAAGCTGCCCGCGTGACGCTTGGGCTCTGGAGCCTCTGCGGCTAGGGCTTCGAGCTTCGAGGCGAGCTCGGTGGAGTTCTCGACAGCTTCCCCATACTCTACGCACTCGACGTCGCACTCGTACGCGTGCTCGTAGGAGGAGCTGACGGTGATGACGCCCTTGGGTCCGGGCATCTTCAGCTTCAAGTAGGTGTAGTTGGGGATAGCCATAAACTTGGTGTAACCCGAGCGCCCGATGATGGCGTGGTACGTGCCCCGGAATCCCACCACCTCAAAGGTGAGGGTCTACTTTCTGAAATAAGCCGCCGTGCCAAAGCAGACCGGCAGGTCGATTCGACCTACTGGCAACACCTTCTTTCCAGGTACGACACCATGGAAGCCGCCGGCGCTTGGTTGGAGCTGCGCCCTGTTGATGCCGAGAAGATCAAGGGTCTCGAGGTAGATGATGTTCAGGCTGCTGCCGCCGTCCATCAACACCTTCGAGAGTCTGGTGTTGACGATGATGGGGTCGACGACGAGCGGGTAGACGCCAGGGGCAATTACCTTGTCGGGGTGGTCATCTCGATCGAAGGTGATGGGGGTGCTTGACCAGCTGAGGTACTGGGGCACTGCCATCCTTGCCGCAAAGACCTCGCGATGCTCCCTCTTGCGCTGCCTTGCGGTTAGCTACGTAGAGGGTCCACCATAGATCATGTAACAGTCGTGGACGGCTGGTAAACCTCCGTTGTAACACCCTAGGTGTTAAGCTTGCACTTAGCCTTATCAAAGCAATGCATAAGCATTCTCATCAAGAATAGCATCATGAGCATGTCATTTCATCCCAAAACATGATTTTATGTGCTTTATTTCATGTGTTTTAATTATGCTAAAAATATGATGCTTGCTTCTAAAAATGTGAAATATTCAAACTAGGTTGATTTGTGAGTAAGAAGGATTAAGAATATTTTTGTGCAATTTTTGGAGCTATAGAATTTGAGAAATAGAATTTATACAAAAATTCCCAAATTGAATTTATTTGAAAACCTAGAACTAGTTTTAATTTGTAATTCAAATTCTATTTGGAATTTGGTCTTGCTTATTAAAGCAAAGTTGTAGAGTTTTTGTTTTGGAACAACTTTGTTTTTGGGAGCAAGAGGTGAAAATGGTTTAAATTGGTCCAAATGAATTTAGAAAGGATTTGGAGAAAAGAAATTCAAAAAAAATGAAAAGGGGCAGGCGCTGCCGGGCCAACCCCGCCTCCCTTTCGGCCCAGCGAGCAGCCCGGCCTGCTCCCCCTCTCCCCCTCTCTCCCGCGCGCGGACGCGCCTCGCTCCACCCGGTGCCGGCCACGTGGCGGCCGTACGCCGGCGTTGGACGCGCCGCGGCCGGCCTCCAACCCCCTCTGGTCGGGACGCCGGCTCGGGCTCCCAGGCCATTTCCTCCCTCCTGTCGCCCGCGCCCTTCTCCTTCCTCCCTCCGCTCGCGCAGCGCAGCAGCGGCAGCTCCACCGCACGCCATTGCCGGAGAAAGTCCCGCCGCTCGCCGCCGACCGCACCAGAGCTCCAAGCTCACCGCCGAGAGCACCAGCGCACTCGCCATCGCTGCGGTAAGCCCCTGCGTGCGCTCTACCAAGGTGAGAAGCAACCGTGCGCCGAGAATCGCTCGCCGGAGTTGCCCCGAGCTCGCCGGAGTACTCCGCCGCGACGGATCTTGCGATATCTTGCCTAGTTTCGTTCGCTCTTTAGCGCGTTAGGTCCGTAGCTCGATGGGGAAGCTCGGAGGAGCTTTTGCGCGCGCTCTACCGCACCAGAGCGGCCTGGCCACGGTGAGCAGCGCCGCCGTGCCGCCATGCATGCTCGTCGGAGGTGTTCCGGCCATCCTCCGGCCAATCCAAAGGTACCGCTGGGTGCGCCTCGCTGCGGGGAGCACGATGGTGCTCACCCCGTGGCCGGAGACCTCACCGCCGGCGAGATCCGCTCGTCGGAGGTGAGCTCCCTCTCGGTCTCGCTGACTGGTGGGGTCAGTGGCCCACTGTCAGTAACAGGGGACCCCGGTGGGTGTAGATCCGGGTGTGCTTAGCCTTTTTCATCGGTTTTCTTGAATAAATGTTTTCTAGAAATTGATTCAAAACTTGTAAAATTCATATCTTGAGTTCTACAGCTCCAAATTTGATGAACTAAATTTTGGTGTGCTCTATATTTCTAGATCTACAGTTTGGTGTAATTGCATGTCATGTTTGAGTAACTTTCCTGTATGAAAATATTTAATCCATGTTTTTGCTAAACTTGGAAAATGCATAGTAATTAAAATATGGGTCAGAAAAATGTAAAACCTGATTTGTTGGCTCTGCATGTATGTTTACTCACTAGAAAATTATTTCTGCACATTATTTCGTGTATAAATGAATTTATGGTAATTTAAATGCTTGCATGGAAGTAGTTTATGATTTTTAATAAAAATTTGGATCATGCAATTAATCTGGAAATTTTTGTGGATGTTTATTATGATATTAGACAAGTTGTAAAAATATGAAATCTGCTGTTTGACACTTACACCACAGTAGAGAAATTGTAATTGCCTTTATGTAATAATCTTGTGATTTTTGTGGCTCAAAATAAGTATTCAAAAATTATGAAAAATTTACAGTAGACTTTATGCTTGACTGATAGTCCCCTGTAATTTTTGTGGAATTTATTGATGAACAGAACTGCATGTAATTTTAATGGGCCTGGAAATGAATAAAGAAAATTATGAATTGTTGTATGTGTAGGTTGAATAGAATAAGTTTGGGTTTGGTGTATCTTTGAAGCAACTTGTGGGTTGCTGGTCACACTTGAAAAATAATTGTAGAAGAGAATGCAATAGATGTTTAGTTCAATTGTCTGTTCTTGGATGATGTTGACTACCTTGTAACGAGCATGACCCAGTAAATCACCGATGCATCATGTCATGATCATTTGGTACCTTTTCCTGCAAGCATTCCCTCGGGCATCTCGCACTCCACTCATGAGCACACATGCATCATACAGGCTCGCAGGAGAACGAGGTGGGACCCGAGGAGCCAGAGGAGATTCAGGAGCAGGAACCTCCGGAAGCACCGGAACCCGGAGAAGAGCTACAGGAGTGTCCGGATCACCGGCCCAGCACGTTTGAGAAAGGCAAGCCCCGGAGCATTCTGAGTCTCCCTATTCTCGCTAACTTATATGATATATTATGCTTGTTCTACGATATTGCATATAAGTGATAGGAGTTTGTTGATACCGTTGATGCATTGGTATTCCTTGATATCACCCCTCATTTATCTACCTTGTCCTATGTAGATAGGTACGGAGTCAATGCTTAGCTTGCTTAGTCCATGAAATCTGGATGTATTTGTGGATGGCGACCGCTAAACTTATTACGATCTTGGTTGTTGTGCGATGTGTGGTTTGAAATCCTTCGAGATTTCACGGACTACCGGGATTATATGGGCTTAAGCCTGATGGGTTGACTATGCAAATGGTCTCCGTTAGGCTTAATCTCTTATAATTTGGTCGATTCTGTTACAGCTGGCATCGGAGCAAGGTTTAGCGAGTTACTGTTCATAAGTACGTTCTAAACAAAATCTAAACCGGTTTAACAAAAGGTTTTATTAATTAATCAATAATGATCAAGGTGTTAAAACCAAGTTTTGGGAAAAACTATCTAGTGTGCCATGGTCATATCCTTTATGCCCAGTTAAGGACTCTAAGGTGGCTAGTTAAGTACTGACTTGGGGGTTAATGCATCATATTTCTATTTCGTCGCTCATACGGCGTGCAATAGTATGAGTGCCATTCATTTGAGTGGTAATGTATGGATCCATTTTTCCTCTACGCCACGGTAAGTGGGAGCTGTGAGAGCATGATCGGATACACTGCCGGTCTAGGGGAGTGTTGTTAGGCACTGTGTCATGCACACATGTTTTGGTGTGTCTTGGAAACAGTACCGCCTGTGGGGAATTCCGTCCTGAGAGGCGATGCCGTCATTAGGGCGATGATGTGGGTAGTGACACGTCATATGCATGGACGGGTGTCCGTGTATGTGGAGTGTATAGTTTAAAATTCTTGTTCTACACGATCATACTGTGGGTGGGCTGAAATGAGTTTTCTGCAGGTACACTAACCACGTTCTCGCTTAGAACGCTAGTTACGTTATGAGAGAACGTTGTGTGCCACCGCATATACCGCTTAGTGCTAACCTCTGTTTCTAAGTTTGTGAGATTGTAAGTTCGTGCATGCATCATGTTCATCTCATATCATTGCTTACTTTCCCCCTTAATTTAATCTGTCTCAATTCTAAATAAAATAATTAAAGGTAATCCTCGCTCTTACCCACGGTATTCCATTTGCAGCAGATGGCACGCACTAGGCTCACCGCTCGCAAGTCCACTGGTGGGCGGGCCCCTTGCCATCCGTTGGCACCTAGGAGCTCGCGACATAAGAGCAAGTTCCTGGAGGAGTTTGGGATGCCCACTTTGCTTTGGAGAGTGCTTAGCTCGATGGGGTATCCTGAAGGGAGGGAGCCTCGCTATTATTGGGATAAGGAGCCGCTTGGTGACGAGACACTGGTGGGGATCGAGGCAGTTGTCCCTACCAGTGGAGGAGACCCTGCTTGGGGTGGCTGGGTGTACGAGTCCCGAGGTGTCACGCCTTTCCACGGTGCCAGCAGGGCAGCTTTCGCAGTTCTGAGGGACCTCATGGAGAGGTTTCCACAGGAGCTGGCCCACGCCTTCGCTGGGGTGTTTCCCCGGGGTGACCCCTACACTTCGGTGTGGGATCAGTCCGAGGTGAGCACTCTAGAAAGGAGTGCGGCTGAGGACCAACACAGTGACAGCGCAGCTATGGGTGCCATGTACGCCTTGATGAAGACCTATGGAGGCCTGGAGCGTTGTTTGGGTCGCTTGTCCGGGTCTCTTCTCACCGTCCAGGATGAGATGCGTCAGTTGCAGCGTGAGTTTGACTCTGAGGTTGAGAGGCTGCAGGCAGAGTTGGCCCGTGTGACCACAGAGAGAGATCAGGCAGTCCAGAAGAACAGTGAGCTGAGTCAGGACCTGCTTGCAATGCGGGAGCAGAAGGACAGGGTGACTACTGCTCACAGGAACTGCGAGCGCATGCTAGTCCATGTGCTTGGACAGAGGAATGAAGCCTGGCACGAGGAGGACACTTTGAGGGCCCGACAGCTAGAGCTAGAGCAGCAGCTAGCCAATGCCGAGGAGTACAATGAGAACTTGCATGAGGAGATCCACCAGCTGCATAACTAGCTCCACCCTCACCACCTGCCTGGAGCAGCTGAGCTAGACTCTGAGGACGAGATGGATGTGGATCCCGAGATAGGAGCAGCTGCTAGTGGAGATGAGGATGAGGATGGCTCCGGCATGGACAGTGATCATAGCGAGTAGATGCTAGGGCTCTAGAGCTAGTCCTTCTTCTTTTGTGTTGTATGTTGCATGGCACGTCTTGTACTTTTGGATCTGGGCCATGTAAGACTTATAAGTTAATGCTGAAAGTCCAGTATATGTATGCTGGCAAGTTGGATGTACACGAACCTTGTTGCGTGAATGTTAAGTAATCTGTTAGTGATGTTGTGCGTAGATGATGAATTGTTGTGCCTCTGTTTATTGTGCGAATTTATTCCCTCAGTAAATTCAGTACGGCATGATTTTACACATTTCTACCGTTGATGGCAACTCCTAACGATTGCTTATCATTGACGTATGCAGATGGTGCAAACACGTGGCGGGGGTAACAGCAATCCGGGTCTTGGAGCAGGTACATCCGGAGGTGGGGCTCAACGGAATGAGGACCGAGCACCAACACCGCCACCACCACCGCCTCCTCCGTACACTGCGGACGTGTTTTTCGCGCAGTTTCTGGGGAGCCAACGCAACATGGAACAGATGCAACGCAACATGGAAGAGGCTCTGGGTAACATAGCTGACAACACCCCTCGTGGGGATAACCAGGGCGGCCGTGAAGTCAACCAGTACAGTTCGTTCAAGGACTTCATGGATACCAAGCCACCAATCTTCAAGGAGGCTTTGGAACCACTCGAGGCGGATGAGTGGATCAACACCATGGAGCAGAAGTTTCGTCTTCTCCGAATGACAGAAGAACTTAAGGCTGAGTATGCGGCACATCAGTTGCAAGGACCCGCTGGGATTTGGTGGTCCCATCACGTACCACCTACCCAGAGGGGACCCCAATTACCTGGAACCGCTTCACCACCGCTTTTTGGGGAAATTATATTCCTCCGGGTTTAGTTGAAATGAAGATCGGGGAGTTCATGAGGCTGTCCCAGGGGACGAAATCTGTGAAGGAGTATCTACACGCTTTCAACAATCTTGCTCGCTACGCCCCCGAGTTTGTGAATACGGAGGCCAAGAAGATTGCTAGTTTCCAGAGAGGCTTAAATCCGAAGATGCTAAAGACTATGGGTACAGGAGCCAGGGCTACCTTCAATGCCTATATCAGTGACTGTCTGACCCAGGAGAACAATAACAACAACTACAGTGCATCCAAGTCACGTAAGAGGGCTTTTGAAGCCGGATCATCCCAGTCCAGGGCACCCGTGACAGGGCGACAGCAGTATCGTCCTCCTGCCCCAGGTGCTAGGTTCCGACCGCCGCAGAGAAGGAACACCGGGCATCCAACACAGCAGAAGCCGTATAAGGTGGCAATAGCCCCTGCCAAGCCAAAGGCAATTCAAGCTGCAGCACCTGCCGTCAACAATGCGCCCAAGGGTCCGTGCTACAACTGCCACAAGATGGGGCACTTTGTTAAGGAATGTCCCTACCCCAAGAGGCAGCAGCCAACTTTTCCAGCTCGTGTGCATCATACCTCAATTGAGGAAATCCCAGAAGGAGAACCGGTAACGGCTGGTACGTTTCCTGTCAACCAACATCTTGCAGTTGTTTTGTTTGATTCTGGATCATCGCATTCATTCATGAGCCAAGCATTTGCACAAAAGCATAGTCAACCAGTTACAGATTTGGGTTATGGCTACCGCATCAGCTCAGCAGGGGTAGATGTGTTGACCAATAGAGTGGTTCGAGGGGCAACCCTGGATATAAGTGGCCGAGTTTTTCGAGTGAATCTAGTGGTCATGCCTGGGTTAGTTTTGGATGTTATCATGGGCATGAACTGGATGAGGGAATGGGATGCCATCATAGATATTGGGAAGAGAATGTTATCTCTCAGAGAACCGCAGGGCGGTAGCTCTTTTCAAGTACCTCTGCCCCGTCGTCTTGACTTCGCTAGCATCTCTTGTGCTACGCACGTGGTTCCATTGCCACAGATCCCAGTGGTCTGTGAGTTCCCTGATGTTTTTCCCGAGGAATTGCCAGGACTTCCCCCAGATAGGGAGGTAGAGTTTGCAATCGAGTTGATACCAGGTACAGCACCGATATCGAGAAGGCCTTACCGGATGCCACCAAACGAACTCGCTGAGCTAAAGAATCAACTCAAGGAGTTACTGGATAAAGGATTCATTCGGCCAAGTTCGTCGAAATGGGGTTGTCCGGCGTTGTTTGTGAAAAAGAAGGATCAATCGTTGCGCATGTGCGTGGACTATCGTCCACTCAATGCAGTGACAATCAAGAATAAGTATCCGTTGCCAAGGATTGATATCCTGTTTGATCAGTTGTCCAAGGCAAAAGTGTTTTCCAAGATAGACCTGAGGTCAGGGTATCACCAAATCAAGATTCGTCCGCAAGATATCCCGAAGACTGCTTTTTCCACCAGATATTGGTTGTATGAGTACCTTGTCATGTCCTTTGGATTGACAAATGCTCCTGCATACTTTATGTATCTGATGAATTCAGTCTTTATGCCAGAATTGGATAAGTTCGTTGTGGTGTTTATCGATGATATTCTGGTTTATTCAGAAAATGAGCAAGATCACACCGAGCATCTGAGAATGGTGCTGACATGATTACGAGAGCATCAGTTATATGCCAAGTTCAGCAAGTGTGAGTTCTGGTTGAAGAAAGTTCCCTTCCTAGGGCACATTCTGTCGGAAGAAGGGATCGCTGTGGATCCGTCAAAAGTGCAAGAGGTTATGGACTAGAAGGCACCAACTTCTGTCTCAGAAGTTAGAAGTTTTCTTGGTCTGGCCGGGTATTATCATCGATTCGTACCTGACTTCTCCAACATTGCTAAGCCAATGACAAGTTTGCTACAAAAGGATCATAAGTTTGTCTGGACGGAGGGGTGTGAGTTAGCCTTCCGCACCTTGCGAAAGTTGCTAACCACTGCTCCCGTTCTGGCGCAACCTAACATCGAAAAGCCTTTTGATGTGTTTTGCGACGCGTCGAAGAGTGGCTTGGGGTGTGTGTTGATGCAAGATGGCCGAGTGATAGCTTATGCTTCACGACAGTTGAGAAAGCACGAAGTCAACTACCCAACTCACGACCTCGAGTTAGCAGCAGTAGTGCACGCTTTGAAGATTTGGAGACACTATCTGCTGGGGAATAAGTGTCACGTTTTCACCGACCATAAGAGCTTGAAGTACATCTTCACTCACTCCGAGCTGAATATGAGGCAACGAAGGTGGTTAGAGTTAATCAAGGACTATGATCTGGAGGTTCACTATCATCCAGGCAAGGCTAATGTAGTAGCAGATGCATTGAGTCGTAAACCGCACTATCAAGTGGTTCAACCGTTGTTTGAAGATGGGTTCAATCTCATGCATCCTGAGGTCTTATGTCACATACAACTCAGTTGTTCACTCGAGAGCCAAGTCATTGAAGGTCAGAAAACAGACAAGGGTATTTTCCACATCAAGGAGAAGATCAAAGATGACCCAAAGACTCAATTTCGAGTTAATGAAAAAGGGTTACTGTGGTTTCAACATCGGTTAGTAGTTCCGAAGGATCGTGAATTGAAGAATCGTATCATGGATGAAGCCCATCTCTCAAAACTTTCTATTCATCCTAGTAGCAGTAAAATGTATCAGGACCTGAGACCCCACTTTTGGTGGACCAATATGAAGAAAGAGATAGCTGCGTATGTAGCCCGATGTGACACGTGTTGCAAAGTTAAGGCCATCCATATGAAACCTGCAGGTCTGTTGCAACCGTTATCAGTTCTAGAGTGGAAATGGGAAGAGGTCAGTATGGACTTTATCACAGGTTTACCAACCACGAGGAAGGGGAATGACTCGATTTGGGTAATCATAGATCGATTAACCAAGTCGGCTCATTTCATTCCAGTTAAGAACACATACAGGCCTCCCGAGTACGCCGATATCTATATGGCTGAGATTGTCAGGTTACATGGTATTCCCAAGACCATCATATCAGATAGAGGACCACAGTTCACCGCTCACTTCTGGGAGCGCATGCATAAGAATTTGAGGACCAGTCTGATAAGAAGCACGGCGTATCATCCCCAGACTTCAGGCCAAACGGAGAGGCTAAATCAAGTGTTAGAAGATATGCTGAGGGCCTGTGTGCTATCATCCAAGGGATCATGGGAATCATGGTTACCTCTGGCTGAATTCTCCTACAATAACAGTTATCAAGAGAGCATTAAGATGGCCCCGTTCGAAGCTTTGTATGGTCGAAGGTGTAGAACTCCGTTAAACTGGGTTGAACCTGGTGAGAGAAGATACTATGGTATCGACTTCGTGAATGAGGCCGAGAAGAAGGTGCAAATCATACAGCAGCATATGCAAGCAGCACAATCACGACAAAAGAGTTACGCCGATAAGAGAAGAAGGCCACTTGAATTCAAAGTAGGTGACTATGTGTACCTCAAGGTTACGCCAATGAAGAAAGTTCAATGTTTCCGAGTTCGAACAAGCTTGCACCTAGATATGTGGGACCGTATCAAGTACTAGAGAGGAAAGGCCCAGTGGCCTACAAAATTCAGTTACCTGAAGAGTTGAGCTCAATCTTTCCGGTTTTCCATGTGTCGCAACTACGGAAATGTTTGAAAGTACCTGAGCAAAGAATTGAACCTAGGGGGATCAAGATAAAAGCAGACTTGGAATATAAAGAGCAGCCAGTGGGAATTGTGGATACCAAGGAACGAGTAACCCGAAACAGAGTTGTTCGAACATACAAGGTGGTGTGGAGTCATCATGACGATAGGGATGCCACCTGGGAAACAGAGGATTACTTTAAAACAGTTTATCCAAAATTTCATAAGAAATGGTTAGTAACCCAAAATCTCGGGACGAGATTTCCCTAAGGGGGAAGGGCTGTAACACCCTAGGTGTTAAGCTTGCACTTAGCCTTATCAAAGCAATGCATAAGCATTCTCATCAAGCATAGCATCATGAGCATGTCATTTCATCCCAAAACATGATTTTATGTGCTTTATTTCATGTGTTTTAATTATGCTAAAAATATGATGCTTGCTTCTAAAAATGTGAAATATTCAAACTAGATTGATTTATGAGTAAGAAGGATTAAGAATATTTTTGTGCAATTTTTGGAGCTATAGAATTTGAGAAATAGAATTTATACAAAAATTCCCAAATTGAATTTATTTGAAAACCTAGAACTAGTTTTAATTTGTAATTCAAATTCTATTTGGAATTTGGTCTTGCTTATTAAAGCAAAGTTGTAGAGTTTTTGTTTTGGATCAACTTTGTTTTTGGGAGCAAGAGGTGAAAATGGTTTTAAATTGGTCCAAATGAATTTAGAAAGGATTTGGAGAAAAGAAATTCAAAAAAAAATGAAAAGGGGCAGGCGCTGCCGGGCCAACCCCGCCTCCCTTTTGGCCCAGCGAGCGGCCCGGCCTGCTCCCCCTCTCCCCCTCTCTCCCGCGCGCGGACGCGCCTCGCTCCACCCGGCGCCGGCCACGTGGCGGCCGTACGCCGGCGTTGGATGCGCCGCGGCCGGCCTCCAACCCCCCCTGGTCGGGACGCCGGCTCGGGCTCCCAGGCCATTTCCTCCCTCCTGTCGCCCACGCCCTTCTCCTTCCTCCCTCCGCTCACGCAGCGCAGCAGCGGCAGCTCCGCCGCACGCCATTGCCGGAGAAAGTCCCGCCGCTCGCCGCCGACCGCACCAGAGCTCCAAGCTCACCGCCGAGAGCACCAGCGCACTCGCCATCGCTGCGGTAAGCCCCTGCGTGCGCTCTACCAAGGTGAGAAGCAACCGTGTGCCGAGAATCGCTCGCCGGAGTTGCCCCGAGCTCGCCGGAGTACTCCGCCGCGACGGATCTTGCGATATCTTGCCTAGTTTCGTTCGCTCTTTAGCACGTTAGGTCCGTAGCTCGATGGGGAAGCTCGGAGGAGCTTTTGCGCGCACTCTACCGCACCAGAGCGGCCTGGCCACGGCAAGCAGCGCCACCGTGCCGCCATGCACGCTCGTCGGAGGTGTTCCGGCCATCCTCCGGCCAATCCAAAGGTACCGCTGGGTGCGCCTCGCTGCGGGGAGCACGATGGTGCTCACCCCGTGGCCGGAGACCTCTCGGTCTCACTGACTGGTGGGGTCAGTGGCCCACTGTCAGTCGCAGGGGGACCCCGGTGGGTGTAGATCCGGGTGTGCTTAGCCTTTTTCATCGGTTTTCTTGAATAAATGTTTTCCAGAAATTGATTCAAAACTTGTAAAATTCATATCTTGAGTTCTACAGCTCCAAATTTGATGAACTAAATTTTGGTGTGCTCTATATTTCTAGATCTACAGTTTGGTGTAATTGCATGTCATGTTTGAGTAACTTTCCTGTATGAAAATATTTAATCCATGTTTTTGCTAAACTTGGAAAATGCATAGTAATTAAAATATGGGTCAGAAAAATGTGAAACCTGATTTGTTGGCTCTGCATGTATGTTTACTCACTAGAGAAATATTGCTGCACATTATTTGGTGTATAAATGAATTTATGGTAATTTAAATGCTTGCATGGCAGTAGTTTATGATTTTTAATAAAAATTTGGATCATGCAATTAATCTGGAATTTTTTGTGGATGTTTATTATGATATTAGACAAATTGTAAAAATATGAAATCTGCTGTTTGACACTTACACCTCAGTAGAGAAATTGTAAATGCCTTTATGTAATAATCTTGTGATTTTTGTGGCTCAAAATAAGTATTCAAAAATTATGAAAAATTTACAGTAGACTTTATGCTTGACTGATAGTCCCCTGTAATTTTTGTGGAATTTATTGATGAACAGAACTGCATGTAATTTTAATGGGCCTGGAAATGAATAAAGAAAATTATGAATTGTTGTATGTGTAGGTTGAATAGAATAAGTTTGGGTTTGGTGTATCTTTGAAGCAACTTGTGGGTTGCTGGTCACACTTGAAAAATAATTGTAGAAGAGAATGCAATAGATGTTTAGTTCAATTGTCTGTTCTTGGATGATGTTGACTACCTTGTAACGAGCATGACCCAGTAAATCACCGATGCATCATGTCATGATCATTTGGTACCTTTTCCTGCAAGCATTCCCTCGGGCATCTCGCACTCCACTCATGAGCACACATGCATCATACAGGCTCGTAGGAGAACGAGGTGGGACCCGAGGAGCCAGAGGAGATTCAGGAGCAGGAACCTCCGGAAGCACCGGAACCCGGAGAAGAGCTACAGGAGTGTCCGGATCACCGGCCCAGCACGTTTGAGAAAGGCAAGCCCCGGAGCATTCTGAGTCTCCCTATTCTCGCTAACTTATATGATATATTATGCTTGTTCTACGATATTGCATATAAGTGATAGGAGTTTGTTGATACCGTTGATGCATTGGTATTCCTTGATATCACCCCTCATTTATCTACCTTGTCCTATGTAGATAGGTACGGAGTCAATGCTTAGCTTGCTTAGTCCGGTAGAAGTCGGGTGATTTCCGGTCACCTGCGAGATATAGGTGGATACCTGCTTGAGTAAGCAGTGATTGCTTTGGGAAAAGAATAACCAAGTGTGGAATGGAATTGGAGACCGGGCAGGGTCTTATGGTGGGTTGGCCATAGTGCCCCTGCCTGTGTCGATTAAGGACTGATCGTTGACGGCCATCTTGTCATGTTGAACGCATGCCCCACACTTAGCTGGAAGGATAAGTCGTTCCGACCGCGAAGCCTGAACACTATCCGGGCCAGGAATCGAGCCGCCATGCGCTGTATTGGTGATGGTTGAGGAGAACGATGAGGGCGCGGCGCGCAACCTTGGTATACCTTGGATACCTCGGTCGCCGGAACGGTCCTCGGGTACTGGCGGTGCGTGCCGAACCCGCGAATTGGTCCTGGATAGTGTAATACGGTGATCTGTAGCTCACTTGATCAGTGAGTGTGGTTTGTGTGGGGAATACCTCGCCAGTTGGCTAGAAATCGATTCGAATCGCCATCGCTCCTGGATAGTGAGCACTTGACATGAGCTTCGTCCTCGTAGTAAGGACTATGGAACACTTGGGTTATAATGACAAATGGTTTACGAATGCTATAACGAGGTACTATCATATCCCTATACTTGGTTGTAATAGTGCAGGTGCAAAACCTAAATAATAAGTAATGATACCTTCAACTTGAGCAAATTAAAAGAAGAAAGAGTTATGTAGGTGATGATAATAGAATTCTGCGGTTTTGCAAAATGGTCGTCAGCTACCCCACTATATAGCCTTCATGATCCTTGAAGAGTCTTATTTTAATTTATGACGGGTAAGTCTAGCTGAGTACCTTCTCGTACTCAGGGTTCTACTCCCATGTTGTTTTGCAGATGGTCAAATGTACTATGGTTATTGCATCCTCTGTCTGTACCCAGCCATGGGTGATGACTAGACCAAGGGCAATGGTCACTCCGTCTTCTCTTTTGCTTTTGTGGGAATGACCGAACTATGGCACTGTATCAGACTAAATGTGTGTGTTGTATTTTCGAATTATGAAGCTTTCGCTACTTGAAGAACTTGGTTTGTAATAATTTTAAGAACTCCGATGTATTTTATGAATGTTGTAATCTGGATGTATTTGTGGATGGCGACCGCTAAACTTATTACGATCTTGGCTGTTGTGCGATGTGTGGTTTGAAATCCTTCGAGATTTCACGGACTACCGGGATTATATGGGCTTAAGCCTGATGGGTTGACTATGCAAATGGTCTCCGTTAGGCTTAATCTCTTATAATTTGGTCGGTTCTGTTACAGCTGGCATCGGAGCAAGGTTTAGCGAGTTACTGTTCATAAGTACGTTCTAAACAAAATTTAAACCGGTTTAACAAAAGGTTTTATTAATTAATCAATAATGATCAAGGTGTTAAAACCAAGTTTTGGGAAAAACTATCTAGTGTGCCATGGTCATATCCTTTATGCCCAGTTAAGGACTCTAAGGTGGCTAGTTAAGTACTGACTTGGGGGTTAATGCATCATATTTCTATTTCGTCGCTCATACGGCGTGCAATAGTATGAGTGCCATTCATTTGAGTGGTAATGTATGGATCCATTTTTCCTCTACGCCACGGTAAGTGGGAGCTGTGAGAGCATGATCGGATACACTGCCGGTATCCGAGGGCGATTCCGGCTTAATTCCCGCACCAAGTCTCGACTGGTGGTGCCAGAGACAAAGGCTAGGATGACGTCGTGGTCGGGGATGTGTGGCAGCTTGGTGCGCTGCTTTGAGAAGCGTCGAGCATACTCTCGGAGAGTTTCTCCTGACTTCTGCTTGCACTTGCTGAGGTCCCACGAGTTGCCGGGCCGTATGTAGGTTCCTTTGAAGTTACCCTCGAACAACCTGACCAAATCGACCCAATCGTGGATCTGGTTGGCCGGGAGCTCCTCGAGCCATCTGCGGGCGGTGTCGTAGAGGAAAAGTGGGAGCTATCAGATGATGGCTCGATCGTCCCCTCGAGCGCCTCCTAGCTGACAGGATAGCCTGAAGTCTACCAGCCACAGCTCTGGCTTGGTCTCGCCGTTATATTTAGCGATGCTGGTCGGGGGTCGAAACGGGCTGGGCAGCGGCGTGCTGCGGATTGCTCTGCTGAACACCCGAGGGCCCGGGGGTTCCAGGGCCATCCGGTCCTCGTCGCTGTCGTATCTCCCGCCGCGGTGGGCCCTGTAGCCGCGCTCTTCTACGTCCCCATACCGACGGCGATGATTCTTGTCGATGTCGCGTCGTGCGTCGTGTCGTTGTTGGTTGTCGACGGGGTGGTGGAGGACGAGTGCTGTCTTTTTCCCTTAAGGGGGCGGCTGCTGATGGACCGACACCTCCTTTTCATTCTGGGCCGGCTCATCACGCTTTTCTATGGCCGCTCCTCGACGTCGAGAGGCCGAGCTCTCGGCCTGCTGAACTGCCGCCACCTAGAGCAGAGTCTGCACCTCGTCTCGAATGCGTCGCGCTTGGGAGTTCGACGGTTTGGGCATATTACGCAGTAGCATTGTTCCCGCCATGACGTTCTGGCCCGCTCGAGGGAAACGGTTGACGGGCTGCTCAGGCTCTCCGTCTCCGATGATCTGCCGATATACCTCTCGAGCCCGTCTGCGGACACTTCCGCCAGGCGGGTAGGGCTGGTCTTGCTCGAGGATCTGTTCAATGAGAACAAGGCGCTTGTGATCCTCGTCAAGCTTCGCTTCGAGCTCTCGTAGCTGCGCAAGTTGCGTGGCTCTGTCTTCTTGTGGAGGGGGGTCGACCTGACCGTCGTTCCCAGGCATCCTAGGGTCTTCCCTTGCTGCAGGAGCTCGACCGCCAGCAGTGGCGTCTTGCGTCTCGTCGGTGGTTTCTACCGCCCCGTCGATATGGAAGCATTCCCTAGTAGGGTCGTAGCTGTCAGACTCAGAGTCGGAGTTCGGCTTGGCAGCGTAGAGGCATCCATGTCCCTCCTCCAGCAGCCGTTGCTTGAGTGAGGTGATCGTGTACCGCCCAGGACCTAGGCGGCGGAGGCCTCGTACTTGAGAGAAATCCAGCAGCTCGGATGTCCGTTGCTGTGCTCCAGTGTCGCGTAGGAGGACCATTGGTCTCTCCATGTACGTCTGGGCGTTTGGACATATCGTCCTGGCGAGCGACGCCGCGGCATTGTCCAGACCGAATGGTAGCGCTCTTCTTGGGGCGAACAGCCCATGTGGAAGTAGCGTCGTAGCGAGCGAGAGCGCGCAGGGCGCGCCATCTCACATCGTCATCGTGCGATCCTTGTGGCGCTGGGCCGTCATACCCGCGGTTTCGGCGCGCGGGGCTATCGGCTCCTGTGTCACCTCCTGCCTGGCACGAACTGTCGGTCGTGGCGAGGTAGAGGGGTGATGGTGGCACTGTCTACGCCTCTTCTTGGGTGGGGAGGCATGGTGGTGAGGACGTCTCGGAGCCCTCAATCGTGCTGGCGCAACACGAGCTCCTCCCGGTCCTTTGACCAAGAGCAGGATCATGTCGTAGCCAAAACCGGTAGACATGAACTCGAGGCTCCCGAACCAAATCACCGTGGAGCGCGGAATCGGTGAAACGAGAGTGGCCATCTGGAAAGGAGTGGGAAATTGGTAAAAAACACGCATGGCCCCTACCTGGCGCGCCAACTGTCGGTGTTTTCCCCCCGCGGGGTCACACCAACGAGTAAAACTTGTATGCGTGCTCCTTTTTCTGGATGGTGATGCAAGAAAGGACACAAAGATTTATCCTAGTTCGAGCAAGAGAAGGCCCTACGTCCAGCGGGGGGGAGAGTTTGTATTATCTTGCACCTAAGTGCTTGTACAGGGGTGAATACAAGCGTGATATGAACTGAGATGGAGTAAGGTTGCTCTACTACGTATGTCTTGTATTGTGTTGTGTTGTGTTGTCTCCCCTCCTCTGTATCCGCTCCCAGGCCTCCCCTTTTATAGTTCCAAGGAGAGGTCTAGGGTACATGTATAGGCGACAGAGTAGGGGTCGATAGAGGTATGGTGCGCTGACCCGCTCGAGGCCTCCGTACCGGCGTGGCCTCGAGCCGTCTTGTCTTGTACTCTGATGATGATTACGCGTGCCCCTGAATTCTGCTCGTCTGCGCCGTCCTGGACCGGTTTATCCGTGGCACACTTGTATGTCATGGTAACAGCTACTTCGGAGTGGTTGAGGTGCTGTCATTCGTCACCTGACCCTTCCCCAAGAAGGAAACACGCCTACTCGAGGGTCAGGTGCCGTGTGACGCCTCGCTGGCCAGAGCGCTGACCTTGGGCGTCTCGAGGGGGGTCTTGATTGGACGTTCCTACCCACTCCCTGTGCCTAGCCATGTTTTGGTTTGTTTAGTGGGGAAGGCTGCAAAAAGAACGACAGGACGGTTGCTTGTTCCCTATCACGCCTCCCGTGACTGACGGGTTAGGTGAGAACGCGGCAGGCGCATTAAATGCCCTGGTTCCCGTGCCCGCGTCAGGCAGCGGGCGGCGTCCTTGCGCTTGAGGCCTCTCATTTCGTACGAGCCTGTTTCCGTATTCGACGGTAGCCGTCGCTCGAGCCCTGGTCGATTCGTAGGACGGTCTTTCCGTGTTCGAGACTATGGTCGTCGAGGACCGTGCATACAATTGGGGTGGGCGTCGACTCGGAGGCCTCGACTTTTGTACGGATGCTTTCACAATGTACATCAGTTAGGGTACCCCTTACTGATATCCTCGACATTTCTCTAGATCCATGGTTTGACTATGCAATAAATGTCTTGTAAGTATGTATATTTTATCTCCCACCTATGAGCTCCAGATATCAAAGCCTTATTAGAGTAGGATGAGAGAGAAGGCAATGTCACTATGCCTTATACCACAAATACCATATATTTTGAGAGAAGACATATACCATCACTGCCTTGGTAAGGATCCAGAAATACCACAAAAGAGAGATCTGAGAGAGTCATACAAGGAATCTCTGAGTTTTATTTCAAAATCTGCAAAAACTCCAGAGCTATAGCTGATCAAGAATAAGAGACATGGCACTTGACTAGACCGTTCTGTCTTTTAACTACTCAAGACAAGTGATGGTTACAAGTCCCATGGTGAAAGGTAAAATGCGTAAGTTTTAAGTCTTGATAGTTTACTCTAACTCAGAGATAAGATCTTATTTGAAAGCATGTGTACCGTCAACTTTTAAAGGCATTCCAACAATTTCTGAAAAGGATCCAAATGCAACCGACATCCAGACTTAGGGTTTTATCTGATAGAATTCCACGAGTTTTGGTGTTTGTCTATTTCTGCTGGGGGTTATTAGGAATTATGGAAGAAAGTCCCACACGTCGGGTTTACATAGAGATATTAACGTGTCGTGCAATTATCTAACATATAGAAGAGTCCAGAAGCCACGGGAGAGAACGGGAGGCCGATCGGGCCTGGGGGCAGGGCGCCCGCCCTCCCCCCATGGGCGCCCGCCCAGGCCTGAGAACCAATCAGGTTCAACTTCGCGGATCATGCTCCACCGACCTAAAGGATCAATGAAAACCGTGCGATTAATGTCGGTTTGATCCGACGGCCCACATTCATTTCGAAGGACTATATAAGCAGACCCCTGGCCCCTAGAGGAGAGGACCTCTATCTCTCTGAAACCCTAATTCATTATCCATCTTGGGAGAAGAAGCCTCTGATCAAGCCATAGAGCCACCACATCAATAGATCTCTAGTTTAGCATAGCTACATAGGATTAGAACTAGAAGGAGTCAATCTTCGATTGGTTTCCAGATCTGTCAAGAGGATTCTTGGTAATTCCTCTATTGTTCTTCAATTGTTCATCTTTGTTCTTCAATATTTTGAATAAGACTTTGTTCTACTTCAATATATTGATTATGACATTGCTCTACTTGTTTATATTTGCAATTATATTGTTCTTAGTTTATCATAGTTATATGCTTGGCTTAGTTACATTGGAATTATATACATGTTTACGATCGTATAGCGTTTATCCATGTGTACAGTGGGTAAATGGTAAGTATTGTGTAGGCGTGGTGCCTATACCGTATTTATCTGCGATTGTACCCTATATGCCAGATCGCGGGGTAGTTCGTGGTAGTGACAGCTCAATTGATTCTTATATAGTCCCCCTCTCGTGTATAGGGCTGGCAGAGCAACATTATTACAGGGGAGTGATTGCTATGTTTCTCATCTTCCTCAATAATATCACTATGCATGGGCGTAGTCCTGTCTCGCAATGATTGCCAAGTATAATTACACTAACTATGATATGCTAGACTTTATAGTTAAGAATAACTTAGGAAATATTCTTGTAGCTCGTCCTAATTCCATGCTAATGATTTGCTAGAATATCTATTGAGGTGCTTATCATTATTATATGTGGCTAAGTTATGCTGATCAGATTAATTATCTTTGTCACCATTCATACTTTATCTATATTTTATGTGGCATTTATCCCTGTATGAAAGAGATAGATAATGCTCTCTATTACAAATGCAATGATAGATACTCAATTCTATATTCCATTCCATAATCAACATTGATGTTAGCAATCCCTTCCTAGTGGTAAAAATATAAATAACGATACCTGGAATACTTCCCGGTTAAAATGCTACATCGGTATTAATCTGTGCGCTTGCAGATCTTATTTATTATTTGTTCAGAAGAGCAATTGCATATTTCAGTACCGCGTCTCTCATGTCATGCTGGGGATGACAACTTGGCTTAAGTGGCATGAGGGATAGGTTTGGCATTTTTGGCGCCGTTATCAGAATTATAAAACTAAGTCTACTTTTGGTAATGACGTTAAGAATGCCCAACAGCGTCCTTCCATCTTGTCAGTCTGTTGCATAAAAAGGGGGGCTTGTAAGTTGTACATCCGCTCATTGCGGGTATCAAGAAAGGAAACCGGTAATTATTAAAAAACGGCCACCAAATTTACTGCGGTAGCTCTTGAAAACCGAAACGCCACAACCGCCGAAAAGACCGCCCACTTCCCCAAAATGCGGGAAGTGGTAGAGGTGGGGCTAGTGTTATAAAAAACCC
The DNA here is from genome assembly GCF_000003195.3 of Sorghum bicolor. Taxonomy (NCBI): domain Eukaryota; kingdom Viridiplantae; phylum Streptophyta; class Magnoliopsida; order Poales; family Poaceae; genus Sorghum; species Sorghum bicolor. The sequence goes on from NC_012871.2 coordinate 42,757,257, forward strand.
AAGGTCACACCCTTGTTCTATACCCAGCAGTCGCATACTAGTACCCAGCCTTCATCTTCCTCAGCACCTTCCATCCCCCGATTTCGAGATCAAACCTCTCCACAAGAAGGAAATGGCAAAGAGTGACCCAAAGAAGAGGGCCGAGATGATGGCCAAGGAGTTGAAAAAGTCTCGGAGCAGCACGAGATCCCTCAATGACCTCATCGAGATGGGACTCCTGCACAATCAGGAGCTCGGCGGCTGGAGAGCACCGGAAGGGGAATGTTACCCCGACCCTCGCGCTGGTGAGATTGTAGTTTTTGAAGATTTTTTCAAGAGGGGGTTTGGGATTCCAATTCATCCTTTCCTTCAAGGCCTTCTTCTGTACTATGAGATCAGGATCTACAACCTGCACCCGAACTCCATTCTTCTTGTTTCCACTTTTATTCATCTGTGCGAGGCCTATGTCGGGATAGAGCCGCACTTTGATCTCTTCCGCTACTTGTTCTATTTGAGAACGAAGGGAGCGGTTGGAGGCTCCAAGATTGCAGGTGGAGTATACCTCAATCTTCGTGATGGGATGAAAAACCGTTACCTCAGTTGCCCATGCAACACCTCCCTCACCGAGTGGTACAAGAGGCGGTTCTACATTAGGGAAGAGCCGGACAGCAACACTTTTTGCGATGTTGGATACATTCCCAAAAAGAGGGTCAGCTAGACAGATCGGCCCGAGTACACCGGTCAGGTGTCGGAGTTGATGGACCTGATCGACTGGTCCCGCCTGGACGGACCAGGGGTGGTCGGGAACTTCCTCGTCCGACGAGTGATGCCTTGCCAGAGGAGGGTGCACTCGGTGTATGAGTACGCAGGAAGCCAAGACCCGACCAGGATGCACCCGGATGGTTTGGAAAAGTCAGAGGTCCAGCAGTTGATGAACAAGTTATTCAACCTGACTGATAATAACTTCGTTCGAAGTGATGACCGGATGCATGCCTTTAAGCTAGGCCGACCAGCTCCTAAGGTAAATGAAATGCCCTTGTTTATCTGTATTCTATGTAAGTACGGTAGCCTTTTGACTGATGACTTGTTGCTGTTGTATTGCAGATAGGAGATATTGACCAGTGCTTGGTGTATGTGTCGCCGGCACTTGTATGGACCATCCTGCTGGGGTGGACCCACCGGCAGACAATGCTGCTCGGTGTCTCCAATACACCAGCAGCGATGAGGACCAGAGACACCGAGCACCGACCGCAGACGACAGGGTGTCTGGGAAGAGGCCAATGGCCGTTGAGCCATCCCCCACGGAAGCAATGCCAGCGGAGACCAGCCATGCCCCGAAGCGTCGCTGGCTCGTGAGGATCGTCGACGACAGCGACGAAGAGGACGAGACTGCTCCCTCCTTGGTCCGGAGACCACGCATCCACCCTGATGTTGCGCCGATCGACACTGGTCGGGTAACCAGTGATCCGCCTGCCGCGCACATCGAGCCGATACATCTTGGAGGGGCAGAAGCGGCAGCGGCGCCTAGGAGGACCAGGAGAAGGTTCTTCACGGCGACGCACCGGAGCTCCGACTTGTAAGTTCTAAAACGTGTCTTCTGCACTTCCCTTTTTTTTGGTAATTTTGCATTATCTCCTCTTTGTTAGTGCGGCCTCGGATGTTGATCCGGGCAATGTTGCCGGCTTGGGGACAACCGAGCCGGCAGTTGCCGATAAGGTTGCCGCCGACTAGACCGGCCGCGAGCAACCCATGGAGCAGCCCGCGGTTGTGCCCGTGGCAGAAACCGCCGAAGAGGACCCGGCTCAAGACAAGGCTGGGGTGAGGACCCCGACAAGGGGTAATGAGACAGTGGGGATGCCTCCCCGAGCAGCGTTGCGGAGGAAGGAGACAAGGTCCCGACCCCCCCTCCTGCTGAAGAAGAGAGGGCCCCAATGTTGGGTATTTTTAACATCATTACCAAAAGTAGACTAAGTTCTAAATCTAGTAACGGTGCCAAAAATGCCAAACCTATCCCTCACACCACTTAAGCCAAGTTGTCATCCCCAGCATGATATAAGAGACGCGGTATTGAAATATGCAATTGCTCTTCTAAATAAATAATGAATGGGATCTGCAAGCGCACAGATTAATACCGATGTAGCATTTTAACCGGAAAGTATTCCAGGTATCGTTATTTATATTTTTACCACTGGGAAGGGATTAGCAATCATCACTTAGAGAATAGAATATGAGATTGAGCATCTATCATTGCATGTATAATTGAGAACATTATATCTAACTCTTCATACAGGGATAAGTGTCACATAAAAGATATATGAAATAATAATAGTGACAAGGATAATTAATCAGATCTAGCCACATAATAAATATGATAAGCACCTCAATTAGATACTCTAGAAAGTCATTAGCATGGTACTAGAACGAACTACAAGAATATTCCCTAAGTTATTCTCAACTATATAGTCTAGCATATCATAGTTAGTGCAAGCATACTTAGAATCATTGTGAGACAAGACTACACCCATGCATAGTGATATTAGCAAGGAATATGAGAAACATAGCAATCACTCCCCTGTAATAATGTTGCTCTGCCAGCCCAATACATGAGAGGGGGACTATATAAGAATCAATGAAGCTGTCACTATCACGAACTACCCCACGATCTGGCATATTGGGTACAATCACAGATAAATACGGTATAAGCACCACGCCTACACAATATCTATCATTTACCCATGGATCCGATGGATAAAGGCTATACGATCCTAAGCATGTATATAGATCCAATCTAACTAAGCCAAGTACATAACTATGATAAACTAAGAACAATATACTCTTGAATATAAGCAAGTAGAGCAAAGTCATAAGCCATATATTGAAGTAGAACAAAGTCATATTCATAATATTGAAGAACAAAGATAATTAGAAAGCAATTAGAAGCACAATTAGAGAATTACCAAGAATCCTCCTGACAGATCCGGAAACCAATCGAAGATTGACTCCTTCTAGTTCTAATCCTATGTAGCTATGCTAATCTAGATATCTAATTGATGTGGTGGCTCTAATCTTGATCAGAGGCTTCTTCTCCCTTGAAGAACAATGAATTAGGGTTGAGAGGCTCTCTCCTCCAGGCGCCAGGGGGTCTGGTTTTATAGTCCCTTCAAGTGAATATGGGCCGTTGGATCAAACCGACATAGATTGTATGGTTTAGATTCATCCTTTAGGTCGGTGGAGATCTCCCGCAAAGCAGAGTCCTGATTGGACTCAGGAGGTGGGCGGGCGCCCTGATCACCTGGGCGGGCGCCCAGGGTCAGGCCCCGTTTCGCCTCCGCTTCGGTCTCGTGGCTTCTGGAGTCTTCTAGATGTAAGATAATTGCGCGGCACGTTAATATCTTTATGTAATCCCGACGTTTGGGTCTTTCTTCAATATTTCCTGATAACCCCCTGCAGAAATAGACAAACACCAAAACTCGTGGAATTCTGTCAGATAAAACCCTAAGTCTAGATGTTGATTTCATTTGGATCCTTTTCTTTGTTTATTTGATTATTAAATTTGATACTTAAGGACCGTCAACACCCAACTCCAGTCCTGGCAGAGGCTTCCACACCGGAGGGCTCCCCTAGCCTAGGTAAGGGTCCAATGATACCAGTTACCGTGGCTGGGGGTAGCGAGGAGGGCGCCGTTGCCCAAGCGGCCTCTGATGACGAAGTGGAGGAGATCCAGGGGCGTCCCCACGATGGTTGCCAACACGTTTACGTGTGGCGCCAGCGTGGGGACCACAGGGTCGGCCACGAGGAGCTCACTGAGACTGAGGAGGCGGCGAGGGTAGAGCGCGCTGCTAAGTGGCTCGTTGATGAAGTTAAGGTGAGTGGTCTTATATTCTGCCAGAGTATGTATATACTGTTGCTTGTTCACTGTATGATATGTATATTTCTCACAGGGTGCAATGAAAACGGCGAAGTACCGAAAAAGGTGCATCGACCAAATTGAAGGTATAGTCGCCGAGAACAAGGCCCTGACTGCAGAGGTGGACCGCCTTCGGTTGGAGGCCGAAAGGGAGGCGGCGGAGAAGGCGGCTCAGGAGGAGCGCCTGCTGGATCTGAATCGGCGACTAGCCGATAAGGATCGTGAGAAGAAGGGTAAGTCGAATGATCTGAGCAGTCGTAGTTAACCACGTGGTCAGTTTTGATGACCAGCAATTGTTGCTTTAGGTCTGGAGGAGGAGATCGAGCGGCTCTGAGAAGAGAGGGATCAGCTCGACCAGGAGTGTGCCGGTGTGCTGGAGACCGGGCGCAAGGTTGGCGAGGAGCTGAAGAACAAGAATCGGGAGTTGGCTGGTAAGAGCCGTTTCGCCCTTTTCGACCACACAGTTTTCTTTTCCACTTGTTTATACTACCGTAGCATGTTGTTGACTGTTTGCTTGGTTTTTCTTGAAAACTCAATCGTAGTGCTTAAAGTCAACACTAAGAAGCACCTCGATGAGCTGGTCAAGGAACGGGACTCCTAGAAGACGAACTGCATCAAGATCTGGAAAGGAGTTGCCCCAGTACTTGACCTGATCAGTCCCGAGCTCCTGAGGACCAGCCTCGCGCGCCGAAGCTGACCCCGGTCGAGAAGGCGCAGCAAGCGTGGGGCTGGCTTTAGCAGTTCGTCAAGGATGCCGGGGAGTTTGCCGAAGCACACGTCCTCACAATGGTATGCGCCCACTACCCCCTGGTCGATCTGTCCTGGCTTGAGAGGGGATATCCGAAGGAGGTTGGTCCGAGGGAGGCGGGTGACCTTCACATCAATTTGCTGGACCTATTGTCGATGGTGATCGGTGATATAAATCTCTACGGGACATCAACTCCCCCCGATCAGCCGGGATCAGATAGGTCGGCTAGGGAGTTGTCGGGGGCGTCGATTGCAGGAGATGGGCGGTCGACGCCTGCGGTCTCGACCAGCCAGGCGCCGGTGGCCCCGACCCCTTCGGCGGGACAAGAGAGCCATGCGGGTGATTGTTGACGGTCGTGCTCACATTTAACCGTCAACTAATCATGAAAAAGGATCCAAATGCAACCGACACCTAGACTTAGGATTTTATCTGACAGATTTCCACGAGTTTTGGTGTTTGTCTATTTCTGTAGGGGGTTATCAGGAAATACGAAGGAAAGGCCCACACGTCGGGTTTACATAGAGAATTAATGTGTGCGGTAATTTTCCATAATCAGGAAGACTCTAGAAGCAACTCGACCGAAGCGGAGCCGAGACGGGCCCGAGGCCGTGGCGCCCGCCCTAGTACAAGCACCAATGTACAAGCACCAATCATAGAATGGAGTACACCATTACAAAGATCTCGTCGAGCTGATCGAAATGCATATATTATTTGCTATATTTGGAGTTCAGAATCAAGAGATATTAATAAAACGACTCCACATAAAAGAGCTGCAGGATTAATTGGGCCCAAATCAGATTTTGGTCCATTAAGGCCTATGTGCATTTTAATGAGATATGGTGGAAAGTTTAGTACCACATCGCCTGCTGAACCAAAAAGACACAAAGGAGGAGGCTATATAAGAAAGGCCCCTGGCCCCTGGAGGAGAATACATCATTATAGAGTTGAGAGGTGCCCTCGAAGGATAACCTTTCCTCTATAGAGAATTAGAGCTAGACATTCCAATGTAGTAGATTAGTTCTAGTCGGGAGTTAGGGAGAGCGGAGCTAAGCTTCGGTTCTGGAGAAGTCTTCAGAGTTTTGGTATTGTAAGACTTATGCTTAATATATTTATCTTCTCTATTTACTTTTATGTCTTTATTATTATCGAGTAGTGTAGTTGTTATATTTTGGCATAGGATCTCCGTTCGCATCGAGTGCTCTAGTTATACATGGTAATTAGAGTAGTAATTGATAGTGTAGACGTGGTGTCTATACTAGAGGTTACCTGAGGTTGCACCCAGTCCTGTGAATTGTTGTGGTAGCCCTAGGGTAGTGACAGCCCTAATGGTCGACGTATTCCACCTCGTTCGGATCGGTGTTTGTAGGACCGTAGTCAGAGCTTCCCAGCCCCCTTCCAGTTCTCTTTCTGTGGTTGGTGTTCTGATGTCCCAAAGTGCTAATATGTGATTGCTATATCTATTCATTCTTTGTTATCATAGAACTGAAGTAATAGAGAAGTATACAGGAACCTAGGTCTCTCCCGTTGTCCTCCCGCTATGGCTATCTGCACATTTATCATAGAATTCTCACCGTTATATTATTACCTATCATATATCATTTACCCCTACTTTAGTCTAGTTGGTTTATTAAATTAGTAGATGCATGATAGTAAGTTATCAGATTCTTTGACCTTAGCTTCCCAGTGGTAAAATATAAATAACGATACCTGGAATACTCCCGGTAAAATGCTACGATGATGTTCTGTGCGCTTGCGGAATTTTTCTTATTCTTATTGCACTTAACGAATGTCAACAGTGATCAGCCCGAGCAGTAGGTCCGTAGAGTAGTTTGTAGGAGTAGACTAGAAACCGCCCAGAGGGGTGTTTATTGTAAACTTTGTATATAAAGTTTGTAATAAAGTTTGATTTATGTGAACCATGGTTTTGAGCGCTGTAAATAAATTTTCTTGAGTGATGTATCACTGAGTCATGTTGATTGCCCTTGAGGAGCTTGCTAAGGAAGGTTATTGTAGCACTTTGTCGAGTATTCTGCGTATGTACAAGTATATGGCAAAAAAGGCAAACTTTATTATTATCCATCAAAAAAGACTTACAAGTAAAATGTATGGAAACTTAGGGATAGAAACATCGTAGTTTGTCTATGTGCCAGGAGTTAGGCAGGCGTGTTCCATCTGGGTACGCCAGTCTATAAGATGTAGGGCGTGTAACTTCGGCGACCACAAAAGGTCCCTCCTAGGGTGTAGATAACTTGTGCATTCCCTCCTAGCTTGTTTTCCATTTGAGTACCAGATCACCGACCACGAAGGAGCGGTCTTTGACGTTCCTATTGTGGTATCGTCTAATGGCCTCGAGATACTTCGCTGTTCGAAGGCAGGAAGTCAGGCGTGAAAGGTCCTTGTTTGGTTTTGGTAATTGAGTGACAACTTAGGTGGACTAATAGTATTTATGTGAGATATACAAGAGATTACTCCACAGGTGGATATGTGATGATAAAGGAACTCATTGCATATGAGACATGACATGGAGTCATGTGACCAAGGTGGAGAAGATCAAGATGAGGCTTGGCTCGATGGACTAGTTGCAAATGTGAAGGGCAAGTCAGAGGCTTTGAAGCGAGGGACCGCGTGTGACGGTGAAGCTTGAGCAAGACTTGACGCCGATGGACCAAGGCAATGGTGAAGAGCAAGTGAGGTCAAGATCGATGAACCAATACGGTCATGTGATGATATGAAGTGGATCATATCATTTGTGATTGGTTGGTGCATGTGTTGCATCAACATCGAAGGAGATGGAATGAAATACGCAAGGCAAAGGTATAACCTATAGGGCATTTCATTTCACCGGTCTAAGTTGAGTAGAGAAGTGCTTGACCGGATTTAGGATATATAACCGTACTATAAAGAGGGGAAATCTTTAATTGCAATGGTTATCTAGTGCCACTAAGTGTGAGTTTCTTTTGCATATGCATTGCGCTTAGTGACGTGGTGAGAATACTTGAGAAAGCCCTAAAAATTATTTGTGAAAATGCTAACTTAAGTGCTCAATTGTTTTTGGTCCTTGGTGGGAAAGTTAGCACTTTAAAAAGGGGTTTTGAGTTGGAAAACGGAGCTATTAGTCTTACCCAAACAGCAAGGGGTCGATCGGAGTTATTCTCTACCCTACCTGGATATTCTAATGTTTGTGCTTGCAACAGAGAGGGGTCGGTTGGAATTTTAGCTGCCTCGCACTGGAAATTTTTCAAAAACTGGAGTTCACCCACGCCAACGGTCAAATGTGTGTTTGCCTGGAATTATTTCCTACCCGCACTGGAATTTCTTGCGAGGATGAATCTGACCGTTGGGAGCGCGAGCTGAGGTATTTGGGGCTGCTGCTGCCCTCTTCCTCCTCACTTCTGTCCCCATTTTCTCACTTTAGGAGAGCAAGCAAGTTAGGGTTCCTCCTCTCCTCTCTCTCTCCCATGGATTTGAGCTGAAATTTCTTAGAGAGATTGAGAGCCCTTTGTGGGTGTGGATGAGAGGTTGAAGATCCACCTTTCCCCCTTCCTCTCCCTCTCATGCTTGGTGCTATTTTGAGTGAGGGAGTGAGAGCCTAGTGTGTGCATTCGTTATTTGCATTTGGTGGCACTAGGAAATCTTTGTGATTGGGGATTTCTTGTTACTCTTGGTGATTGCCATCACCTAGACGGTTTGGTGGATTGTGGCTCCGTTTGAAGCACGCAAGAAGATTGTGTGGTGCTCCGGAGGAGGATTTGTGAGGGGTACGGTGCTCACCCCGCGGGGATCGCGAAGAGCAACTCTATTGGATTGTGCGTGTCATTGAGCTACCTCACTTGTGGGTAGGTTCTTGCGGTGTCCTAGTGAGGAAGAGGTTCGTGTAACACCTCTTAGCCGCCGAACCACCAAGTGTTGGTCGACACAACGGGGACGTAGCTTGGTGGCAACCAAGTGAACCTCGGGAGAAAATCATCGTGTCAACATTTTTCTTCCCGTTGGTTTGCAAGTCCCTAACCCAAGCTTATATTTACTTCATATACTTGTGCTTGTGTAGTTGCTCTTGTAATTAGTTAGCTTGTGTAGCTTGCTAGTTATCTTCTTGCTTGTGTAGCTAGAAGTAGATTCCCTTGTGTGACTAATTTGGTTTGTATAACCTTGTTAGTCACTTTGCTTAGTTTGTGTAGCTAAGTAATTTGCGCTCTCTAATTTGGCATTGGTTGCCTTGTTATTGAGCATTGCTAGTGAGCTTAGGAGCTTTGTGCTTTTGCTTACTAGTTGTGTAGGAGCTCCCCGTTTTGCAAAGTACTAGTGGCATAGGTTTGTGTGACCTTGCTCCTAGAATTGGTTAGGCGAGCTCTTGCTAAGGTAGCACCTTGTTTGCTTGTTTAGGATCTTTTACAAGGTGCTAGAGAACTTAGATAGAGGGGTGTAGTCTTGGCTAGACCGATAGTTTCAATTCCGCATTTGTTTCGGTTAGCCAGCGTGATAAGTTTTTTAGAAAGGACTATTCACCCCCCCTCTAGTCCGCCATCTCGACCCAACAAGTGGTATCAGAGCTAGGTCTCTCATTTGTGGTCTTCACCGACCCGAGAGGATGGCGGCTTATGGGTTAGATGTTGAGTGTCCACACATTTTTGATGGCACACACTTTGCACGGTGGAGAAATTGGATGCAATGCAATTTTAAGTTTATTTCTCCTCAAATGTGGTGGATTGTAGATGTGGGCTTTTCTTGTGCAATTGATAAAAAGGTTGCAACTCAAGCGCAAAAGAAATGCCTACATCTTGATTGCCAAGCTACTAACATCTTCTACTCATCCATGAAAGATAATATATTTAGTGAGATCATGGATATGAAGTCCGCCCATGAGATTTGGGTATTTCTTAATGAGAAATATGGGGCGAAATCCAAAGAAGATGATGTGCCAAAGGTTGACGCAAATGAGGATGATGAGCATGACCACAACATGGTGGTTGTGGAGGATTGCTCCACCTCATGGTCAAGTGATGGTGATGATGATGCTACCACAAGATCACTTGACAAGGACAATGATGATGCCACAAGTGATGCAACCAATGATGCTACTCCATGCACACTTGATGGTGAAGATGATGGCTACGAGAGTGATGCTTCTACAAGCTCATCCACTACACCACATTGCTTCATGTCACATGGTGACACTAAGGTACCTATTGGTGGTGTAATTGTTGATTGTGATGATCCAAATTTTGAGCTTGTATGTAGACTCTCAAAAGCTTTAAGAAATGAGTTAGCAAAAACAAGTAAATTGGACAATGAAAACTCATTTTTAAAGACCACATGTGAACAACAAAAACATCTACTTTATGTTACTACTTGTTCACATGAGGAGCTAAAATTGGCTCATGAGGAACTTTGTGTTGCTCATGACAACTTGGTAAAAGATCATGCTTTTCTCACTAAGAAGCTTTTCAATAAAGAAATTAAAACCAGTGAGAGCTCATCATTTGGGTCAAATGATCAATCACATATTGTTACTAACCCTTGTGATGTAGGAAAGAAGCATGTATCCACCTCTTGTGATGATTTATTATCTATGCCATGTTCTTCACAATTAGATGCTTCTTCTACTTCTATGTCTTGTGAGACTAACCTTTTGAAGGAGAACAATGAGCTCAAAAATGAAGTGAAGAATTTGAGCAACAAGTTAGAGAGGTGCTACTACTCAAAAGTCACCTTTGAGCATATATTGAAGACTCAAAGAAATTATGGTGACAAGTGTGGCCTTGGCTTCAAGAAGAAGATGACAAAGAGCGAAAGAAAGCAAGAAAAGAGGATGAAGAAGCTACTTCAAAAGAAGCTTTCTCACACCATGTGCTATCGGTGCCATGAAGCGGGACACCTTGCACATGGTTGCCCAAACATTGAGAAGCTCAAGAAGATGAAGGAAGAAGAGAGGCTAAAGCATGTCAAGTGCTTCAAGTGCCGCACTTGGGGTCATCTCACCTCAATGTGCCCAACCAAGCAATTGGTGAAGCATCAAGTGAAGCCTCAACCAAAGCCACAAGTTAGGCAAGAAAAGACACCCCAAGAGCAAATCAAGATCAACTGTGATGGTGATGACTTGATAATGAAGAAGAAGAAAACAAGAAGGGGTGGAAGAGCAAGGCATCCAATGCAAATCCAAGATGCCAAGATGATGAGCAAGGATGATGGACACTTTGCCTCGAGGTGTCCTACCAAGCTTGAGAAGAAGGTTCAAGCAACTCTCAAGAGGCAAGGCAATGAGAAGCAACATATGAGCAAGGAAGAAAAGGCTCAATCCAAAAGAAGTTGCTACTTATGCCGGGAAAGGGGACACATGGCTCATTCATGTCCCCTAGGTAATAATTCTAAGCCTATTTCAATTGATGATTTTACTATGCTTAGAAAGGATGATAATGGTACCTCTATGGTTGCTATTGCAAAACATCCCGCTACTCATACCAAGGCTATGCCTAAGTATGTTGCTCCTAACTTGAGAGGACCCAAACTAGTTTGGGTACCATCAAAAAGTGGATGAATGCATGTAGGTACCATCAGCATTGGAGACTTGATTCAATTGATTTTATATTATTCATCATATGATTGAGTCAAGTATTGAAGCTTAGTGCTTATCTCATCCCAATGCCAAGACAAGATACTGAAGTCCAAATGTGCTACAACATACAAGTGTCACATTCAAGTTGTGGTAATTTATTGGATTATTTGATGGTTTGCAAATACATGAGATGAAGCTTGCAAATTGGATGATCATAAGCTAACCAAGATATATCTTTGTTGATCACAATCATTTTGGTGCATATGAGTTGATTGAATTGGATATATATGCAATGTTGCATGATATAAGATGTTTGAATGATTAAATGCATAGTAATCAAGTTTGGATTGATTTGAGTTGGATAAATTCGTAAGATGACTTTCAGTAAGTGAATTGAATGGATATATGTCTTGTGAAATTATTCAATCAAGTTGATTTCAAGTTTGATTCAATTTGAAGAAGTATAGCTCAATTGCTTGAAATATGTCCTATATTGAAAAACTGAGCTAGCAGTGATCGAGTCTGAGTTTGAGTGATCAAATCTTATTGGAATGGCTTGAAATTTGGTATGAATGCTGTACATTTATCATAGAAGATGCTGTAAAAATCTCATGAAAATTGGATGAGGGATACTTCAGTTTTGGAGTAGATCTTATCAGCCATAGTGCAGCAGTTTTCAGCATGTAGCAGTGGTGGAAGAATTGAAATCTGGTAGCAATCTAGAAGTCAAATGAAGCTAAAATTTTTACAGCTGCTAGATTACTTAGTGAATCACATCTCCACCAAATGTTGTGGTATTTGGCTCTGTACATTGTGAGATATGGATATTTATTTAAAGGGTACAGAATCTGCCAGAAAAGTGACAATTATTGGATTGATCTAGAGTCACTTCAATTGAAAGGTCCTCAAGTTGGAAACTTGATCATAAGTGTTTGAGGAACCTAACTATGGTTTTTGAATTGATCTAGAAGCATGACAAGTAATGAGTACAAGGTCATTTGATTGTGGAATGTACTTGGTGTACACATTTAGTACTCAAATTGAAGATCAAGATCAAACTCAAGATAAAGATGAAGTTTAAGTTCTAGTGACTATTGAAAATCATTTGGTAGAAAGAAAAGGACTTAAAGAAGGATTCATGGTTACTCATTATATTAAGTCTACCACTTGAATCAATCAATCAAATGCAATTCAAGTGGGTATCAAGAATAGTTCTTTGGAGAGAGGTCACTTCTCCCTATGTGAGGGGCTTGCCGCCCGAGGTGTGGGTTAACCAAGTGTGGTACTTGGAAGGCTAACATGGAAGTGGTGATCTAAAGGACATTTGAGATGCTTAGTTGAAGCAATCAAAAGGATTGATCAAGAAAGCAAGCAACAACCCAAAAGAGAGTTAGTCATGCTATTTCAAGTAATATTCTTAGTAGTTCTCTCATGCAAGCAATGATCAAGAAAAGATGAACTTATAAATTGGACTTCACATTGCCATTGGAGAAATGAATTGGAATCTATGTGACTATCCTCTTCTCCAACATAGCAAAGGTATCATTGTAATGTGCATGATCATTTCATCCCATACTAGTATGCGGTTAGTGCATATAGTACATGCTTATTAGAATCATGCATTACAAATGAAATATTTTAAATTCATAAGCCTACCACTATTGCTTGAATGATTAATTGATCTAGTGGTATGCATATGAGTTTATTCATGAGCTAGTGAACCCAAGTACTTGATCTATTTTGGATTGTTAACAAGTGACAAGTACAACATTGGCAAGATAACCCTTAATGTGAGGTGTGAAAAAGCTTGTCATTGGTTCAAACCGGACATGGAAGCTTTAGCAAATCAACTTAGTTCAAGTCATCAATTAGAAGCTCATGATGATTAGAGTACAAGAACAAGACAACAATGAAGATGGATATCTAGACTCCAATGTTTCTTCAAGTGATATCCTACAATTGGTACTCACGATAGCAAATGTTCAAGATAGCAAACAAGTGGTTCCATACTAGAAGACCTTAATTGGTAGAAGAACCCCATATGGTATCGGACAAGATAGTTCAATTATATCACATTTACACATATGGTATCTATCATACAAGAAGGTGGTTCCACAAGTGATCCTCAACTTTAAGTGATCACCAAGCAAAGAAAGTTCCCTCACCAACAAGTTTGACAAGTGAATGACCCATGCTATGACATAGGGGGAGTGCCCCACCAAATGGTATCAAGGTCAAAGATCCTATGTGGTATCTCAAGAGCAATTCCAGTAATGTCATTCCAACACACATGGTGATGTCCATCAAAAATGCAAGATTCAAGCCTCAACCATCTATCCCAATGCAATCCTTTGTCACAATGAGATTCACTTTTTTACAATTGGTATCAAGTGATTTAATTGGTATCACATACCTTTTATGGAAATTGATGACAAAGGGGGAGAGATTGATACAAAGATATGAAATATGGGAAGTTGGTTTGTACATGGACGTGGACAAAGAGGGAGCAACATTAAGATGGATCAAGAAGGATCAAAATTCTTGGATGAGAAGCACACATGTAGGGGGAGCAAGCTCATGAACCTTGTTTGTTTGCATTTGATATGTGCATATTCATGTGCTTGCTTGCATTGCATAAGTTTTTAAATTCAATATGCATGTTTGTGTGGTATATGCTAGTTATAGAACTTGATTGATGATATGACAACTAGCATGCATAGGTTGGTATCTAGACTTGTGTTTATTAAGTAAAAACTAGACCCTCGCTTATAATGTTGATCTCACGGGGTTTCTAGTGTTTTTGTTGTCTAGCTACTCATGGTGCTAAGGATGGTGTACAATGGCAACTTCAAATGATATAAAAAATGGTATCGAGCTACAAAGGTTTATTCTATACACCTTAGCACTTAGTCGGGCTTTATGGTGCTTATCCAAATCTTGACATAGAGCTTAAATGTTGGATAAGTAGCATAAAATCTAAAATCAAGTTAGCAATTTACACTTGTGTGAAGTGCTAGCTTGAAAAAGCTTTAATTTCCATATCTTTGTAGAGTTGTCATCAATTACCAAAAAGGGGGAGATTGAAAGGTCCTTGTTTGGTTTTGGTAATTGAGTGACAACTTAGGTGGACTAATAGTATTTATGTGAGATATACAAGAGATTAGTCCACAGGTGGATATGTGATGATAAAGGAACTCATTGCATATGAGACATGACATGGAGTCATGTGACCAAGGTGGAGAAGATCAAGATGAGGCTTGGCTCGATGGACTAGTTGCAAATGTGAATGGCATGTCAGAGGCTTTGAAGCGAGGGACCGCGTGTGACGGTGAAGCTTGAGCAAGACTTGACGCCGATGGACCAAGGCAATGGTGAAGAGCAAGTGAGGTCAAGATCGATGAACCAATACGATCATGTGATGATATGAAGTGGATCATATCATTTGTGATTGGTTGGTGCATGTGTTGCATCAACATCGAAGGAGATGGAATGAAATACGCAAGGCAAAGGTATAACCTATAGGGCATTTCATTTCATCGGTCTAAGTTGAGTAGAGAAGTGCTTGACCGGATTTAGGATAGATAACCGTACTATAAAGAGGGGAAATCTTTAATTGCAATGGTTATCTAGTGCCACTAAGTGTGAGTTTCTTTTGCATATGCATTGCGCTTAGTGACGTGGTGAGAATACTTGAGAAAGCCCTAAAAATTATTTGTGAAAATGCTAACTTAAGTGCTCAATTGTTTTTGGTACTTGGTGGGAAAGTTAGCACTTTAAAAAGGGGTTTTGAGTTGGAAAACGGAGCTATTAGTCTTACCCAAACAGCAAGGGGTCGATCGGAGTTATTCTCTACCCTACCTGGATATTCTAATGTTTGTGCTTGCAACAGAGAGGGGTCGGTTGGAATTTTAGCTGCCTCGCACTGGAAATTTTTCAAAAACTGGAGTTCACCCACGCCAACGGTCAAATGTGTGTTTGCCTGGAATTATTTCCTACCCGCACTGGAATTTCTTGCGAGGATAAATCTGACCGTTGGGAGCGCGAGCTGAGGTATTTGGGGCTGCTGCTGCCCTCTTCCTCCTCACTTCTGTCCCCATTTTCTCACTTTAGGAGAGCAAGCAAGTTAGGGTTCCTCCTCTCCTCTCTCTCTCCCATGGATTTGAGCTGAAATTTCTTAGAGAGATTGAGAGCCCTTTGTGGGTGTGGATGAGAGGTTGAAGATCCACCTTTCCCCCTTCCTCTCCCTCTCATGCTTGGTGCTATTTTGAGTGAGGGAGTGAGAGCCTAGTGTGTGCATTCGTTATTTGCATTTGGTGGCACTAGGAAATCTTTGTGATTGGGGATTTCTTGTTACTCTTGGTGATTGCCATCACCTAGACGGTTTGGTGGATTGTGGCTCCGTTTGAAGCACGCAAGAAGATTGTGTGGTGCTCCGGAGGAGGATTTGTGAGGGGTACGGTGCTCACCCCACGGGGATCGCGAAGAGCAACTCTATTGGATTGTGCGTGTCATTGAGCTACCTCACTTGTGGGTAGGTTCTTGCGGTGTCCTAGTGAGGACGAGGTTCGTGTAACACCTCTTAGCCGCCGAACCACCAAGTGTTGGTCGACACAACGGGGACGTAGCTTGGTGGCAACCAAGTGAACCTCGGGAGAAAATCATCGTGTCAACATTGTTCTTCCCGTTGGTTTGCAAGTCCCTAACCCAAGCTTATATTTACTTCATATACTTGTGCTTGTGTAGTTGCTCTTGTAATTAGTTAGCTTGTGTAGCTTGCTAGTTATCTTCTTGCTTGTGTAGCTAGAAGTAGATTCCCTTGTGTGACTAATTTGGTTTGTGTAACCTTGTTAGTCACTTTGCTTAGTTTGTGTAGCTAAGTAATTTGCGCTCTCTAATTTGTCATTGGTTGCCTTGTTATTGAGCATTGCTAGTGAGCTTAGGAGCTTTGTGCTTTTGCTTACTAGTTGTGTAGGAGCTCCCCGTTTTGCAAAGTACTAGTGGCATAGGTTTGTGTGACCTTGCTCCTAGAATTGGTTAGGCGAGCTCTTGCTAAGGTAGCACCTTGTTTGCTTGTTTAGGATCTTTTACAAGGTGCTAGAGAACTTAGATAGAGGGGTGTAGTCTTGGCTAGACCGATAGTTTCAATTCCGCATTTGTTTCGGTTAGCCAGCGTGATAAGTTTTTTAGAAAGGACTATTCACCCCCCCTCTAGTCCGCCATCTCGACCCAACAAGGCGTCTCTCTTCTGTGTAGTTGATTTCGAGCTCTCTGGCGAGGTCTGCCGAAGGCTGGTCGAAATGCTTGACTCTTGGAGATCCGAATGCTACGTCCGAGGGAAGTACTCCATCAGCCCCATAAACCATGAAATACGGGGACACACTCGTGTTCCGACTAGGCTGTGTTCGAAGATCCTAGACCATGGCTGGTAACTCTTTCATCCACCGTCCTGGTGCCCTGTCGTTTTCGGTATACAGTCTTTTCTTTGAGCATCGATAATCATTCCATTTGCTCGCTCGACTTGGCCGTTGGCTCGCGGATGGGATACTGACACGTACTTTATGACTATTCCTGTATCATCACAAAAGTCCTAGAATGTAGTGCCGGTGAACTGAGTGCCTAGGTCGGTGATTATGCTCTTGGGAACCCCAAATCTATGTATGATTTGATTGAGGAATTCCACAGCCTTCTCGGATGTCACTTTGACCAGTGGCATATACTCGATCCACTCCGAGAACTTGTCAATTAGCACAAACATGAATTTGAAATTGCCGGGAGCCGGCTTGATTGTCTCGATCATGTCAAGACCCCAACATGCAAATGGCCAGGACGACGGAATCGTCTTGATTTCATGAGTAGGTACATGGGTCCGCTTGGCAAAGAACTGGCATCCTTCGCAATGCCGGACCAGTTTCTCGGTGTCGGCGACTGCAGTTGGCCAGTAGAAACCTGCTCGGAAAGCCTTTCCGACCAGTGTTCTAGAGGCGGCGTGGTTACCACAGGATCCAGCATGTATGTCTTCCAATAACTTGATGCCATCGTCTTGGGATATGCATTTCAACAAGACTTCTGAACTTGCATTCTTACGCATAAGTCTATTATCGACCAGTATATAATTTTTGGTGCGCCGGATGAGGCGCTTGTTCTCCGTTTTGTCTTGAAATCCCGAACCGTCGGAGAGGTACTTAACGAAAGGAGCGCGCCAGTCGTTGCCATTGATTGTCGGAGCGGCGTTTCCCACAAGCAGCATTTCGTTGTGTGACTTTTCGGCCGGGTCCGTTCCGACGCTAGGTGTGTTAATGTCCTGAACGAAAACACCTTGCGGAATCTGGGCTCGGGATGATGCTATCTTTGACAGCGCATCTTGTCGAGGATATCAGTAAGGGGGTACCCCGACTGATGTCTTTATCAAGAATATCTGTACACAAGTCGAGGCCTCCAACTCGACGCTCTACTCAGTCATACGTACGGCCCTTGACGGCCAATAGCCTCGAAGACGGAAAGGGCGTCCTGTGAATCGACCAGAGCTTGAGCACAGGCTACCGTCGAATACGGAAACGGGCTCGAGCGAATCGAAAGGCGTCGAGTGCAAGGATGCCGCCCGCCGCCTGACACGGGCACGGGAACCAGGGCATTCAATGCGCCTGCCGTGTTCTAACCTAACCTGCGGGTCACGGGAAGCGTGATAGGGAACAAACACCCGTCCCGTCATTCTTTTTGCAGCCTTCCCCACCAAACCAGCTAGAACATGGCAGGATGCAGGGAGTGGGTCAGAACGTCTTATCAAGACTCCCCTCGAGACGTCTAAGGTTAGCGCTCTGGTTGGCAAGGCATTATACGTCACCAGACCCTCGAGTAGGAACATTTCCTTCATGGAGAAGAGTCGGGCATCGAATGACAGCACTACAACCATTCCGACGCATTTGTCACCAAGACGTACAGGCATGTAACAGATGAGCCAGCCCAGGAGGGTGCACAGAGCGGGATACCGGGGCACGCATAATCATCACCGAGCTACCAGGACAAGATGGCTCGAAACCACGCCGGTACGGAGGCCTCGAGTAGGTCAGCGCGCCATACCTCTATCGACCCCTACTCTGACGCCTATACATGTACCCTAGGTCTCTCCTTGGAACTATAAAAGGGGAGGCCCAGGAGCGAACACGGGACATCACACAGATAGTAGGGCTTTCACACTCCATCTCCATCCCAGTTCGTACACGCTTGTATTCACCCCTGTACAAGCACTTAGGTGCAGAATAATACAAACTCTCCCACCCCCGCTGGACGTAGGGCCTTCTCTTGCCCGAACCAGGATAAATCTTTGTGTCTTTTTGCATCACCATCTCGAAAAGGGAGCACGCATACAAATTTACTAGTTGGTGTGACCCCCCGGGGGGAAAACACCGACAGTTGGCGCGCCAGGTAGGGGTCCTGCGTGTTTTTCACCGATTTCCCATTCCTTTCCACATGGCCACACTCACTTCACCGATTCCGTGCTCCATAGTGATTTGGTTTGGGAGTCTCGAGTTCATGTCTACTGGCTACGGCTATGACATGATCCTGCTCTCGATCAAAGGACCGGGAGGAGCCCGCGTTGCGCCAACACGGTCGAGGGCCCCGAGACGTCCTCGCCACCACGCCTCCCCGCCCAAGAAGAGGCGTGGACAGCGCCACCATCACCGCTCTGCCTCGTCACGACCGACAGTTCGTGCCAGGCGGGAGGCGGCACAGGAGCCGACAGCCCCGCGCGCCGAAATCGTGGGCATGATGGCTCGACGCCACGAGGATCGCACGACGACAGGAGGCGACGCGCCTCGCGCGCTCTCCCCCACCGCTACACTACTTCCACATGGGCTCTTCGCCCCAAGAAGGGCGCTGCCGTTCGGACTGGACAACGCCACAGCATCGCTCGCCAGGGCGATATGTCCAAACGCCTAGACATACGTGGAACGACCAATGGTCCTCCCACGCGACAATGGAGCACGGCCACAGACGTCTGAGCTGCCAGACTTCTCGCAGGTACGAAGCCTCCGCCGCCTAGGGCCTAGACGGTACACGATTACCTCCCTCAGGCAGCGGTTGCTGGAGGAAGGACGCGGATGTTTCTACGCCACCGAGCCGGACTCCGGCTCAGAATCCGACAGCTACGACCCTACTAGGGAGTGCTTCCATATCGACGGAGCGGTAGAAACTACCGACGAGATGCAAGACGTCGTGGCTGGCGGTCCAACCCCCGCAGCAAGGGAACGATGGACAGGTCAATCCACTTCCACAGGAAGACAGAGCCGCACAACTCGCGCAGCTATGGGAGCTCAAGACAAAACTTGACGAAGATCGCGAGCGCCTCGTCTTGCTCGAGCAGATCCTCGAGCAGGACCTGCCTTACCCGCCTGGCGGAAGTGTCCGTAGACGGGCTCGAGAGGTACATAGGCAGATCGTCAGGGACGGGGAGCCAGAACAACCTGTCAGCCGTTTCCCTCGAGCAGACCAGAACATTGTGGCAGCAATGATGCTGTTGCGTAATATGCCCGAGCCCTCGAACTCCCAAGCGCGGCACATCCGAGACGAGGTGCAGACACTGCTCCAAGTGGCGGCAGTTCAGCAAGCAGAAAGCTCGGCCTCCCGACGTCGAGGGGCAGCTACAGAAAAGCGTGATGAGCCAGCTTAGAACGAAAAGGAGGTATAGGTCCATCAGCAGCCGCCCCCTCGAGGGAAAAAGACCACGCTCGTCCTCCCCGTCGACAACCAACGTCGACACGACGCACGACGCGACACTGACAAGAATCGACGCCGTCGGTATGGGGATGCAGAGGAGTGCGGTTATAGCGCCCACCGCGGCGGAAGGTACGACAGCGACGAGGACCGGATGGCCCCGGAGCCACCGGGCCCAAGGGTGTTCAGCAGGGCGATCCGCAGCACGCCGCTGCCCAGCCCGTTCCGATCCCCGACCAGCATCACAAAATACAACGACGAGACCAAGCCAGAGCTGTGGCTGGCAGAGTTCAGGCTAGCCTGTCAACTAGGAGGCGCTCGAGGGGACGATCGAGCCATCATCCGACAGCTGCCACTCTTCCTCTCCGACACCGCCCGCAGATGGCTCAAGGAGCTCCCGGCCAACCAGATCTATGACTGGGTTGATTTGGTCAGGGTTTTCGAGGGCAACTTCAAAGGAACCTATGTGACAGAACCGCCCAATTTATACAAGCTTAAGTACGACTGTCCCCGTTTAACACATTGACACGCGCATACTCTCACTTATATAAACCCGGTAGTCTGTCGAGTGTCACAAGGACCTCGGTAAATCAACTTTACACCAAGATCACATGATTAAGCAAATACACATCACATACACAGAGATTTGCAGCGGAAATAATATTACAAATAATTCACAAATAATAATACAAGTTTGGATTTTCCAAATCGATTAGAAAACAACATAGCTTTCAAATGATTACAATAACATAAGTTTCAAATACATTGCTAGCATAAGTGACATCCTCCGACAAAAGCATATAGATGACAACACTATATGGAATCACCGAGCCCACCAGCGGTTAGCCACCATCTTTAGCAGGCTGAAGACTTCACCTGCAACATGGTGGGATAAACCCTGAGTACTCGAATGTACTCAGCTAGACTTACCCGACAGGAGAAAAAATAAAAGACTCTCAAGGATATGCAAGGCTATTTGGTGGAGTTGGTTGGATAGCATAACTTTGCCAGAAAGAGCATTACTATCATGAGTCCTTACTTTCAACCTTTTAGTCAATATTTTAGCATCAAGTTCAATTAAGCTACCATAGCTAGATTTGCACCTATTCTATAGCAACCACTTGATTAATAAGCATCACATTAATAACCATATCAGGTTTATCATGTAGCCATCATCATCATCATAACCATTAAGTTTATTTAGTTTATCTACGTTGCCGCTACCCGAGTCAAGTTCTCACTATCCGGGAGAGACGGCGATTCGAATCGATTCCTATCTAGCTGGAGGGGTATTCCTAGCACTCACCCAGGCATACTTAGCTAGAGTAGCTTGGATCACCTTTAGCACAACTCCAGACCAATTCGCGGGTCCGTACGGCGCCGCACCCCCAGGGACAGCCAATCTGCCAGGGTCAGGACTCTAACCTGACACCTCGGTCTTCCGCCATTGACTCCCCGCACATCCTTACTACCAACCGGGGTGCGCACTTGAACCGAATGGGGTATCCGGCTGGAGATGCACTCGTAGGCTTCGCGGTCGGAACGACTTATCCGGCCAACTAAGTGATAGGCATGCGTTCAACATGACATGGGGACGTACAGCGATTCGGTCCTTAAACGACACAGACGGGGATAGATTCACACCCAAGACCTCCATGCCTTGTTGCTTCACCATCGTCATCCCTCCCGGTCTCAAATTCATTATTAGCACATGGTTATTTCCATGATAGTAAATATAGCCAACCGTGATCAGGTATCCACCTATCTCTTGCAGGTGACAGGAAATCACCTGGCTTCTACCGAGCTAAGCATAGCTAAGCATAGAACGTTTTCCTTATACTAGTAAGGGTTCAGGTAGTTTCATATAGTGGACAAGGTAGGAATATATGCACCAACGGTTTCATTCAACTCCTATCACCTAATGCATCATATAAAGTTATACTCTTGTGCTTTTATAAAAAGAGAGGGTAGGAGACTTAGAATGCTCTGGGGCTTGCCTGGAATCCGACACAAGTCAGTTAAGTCAGCTGGCACCGTCTTGACGACATCTAAGGTGACAACACTTGTTTAGTCCTTCCATCATCCAGTTAGGTCCACCATAAAGTCCTTCACGTAGTTCATCTAGCGTACCTAAATGAGATGCAAGATGCAAATGTATGAACACATAGAAGTGCAATAGATAAAGCATCACACACAAAAAGCATGGCAAGAGCAGGGTTACACTAAACATACTTAAGCACATCTCACTGCTCAACTTAATGATTACACAACCAACATGCTAAGTCAACAAAGAATGCAACACTAATTATATTAGATATGGCATACATATTTCACAAGATCTCAGGTGTATTAACTTGGCCATTGTTGACGGTCCTTAAGTACTAAAATTAATAATCAAATAAACATGAAAAAGGACCAATATGAAACAAACATCTAGAATTAGGGTTTTA
Organism: Sorghum bicolor; assembly: GCF_000003195.3. Taxonomy (NCBI): domain Eukaryota; kingdom Viridiplantae; phylum Streptophyta; class Magnoliopsida; order Poales; family Poaceae; genus Sorghum; species Sorghum bicolor. The sequence continues at coordinate 42,779,606 of NC_012871.2, forward strand.
TCTGACAGAATTCCACGAGTTTTGGTGTTTATCTATTTCTGAAGGGGTTTATCAGAAAATAGGGAGAGAAGGCCCACATGTCATGTTTACAACGAGATAATTACGTGCCGCGCAATTTTCCTTGATCTAGAAGGATCCAGAAGCCACGGGAACGAACGAGAGGGGATTCGGGCTCGGGGGCTGGGCGGCCGCCCACCCCCCTTGGGCGCCCGCCCAGGTGGAGAGTCCAATCAGGACTCTGCTTCGGGACAATCCTCCACCGACCTAAAGGATCAATCTAAACCATACAATCTATGTCGGTTTGATCCAATGGCTCACGTTCACTTGAGGGGACTATAAAACCAGACCCCCTGGCCCCTGGAGGAGAGAGGAGAAATCATTATTCAGAGGTAGCCATCAAAGTTAGGGTTTAGAGCTTCTCTCGCACAGAGAATTAGAATTAGCTACTCCCTAATCCTTCAAGTTTAGAGGTTTGATTAGATAGCAATTAGAGAAGTAGAGCACTACGCTCTGGATTCGGATCTTCGGTAATAAAGATTGGTATTATTCATATCTTTCTCTAATTCTATTGTTCTAATTGCATTATGTCTCTAATTATTATGTTCTTAGTTTGCTCTAGTTCTATATTTGATATAGTTCTAATTGATAATGAGTTTATGTATAAGTTTGCAAAGCGCTTAGCTCTTGTCGCGAGGGAGTTAGGTGATAGATCACATGTGAGCGTGGTGCTTAGATGTTATTTATCTGCAAATGTATTCTATTGGCCGAGTCGTGTGGTAGTTCGCGATAGTGACAGCTTCGTTGATTCTTATATAGTCCACCCTCCGTTGATAGGACAGGCAGAACCGGTATTGTGGAGTAAGTCATGCGATGTTCTGATTTACTTTATCAATGTTCCTTATACATGAATGAAGAGTCTTTTATGCTATATATGATCTTGTAGATAACTAGAGTAGATTATGACTTAGTAGTTAGTAGATAACTTAGAATCCATTCTCTAGCTAATCCGACATCACCTACATATATGAGGAGTAGTCTATTTTCTAATCGCTGTGCTCTTTACCCCATGAACTTATACTTTATTATCATTATCTTTATGGTTTACCCCCTGCTTAAGTAAGTGACTGTGTGACGAGTTTCTCATTAGTAATCATGTTCTTGCAAGTTTATCTCTAGTCTATGCCTTGATAGATTTTGCCCCCTTTGATTTAATTCCATCTTCCTCAGATCCCTAAGCAAAATTATAAATAACGATACCTGGAATACTTATCCTGGTGAAATGCTACAATGAGGTGTTTTATCTGTGCGCTTGCGGATAGAATAGATTATTTTCTAGAGAGCCTTTACATTTATAAATACCTTTCTACACTCTGGCGCCATGCTAGGGATGACAACCTAGTATCTAAGTGGTGTTAGCTAGTGTCAACAAGCATTTCTGGCGTCGTTGCCGGGGAGTTACGGAGACATGTTAGAATTATAAGAATTATATGAGTCTCAGGAATAAGTCGTAAAAGGGGAACAAAGGAGTAATATTGAGGAAGGCCAGAAAATCAATCAAGGTTATTCATATAAAATTTTAGACTAGACTATAGAGAAATAATTGCATAAAACAGCTACCAAGTGAGAAATCATAACAAGGCACCGCTGCTTTGGCAGGTTCACCCTGTTGTTTTTCTATGTTTATATTTTTATACAGGGTATAACAGGATTGACTTTGGGTACATTCAACTCTTCATCATCAGAACCAAAGCAATCAAGAGAAGAAGAAGCTAGTTACCAATTGCTGAAGCTATGGCACAAAAGACCTTGCAAGAATTATCTGCTCCAAGTCTTGAGAACATTCCAACTCGTCCAAGATTTGCAGTAGAAGAAGGAATACCTGAGTTTGAGCTCAAGTCAAGCCTCATCAATTTGGTACAAGCTACACAATTCAGTGGAAAGGCACATGAAGATGCCAGTGCACACTTGCAGAATTTCTTAGAGATTGGAAGCACAATCCACATCAACGGAGTTGACAAAGACGTCATACTGCTTCGCCTTTTTCCATTCTCATTAGAAGGAAAAGCGAGGAAGTGGTTCTACACTCATCAAGATAACATCAACAACTGGACGAACTTGTCAGATGCCTTTCTATCAAAGTTTTTCCCTATAGGCAAAACAACTGCCTTAAGAGGAAATATTGTCAGTTTCCAACAGCAAAAGACAGAAGCCATTTCAGAAGCATGGGAGCGTTTTCAAGGATACATATCAGATTGTCCTCACCATGGAATGGCCACATGGTTACTTATGCAGACCTTCTACCATGGATTAACCCAGAAGGCTCGTGAGTGCCTAGATGCATCTGCTAAAGGATCATTCTTGGAGCTTACAACTGGAAAAGCAAAGATACTTTTGGATAAGATAGCAGAAAACCAAAGCTGGTTCCAAGATAAAGCTCAACATTGTCATCAAACTGAAGAAATACCAGAAGAAATAAATGCATTATCAACTAAGATGGAAAATTTGCTCCATTGGATTGACCAGAGGGCCAAGTTCAAAGAAGATCAAAGGGCCATTGAGACAGCATACAAATATCAACCAACTTCGAGTCAACCCAATAGCAAAGGTATGAATTCAGGTAATACTGTTAAACAACTTTCATTAAAAGAGATAATTGCTCAACAAACCAAAATTAATGATGAAGTTAAACAAAGGCTAGATACAAATGAATCATCTCTAAAAGATATACACAATAAAATGGATTTTCTACTAACTGCCTTTGATGAGCAAAACACTCTTAATAAAAGGGTAGAGCTTAAATTAATAAAGTTAGCTGCTGCACTGCCTGTTGCTACTAACATTGAGCAGGTAAAGAATATAACTACTAGAGGAGGTAAAGCTACCAGAGATCCACCATACCCAAAAGAGAAACAAAGAACATCAGCACCAGTGCAACCAGCAGTAATAGAAGAAGAAAGCCCAGTTGAAGCAGAAGATCTGCTCCAACCACCAAGAACTGGAGAAATGAGGAAAGATTTTTACGACACCAACTATTTGCCATTTCCCAGAAGAAACAGAGGACTGCAGTCTGATGAGCAGTTTGGTAAGTTTGTAGAGGTCATTCAGAAATTATATGTCAACATACCTCTGCTCGATGCCATACAGGTACCTACATATGCAAAGTACATCAGAGATATTCTTAACAAGAAGAGACCACTGCCCACCACTGAGGTTATCAAGCTGACGGAAGAATGTAGTGCGGCCATCCTCAATAAGCCACCAAAGAAGAAGGAAGATCCCGGATGTCCCACTATAGATTGCTCGATCGGAAACCAACACTTCAACAATGCACTTTGTGATCTCGGAGCAAGTGTCAGTGTGATGCCAGTATCAGTCTACAAAAAGCTTGAGCATGCGACCTTAGAACCAACATCAATGTGCCTACAACTAGCGGATCAATCGGTTCGACACCCGTTGGGCATCGCCGAGAACATTCCAGTCAAGATCAGAGATTTCCTGGTGCCAGTAGACTTCGTAGTACTGGACATGAGTCCTGACTCGAAAGTGTCCATCATCCTTGGAAGGCCATTTCTGAGCACTGCCAATGCCCACATTGATGTCGGGAAGGGAGAAATCAAGTTCAACATAAACGGTCAAGAAGAACACTTCACATTCAAACGCAGACCAGAGAGAGACTCTACAGTGAAGGAAGTTCAAGAAGAACCACTGGAGACACCATCTCCAGAGGAAGGTAACTCAGAAGATTAAAAGATTTGGAGGTCCAGCTTGGGGGACCTAAAAATCCCAAACCCTCACCGGGAGGTAAATCGGTATTTATCCGCATTATCAATTTTCTCATTCTTGCATAATTAATTCTTGCATTAGTCATAGCATTATTATAATAATCAAAAAGCCCCATATAAATAATATTTGTGGTGTGTAACAACCCATATTTATTATTGTGGAGGCACAAAAATATTTTCCATTATCATTTTCATTAAGTTTCGATTCTCATAGATTTTCCTGCATTATATTTAATCATATTAATCTTCTAGAAGCATGACCCACACTCTTTGGGTCCCACATGTCATACACTTCACCTCACATACATCCCATCACATAATTTCATCCACCAATATATTTCCACTCACCTGACATCTTTCCACCGTCCAACCACCACCAACACAACATTATTTTGCGTGAGATCAAAGCAAGGAAGCAAGTGGAGGAAGCACACCCAGGATGGACACCAGGGGTGGGCGCCCGCCCACCTACCTTGGGCGCCCGTCCTGTCCCCTGCTCAGCTTATAAAAGGCCACCTCCAGTTTTCCTTCTCTTCACACAAACACTTCAGAAAACCACATAAATCTTAGTCTCCCGAGAAGGAGCTTTTGTAGTGAAGAGAAGAGAGTAGAGAGAAAGAGGAGAGTGGACGAGAAAGTTGGAGTTCTTTTGAGAGAGTGTTTATCACCTAGCAAGTAGTGATCCCGCTGTCTAAGCGGAAGTAAAAGTTGTTTAGGGGGAGGCTCTACCAAAATTGAAACTTGTCTTGAACGATTAACCCCTGGACTACTGACACTCCGGACAGCTGACCACTAACATTTTATCTCACATTTTCCACCAGTTGTGTTTTTGCCAACTTTTGTTTGCAGGATGTTTAAGAAGGTGAAGAATGCAGGGAAGGCTCTCAAGAACATTGGTACAAGGAGTTCATCCCGACACTCCTCACAACCATCAGAGATGAGCGTCGACCAGACACCCACACAAGCTCCATCATCTTCATCAGGCCAGCAAGTCAAGGTCCTTCTCAAGATAGGAGACCTAGGACTGAAGACCCGAAGAGAGAAGGAAGTCTATCAGCAACTGAAGAACAAAGATTTCATTCACACCCCTACTATCGATCCAATCCTACTACGAGAAACAGTGAACCAGAGAACTCCACAGCGAGTGGCATCTGAAAGGATAACCACTCACCGAGAACGTACTTGGTATGGAGCTGACCCTGGACCAGAAGAAGCAGCGCACCTGCATTATTGCGATTACAATCCACGAGTCCTTCGAGACCCATGGGCTCGATATGCACAACCACAAGAGCCAACAGAGGAGACATGGCCGGAGAGCCAAGATCACCAGTGGACAAACCCGCCTTTTCATACGGGCAGGTACTCCACTGATCCATATGGAGCTTCAGGATCCAGACCTCCACCCCAATTTGATGCAGGACGATACTCCGACGCCTCCTACGCCTTCACGAATGACTACTATCAAGAGGCCGGTGCTTTCTTTACTCGTACCGACAACACCCTCCTCAACATCCAGAACACGCAAGCAGAACATGGAAGACTCCTGGAAGAGCAACAAAAATGGAACCAGGACCATGCCGCTACAGTAGAAGAGCTGAGACAAGATACAACAACAATGAACGACAACATCACAACCATGATGCGATTCTGGAACATCGGGTAAGACCAACGTCAACATCCAGCTTGGGGGAGTTCCTCCCAAATTTATCAAGTAAGTTTTTATTTGCTCTTCTTATTTATTCTATTCTGTCTTAGTATTTAATTTATCTTAAAAGGAAAAGCTTAGAAAACCAAATAAATATTTTCTTGCTTTAATTTACTGCACTTTATAAACATGAAAACAAAATAAAAAGAGTGTGTAGATAAGTGTGCTTTATCTTCCTGCTAAGTTTAATCTCTAGAAAAATAAAAAGACCAAAAATATACATGATGGAAATGATGAATAGTTGCTCTGTTTGCTCACTTACAAGTACCTAGCTTTTATATTAGAATTCTTCCAGGAATTACTAAAACTAAAATTACTATCTTTGGGAAAGCATAAACTAAAGTCTAGGTAAGAGAAAGGCATGATCTAAAGTTGAGCTACTGTTTATCTTGTTCCTACTACACCAAGTTCTAGAGATTTATTTTTGAAAACTTACAAATCACATGATGAGTTCCTAGCATAACAAACTACCTACCACAACCATACTTGCTATAACATCTTTACTATATTCACATTGAGTTTGATCGAGCTGTGTTGACCCTTAGGAGCTTTTCATGTGGTTAAATTAAGATATTCACTTGCACGCATCTACCACAGCATTCATTATCAATCATTAAAATTGCTAAAAATATTATCACTCACTGTCCCGAATATTGTTATTCTCTCTCTAAAGATTCAATGCAGAAGAGGCATGGGTTATGCACAAAAAATATATACGAGGAAATAAAAAGGGGCAAGTGCCCGGAACCTCGATAAAAGAAAAAGAGTGAGACGAGAGGTAAAAATGGACAAGTGTCCGAAGTAGAATTAGGGGTACAAAGATGCCCACTTGAGCGGAAAAAATAGACAAGTGTCCGACAGTAGAATTAGGGGTATCCACTACCCACCTGAAAAAAAAACAAGGGAGAAGAAAAATAGCCCATGTTCTCCCAAAGCAAAGATCAAAGAAGAGGAGAGATAGCAATATGAGGAGCAATGAGAAGTAAATTTTATTATCACTTATGGATTTTCACCATCACTATCATTTACTCCATCACACATGCACATCTTGATTTAATTATATGCTGAGTTCCTTTGCATCCATGGCTCGATTAGACAACATATGTATGAGCTGTTTGCACTCCTATGAGCTCCACTTAATTATTCCATTAGCTAGAGGTAAGTGACATTATGGTAAGGATCCACAAATACCACATATAGAGAGACTTGAGAGATCATTGCTGGGAACTCTGAGTTTTATTTTGAAAACTTATGAAAAACTCTAGAACAAAGGTGAAGTATAGACAGGAGGGATAGTGCTTGAATTAACTATTTTGTCTTTCGATTACTTAAGATTTAAGTGCAGGTACTAAACTTCATAACACTTCACTTTAATCTGGAAGAATTTTTATGTAAAAGCATGTGTGCCTGTCAGGAAAGAAAACATCGAAGCAACTCCTGATCCATCTGAGTTTAGTTATTTGCTCAGGGACGAGCAAAGGGTAAGCTTGGGGGAGTTTGTTGACGGTCCTTAAGTACTAAAATTAATAATCAAATAAACATGAAAAAGGATCAATATGAAACAAACATCTAGAATTAGGGTTTTATCTGACAGAATTCCACGAGTTTTGGTGTTTATCTATTTCTGCAGGGGTTTATCAGAAAATAGGGAGAGAAGGCCCACATGTCATGTTTACAGCGAGATAATTACGTGCCGCGCAATTTTCCTTGATCTGGAAGGATCCAGAAGCCACGGGAACGAACGAGAGGGGATTCGGGCTCGGGGGCTGGGCAGCCGCCCACCCCCCTTGGGCGCCCGCCCAGGTGGAGAGTCCAATCAGGACTCTGCTTCGGGACAATCCTCCACCGACCTAAAGGATCAATCTAAACCATACAATCTATGTCGGTTTGATCCAATGGCTCACGTTCACTTGAGGGGACTATAAAACCAGACCCCCTGGCCCCTGGAGGAGAGAGGAGAAATCATTATTCAGAGGTAGCCATCAAAGTTAGGGTTTAGAGCTTCTCTCCCACAGAGAATTAGAATTAGCTACTCCCTAATCCTTCAAGTTTAGAGGTTTGATTAGATAGCAATTAGAGAAGTAGAGCACTACGCTCTGGATTCGGATCTTCGGTAATAAAGATTGGTATTATTCATATCTTTCTCTAATTCTATTGTTCTAATTGCATTATGTCTCTAATTATTATGTTCTTAGTTTGCTGTAGTTCTATATTTGATATAGTTCTAATTGATAATGAGTTTATGTATAAGTTTGCAAAGCGCTTAGCTCTTGTCGCGAGGGAGTTAGGTGATAGATCACATGTGAGCGTGGTGCTTAGATGTTATTTATCTGCAAATGTATTCTATTGGCCGAGTCGTGTGGTAGTTCGCGATAGTGACAGCTTCATTGATTCTTATATAGTCCACCCTCCGTTGATAGGACAGGCAGAACCGTTATTGTGGAGTAAGTCATGCGATGTTCTGATTTACTTTATCAATGTTCCTTATACATGAATGAAGAGTCTTTTATGCTATATATGATCTTGTAGATAACTAGAGTAGATTATGACTTAGTAGTTAGTAGATGACTTAGAATCCATTCTCTAGCTAATCCGACATCACCTACATATATGAGGAGTAGTCTATTTTCTAATCGCTGTGCTCTTTACCCCATGAACTTATACTTTATTATCATTATCTTTATGGTTTACCCCCTGCTTAAGTAAGTGACTGTGTGACGAGTTTCTCATTAGTAATCATGTTCTTGCAAGTTTATCTCTAGTCTATGCCTTGATAGATTTTGCCCCCTTTGATTTAATTCCATCTTCCTCAGATCCCTAAGCAAAATTATAAATAACGATACCTGGAATACTTATCCTGGTGAAATGCTACAATGAGGTGTTTTATCTGTGCGCTTGCGGATAGAATAGATTATTTTCTAGAGAGCCTTTACATTTATAAATACCTTTGTACACTCTGGCGCCATGCTAGGGATGACAACCTAGTATCTAAGTGGTGTTAGCTAGTGTCAACAGCCATTATCAAAGACATGAGTCATACATAGCAATATACCAAGCAACAGCAGTACAAGGAATCTGTTATTTTTAGGACTGTTAACAGCAGCTGAGAAAATAAATCATAACTGGAGTTCCACAACACCAAAAGACATGAAAGAAGACATTCTGAAAAGCTTAGGAAATTATCTACATTTCATCTTTAGACATCAAAGCATGATTCATAAGTTTGGCAGGTCGAAATATTAGAATTACAGAATCAGGCCCTAACAAGACAGAGAGCAACCATTTCTGAAACTCAACTTTGAACAGCCATAACATACAAACCACATAACCAAATGCCACCAAATTTTAACAGCAGATAGATAAATAAAGTATCTACAACTTTGATATAAACAATATTCCTAGAAAACATCATTTACATATTGTAATCCAAACAGTTGCAGAAACTGTCCAGAAACAACAATTGCAAACAATTAATTATTAACTTATATTTCAAACATACATTTTAGCAAAACTATTATTACTAACAGTTTGCACATATCTAAAGAACACCAGAAAAGATAGTGGTCATTACCACATAAATTTATTTAATGCATTTCTTAATTTATTTGGATTATAAGGTGAATTAAAGAACATATACCAAATTTGCTCAATAAATTCCACCAAAATTACAGTAGCTTCTAAATACTATCCATAGTCCATTGTATAAATTTCACTGCATTTGAGTAAATATATCAACATCTATGAAAAAGACAAATTGCTATTGCAATTAACCATGTGAGAGCAAGATAAATGCACAAATCATATTTTCTTCAAACACATGGCCATATCATACATAATCATGATACAACCATATCATAGGATTGTATTGGAACAACATTTTCCATTTTTACGTTTTTATTTATAATTATAATCCATTTATCAAGCCCTATGCATGTTAAATCAATAACTCAACTATACTGCAACTAAGATTCATAAAACTTTTACCATGCATCAAGCATCACAAGAATAGCATGCCACAAAAGTTTCACTTGAATTGGATCTACACAGCAACAGTTATAAAAAAGACAAACTCAACTAGTATTAAAAACCTAGCTGCATAAATCATTTTCCACAGCTAAAACTTTAAACTAAAACATGGCATATTATAGATCTACTGCATAGAGAATTTCATAAGGATTCCAGAAAGTCTACATTTGCTAATTTCTGATTTTTTCTATGATTTTATATGGATTTTCCAAGTTCCAGCATTTCTCCAAAACAAATAGGTCCTCGGAGTACTATTCATCTGAGTCTATGACAGTGCAGGAAACCCCTGGATTGAGTCGAATTGAAACACAAAGTCCCTGGTCGCGAGGAAAACAGAGGAGCTCGCCGAAGCTTCCTGTTCCGGCCGGCTGAGGCATCGTCGGCGGCGAGGGAGGGGTGGGGAAGCATCAGGGCACTGAGCCGCACCCGTAGGTGGCCACGGCTCGGCCAAAGGTGGCCCGTGGCTTCCTGGCCACGTACGTATGTCGACGACGACGGCGGCGGTCAGTGGTGGTGGCACTCCGGCGGTCTTCCACCTCGGCCGAGGAGCGCCAGTTGTAGAGGAGGAAGAGGCGGAGGCGGTGGTGGTGCTAGCTGAGTGTGGGAGCGCTTGGGTGAGCAAAGACTGTGGCGGCCATGGAGCTCCAAGATCTCAGCCATGGCCATGGCCGACATGCTCACGTCCTCGCGGTGGAGAGCGAAGGAAGGCACGAGGAAGTGGATGGGGACGTCCGCCAGCGACCCGGCTGTCCAAAACACGACGAGGAGAGGGCAGGGGCGCATGGCATGGAGGTGGGACGTGCTGCCCTTGCATGGTTGCCACGGCGGCATTTCATCGAACACGTGTCGCGCAACGAAGTGGCCGGCGTGGGAGACAAATTTGGGCCGTTTCCATGCCGAATTAGGAGATGGGCCAAATATGAAGTTTGTCAAGCTCGGCCTGATCTACATTTTTCGTTTAAGTGTCATGGTCATTAAGCTTACAGATTAACAGATAACTTGATGCCAACCTATGTGTGTCAACGAATTGATAGTGATTAGCAAAACTCAAAATTGATGACTAAAACGAAGTCAAACTGGTGTCATCTTTTGGCATGCTGTAGCCCACAATATGTAATCCAACTTTTATTTTGGGACCCAAGCAAGTTGTTTAGTAAAATTTGGAGAACGCGGGATGCCAACGTGATGAACTGCAAACCTAGACTTAGAAACTCTACGTGCTGGAAATTATAGCAGATTCAATCTTGTGACTATTATTTGACATGCTTAGAAGAAGATTCAGACTTAGTAACTTTAACATAGATTATAGTATGAAAACTATACTACAACTTTTACAAAAGGACCTTGTACTGGTTCAGTATTATTTGGAAGATACAAGGCTCCCAACTAGGGTACCCGAAACTGAGCACCTCAGGACTTGGCCAAAATTCTGGAGTTCCCAAAACAGCACTGCATTGAATATTGTAAACTCAATTTGACTAGGTTAGGTACCAAACTAGCTCTTGACTATTAAACAAAGTTTGTTCTACAGAATCTAAAATACAACTTTCATTTAAGGTCAAACCTCAGAACTAGTACAGAAGTCAAACTTTCACTTTGGTCAACGCAGCAACTTGATAAAGCTCAAACTAAGGTTTTAGGCTAATTGAAGCACTTTCTGGGCACAAGCTCAACATGTACCCTTTATGACTTTTGTTGTAGAGTTTATCTAGAGTCATTTGGGCAAGGTTGCAAGGATTGGTTGATGACCTATGGTTCTATTCACTTAATGAGGTCATTATAACAAGCATGTAACTTATCATTTCATGTGACCTTTTGATTCTGAACTTCTTGAACTTTTTGAGTGATCACTATAGGCAGTGATGGATGTGGAACACATGAGAGAGGTTCTATTAATGTCACCCAAGCATGCACTTTGAAAAGGTCATATATGTAAGCAAGGGTGCATTCTCCAAGTTTAACTTGAGGCTCACTTTCCTGGATTGACTTTATCATGATCATTACCACTTATCATGACATGTTTGAGCTCAAGACCTTGGGTCTAACTAGTGGCAAACACCTGGGGTGTTACAACCTACATACGACCCGGCAACTCGTGGGACCTCAACAAATGTAAGCAGAAGTCGGGAGAAACCCTCCGAGAGTATGCTCGACGCTTCTCAAAGCAGCGCACCGAGCTGCCACACATCCCCGACCACAACGTTATCCTGGCCTTTGTCTCTGGTACCACCAGTCAAGACTTGGTGCGGGAATTAGGCCGGAATCGCCCTCAGACCGCTAACGAGCTGATGGACGTAGTGGCAAACTACGCAGCAGGGGAAGAAGCGGTCGGCGCCTTCTTCAGCTGTGAAGGAAGGAAAGGCAAGCCACCCGCCGATGATGATGAGGGCCCTAGTCGAGGGCCCAAGAAGAACAAAAAGAAGAAGAAGATGCGGCCGTTCCAGCGAGAGGACCTCGACGACGACCTCGTCACCGCCATGGAACGCAAAAGGCCTCGAGGGCCCTCGGAAGGGGCTATCTTCGACAAGATGCTAAAGGAGCCATGCCCTTACCACAAGGGAGGGGCAAACCACAAGCTCGAGGACTGTCGAATGCTGAAAAAACACTTCGATGGCCTAGGGTTCAAGAAGGACACCCATGACGACGCAAAGAAAGAGAAGAACGGCGACAAAGGGGATGACAAAGACGACGACGGTGTCCCAGCCGTCCGTGACTGCTACATGATCTACGGCGGACCCTCGACGCAGCTGACCGCAAGGCAACGCAAGAGGGAACGCCGTGAGGTTTTTGCGGCAAGGATGGCGGTGCCCCAGTACCTCAGCTGGTCAAGCACTCCCATCACCTTCGATCGAGACGACCACCCCGACAAGGTAGTCGCCCCTAGCGTCTACCCGCTCATTGTCGACCCCATCATCGTCAACGCCAGGCTCTCAAAGGTGTTGATGGACGGTGGCAGCAACCTCAACATCATCTACCTTGAAACCCTCGACCTTCTCAGCATCAACAGGGCGCAGCTTCAACCAAGCACATGCGGATTCCATGGCGTCGTGCCGGGAAAGAAGGCGCTGCCAGTAGGTCGAATCGACCTACCGGTCTGCTTTGGCACGGTGGCCAATTTCAGAAAGGAGACCCTCACCTTTGAGGTGGTGGGGTTCCGAGGCACGTACCACGCCATCATCGGGCACCCGGGCTACACCAAATTCATGGCTATTCCCAACTACACCTACTTGAAGCTGAAGATGCCTGGACCCAAGGGCGTCATCACCGTCAGCTCCTCCTACGAGCACGCATACGAGTGCGACGTCGAATGCGTCGAGTATGGGGAAGCTGTCGAGAGTTCCACCAAGCTTGCCTCAAAGCTCGAGGCTCTAGCCGCAGAGGCTCCAGAGCCCAAGCGCCACGTGGGCAGTTTCGAGCCGGCAGAAGGAACAAAGAAGATCCCACTCGACCCCGACAACTCCGACGGCAAGGTGCTGACGATCAGCACCGACCTCGACCCCAAATAGGAAGCCGTGCTCGTCGACTTTCTCCGTGCAAACGCCGACATGTTTGCATGGAGTCCCTCGGACATGCCAGGCATACCGAGGGAGGTCGCCGAGCACTCCTTGGAAATTCATGCCGGTTCCAAGCCAGTGAAGCAACAGTTGCACCGCTTCGACGAGGAGAAGCGCAAGATCATTGGTGAGGAGATCCACAAGCTTTTGATGGCCGGATTCATCAAGGAGGTTCACCATCCTGACTGGTTAGCAAACCCTGTACTAGTTAAGAAAAAGAATGGGAAAATGAGGATGTGTGTCAATTATACAAGTTTAAATAAAGCATGTCCAAAAGTTCCTTTTCCATTACCACGTATCGATCAAATTGTTGAATCTACTGCGGGATGTGAAACCCTTTCTTTCCTTGATGCTTATTCTGGTTACCATCAAATAAAAATGAAAGAGTCCGACCAGCTCACGACATCTTTCATTACGCCTTTTGGGATGTATTGTTATGTGACCATTCCGTTCGGGCTTCGAAACGTGGGAGCCACATACCAGCGCTGCATGCTCCACGTGTTCGGCAAGCACATAGGATCGACGGTCGAGGCCTACGTCGACGACATCGTCGTCAAGTCAAAGCAACTGGGAGACCTGATTCAGGACCTCGAGATCGCTTTCAGTTGCTTACGCGCCAACCAGATCAAGCTCAACCCCGAGAAGTGCGTTTTCGGCGTGCCTCGAGGCATGCTCCTAGGTTACATCGTTTCGCAGCGCGGCATCGAGGCTAATCCCGAGAAAGTCTCGGCCATCACGCAAATGGGGCCAATCCGAGACGTCAAGGGCGTGCATAGAGTCACGGGATGTTTAGCGGAGCTGAGTCGTTTTATCTTGAGGTTGGGAGAAAAGGCGTTGCCAATATATCGACTCCTGAAGAAAGTCGCGCGTTTCTCTTGGACCCCCGAGGCCGAGGAAGCCCTCGACAACTTGAAGAAAACACTGATCTCTGCCCCGGTCTTGGTCCCTCCACAACCCATAGAACCTCTGCTTCTATACGTCGCAGCAATAACCCAGGTCGTTAGTGCGGCCGTAGTGGTCGAGAGGCAGGAGGAGGGGCATACGCTGCCGGTCTAGAGGCCAGTCTATTTCGTCAGCGAGGTGCTCTCGGAAACCAAGGCACGATACCCACAGATCCAGAAGCTAATATACGGCGTAATCCTCGCCCGACGCAAGTTGCAGCACTACTTCCTCGGCCTCCCTATCACGGTGGTCTCGTCCTTCCCCTTGGGTGAGATCGTTCAGAGTCGGGAGGCCACGGGAAGAATCGCAAAGTGGTCGGTCGAGCTAATGAGCGAGACCCTCACTTACGCACCCCGCAAAGCTATCAAATCACAAGCCCTGGTGGATTTCGTCGCAGAGTGGACAGACTCCAAGCTCCCCCCGACTCAAGTTCAGGCAAAGTTGTGGACGATGTACTTTGACGGGTCTCTCATGAAGACGGGAGCTGGGGCGGGCCTGCTATTCATCTCGCCCCTGGGCGTTCATATGAGGTACGTCATCAGGATACATTTTGCCGCGTCCAACAATGTCACAGAATACGAGGCCCTTGTCAATGGTCTGAAGATCGCCATTGAGCTTGGAGTTCGACGCCTCGACGTTCGAGGCGACTCCCAGCTCGTCATCGACCAAGTGATGAAAGCCTCGAACTGCCACGACCCGAAAATGGAGGCGTACTGCAAAGATGTTCGTCGACTCGAGGACAAGTTCCACGGCCTCGAGCTCGTCCACATCGCCCGACACTACAATGAGGCGGCCGACGAACTCACTAAGATTGCGTCGACTCGAGGCACGGTTCCGCCTGACGCGTTCTCGAGAGATCTACACGAGCCATCCATCGACTTGGGCTCGGGGGCTGGTGTCGAGGCCGCTCCTGCCCAGCAAACCGACACCGTCGAGGCACTACTAATGGCAGCTAAGGTAATGGAGGTGGAACAACGGCGCAGTCGACCGTTTGACTGGCGCACGCCATTCCTCGACTGCCTAATCCGCTGCGAGCTACCAGAAGATCGAGCTGAGGCCCGCCGTATCGCTCGACGTGCCAAATCATATGTGATCTACGGCGAGGGCAATGAGCTATACCGACGAAGCCCAACAGGGATCTTGCAGCATTGCATCACCATAGATGAAGGCCGAAAACTCCTCGAGGATCTACACTCGGGGGCTTGTGGCCACCATGCCGCTCCACGGACCCTCGTAGGGAACGCTTTCCGTCAAGGCTTCTACTGGCCAACAGCCGTAGCTGATGCCATCGAGCTCGTGTGCTCGTGCCATGGGTGCTAATTCTACGCCAAACAGACGCATCTACCTGTTGACGGTTCTTAAGTATCAATTTTAATTATCAAATAAACAAGAGAAAGGACCAATATGCAACCAACACCTAGAATTAGGGTTTGATCTGATAGAATTCCACAAGTTTTGTTGTTTATCTATTTCTGCAGGGGGTTATCAGGAAATAAGGAAGAAAGGCCCACATGTCGGGATTACATAGAGATATCAACGCACCGCGCGATTTTCTACCATCTAGAAGACTCCAGAAGCTACGGGAAGAAGGCAGAGGCCGAAAGGGGCCAGGCCCAGGGCGCCCGCCCTGGTGACCTAGGTGCCCACCCCCTGTTGGATTCCGTTCGGGACTCTTTTCGCACACGATGTTCCACCGACCTATTGGATCAAGAATAACGTAGTACCACCTCGCCTACCGACCCAAAAACGCATAGAGGAGGAGGACTATATAAGGAGACCCCCTGGCCCCTGGAGAAGATAAGAAATTATCATAGAGATTGAGGGGTGCCCTCGAAGGAAAACCTCTTCTCTAATTAATATTTCTTTTTAGGCTTAGCAACCAATGTAAAGTAGAAATAGATCTTCTAGTTTCTACTAGATTGAGAGAGATAGAGTGGAGGTGTAGATTGGAGGAAGCCCGGCCTGTCGGTGTCTACTCCAAGCTTGTACCTGTGGGATCAAGTTCTCCTAACCCGAAGCTTGCTCCTAGGATTCTTCAGTATTTCGACTTCTAAATTCTAGTAAGTTCTTGTTTTATTGTTCTTATGGTTTATGAGTTTACTATAATCTCTTCATGTAGAGTTGAGAGTAATCATTGCTGGCGTAAACGTGGTGTTTAGGCTGGGGTACTCATAGATATTCCCTGACTAGCTAGACCGTGGTAGTAGTGAGGAACGTGAAAATTCTGAGTTACCTTTGCAGACCATATCTCGTTAGCAGGAAGGATAGGGTTTATAGGTGCGGGTTGAACATCCTTTGTGGTATCTAGATTCCATTAGCCTCCCCAATAGAACAGTAGATCATCCTTACCAAGGTTAGAAGGAGACTACGGTTGCAATCTTCTCTATTTATCACTCACATCGAGAGACATTCTTTGTTGCCTAAAGGTTAGTAGTAATAGACCGGTTAGTCAGATGCACTCTTTCTCCTAGTGGTAAAAAAAATAAATACGATACTCTGGATAATTTCCTGGGTGAAGTGCTCACCGATATCCATGCGCTTGTGGATCAATTCCTTATTGCGTTCCCAAATATCAACAAGCATTTCTGGCGCCGTTGCCGGGGAGAAAGACGGTTGCTGAGATAACCTTGAGTCTTACTACTAGCTTGTATCTATACTTTTATCTTTTCTTATTTTTTCTATCCTTTATTTATTTTCTTTACTCTTACCTTATGGAAAACTAAAATTCTAAATCGATCCATGAGTCTGCAATCCCTTCAGTAACTGACCTTTTACCATGGGAATCATCACAGCCTATCCAAACATCCCAGTATAAGTTAAGTTCTAGGTTGATTGCCATGATTCAAAACCTATCTTTTTCGGGAAAGGAAGACGAAAACCCTTACCTTCATATTAGAGATTTTGAGCAAACATGTGATTGTCTTCGCATCAAAGGTATTTCTGATAAAACTTTACGTTGGAAGCTTTTTCCTTTTTCCTTAAGGGGAGAAGCTAGACAATGGTACAGTCAGAAGGAAAGTCAACAACAAGGTGAATGGGGAGTTTTATGAGCCAACTTTTGTCTAGATTTCTATTCCCTCGACCGTATAGCCAACCTTAGACTCAAAGTCCTATCTTTTAAACAAAAAGATAATGAAACTTTGGAAAAATTCTGGAAACGTTTTTCTGATCTTTTAGAATCTGGTCCAAACCTTAATCTTGAAGACCCTGTTCTTTTATTTCACTTTTTTCGAGATCTTCACAAAAATCACAAACAAATGCTACACACAATGTCTAGAGGTTCTTTCTTTCGCATCCCTACTGATGAAGCTAGAGTGATCCTAGATAGAATCCTAGAAGCTGAGATGGATAATACCCTTCATGATGAAACCTACGAAGCCGAAGTAGACACTCTGCCAAATTCTTCATCTACTTTAGCTATCCCAAGTTCTGAGCCACAAGAGGAAGAAATTCCACCACCGGACTTCATGCTGGATATAGAATCCGATCTTTTTGCCGATTTCGGAAATATTTCAAATTACCATCCTATTGATAAACCCCAAAACGGCCAGTTTAGCATTTATTTGCCAAGTGAATATCAATTGAGAGAGCTTATCTCAGTAATGAGTAGCGAATGGTTGGAGGAATCAGAGCTTTCCTCTGATGTGATCCGCTTGGACACACCCTCTATAACTATACGCTGTGCTTATAATTCTAATCGATTTAATGCTCTCTATAATCCAGTTGTGGGGATCAACATCATGTCTGAATCTTTTGCACTTAAACTATTTAAAAATCTTGCATTAACCCCCACAACAAAGGTCATAAAGGAATCTTCGGGACGATTAGTCCCCAGTCATGGAATTATTAATATCTTACCTCTTACGGTAGAAGGCTCCATGGTTCATTTGAACTTCTATATCTTTGATACATGGGACTTTGACCTGTTGATAGGACAACCTTTTAGAAGGCTCCTTTATGAAGGTCATACTGGAAAGCTACACATTTCTTTTGGAAAAACCTTTAAATTCCCAATAATAATTTCACACCCCTTAAACAATAAGGCCGAGTCATATCTTTTGCCTGATCCTATGGAGGAGGTAAAGGCTACATCTCTAGAGCTTTTAGATGAACCAGACTTAGAAGAAAAAACTCCTTTCTTCACAGAAGAAGAAGCCGAACCTTCTGACCCTGAACCCTTAGATGAGTTTGCAGAAACACCTAGACCCCCCATAGAGCTTAAAACTTTACCACCCGGTCTTACATATGCTTTCCTAAACAATAATCCAGAGTTCCCTGTAATCATTAGCAATTAATGACCATTCTTGAGAAACATCACTCAGTTTTCAGCTACTCACTCCAAGATCTTATAGGAATCAGTCCTATGATTTGTACCCATCGTATTCCAACAGATCCTTCTGTTTCACCCTCTCGAGAACCCCAACGTAGACTTAATAACACTATGAAAGAGGTAGTTAAAAAGGAAGTTATAAAGTTGCTGCATGCAGGGATTATATATCCTGTGCCGCATAGTGAGTGGGTGAGCCCAGTTCAAGTTGTGCCTAAAAGGGAGGCATGACTGTTATTATGAATTAAAAGAACGAGCCAATTCCGCAACGCACCGTCACAGGATGGCGGATGTGCATAGACTATAGGAAACTAAACAAAGCCACGAGAAAGGATCACTTTCCTTTACCTTTCATAGATGAGATGCTAGAGCGGTTAGCGAACCATTCGTTCTTCTGTTTCTTAGATGCATATTCAGGGTATCATCTGATCCCGATCCATCCCGATGATCAAAGCAAAACCACTCTTACATGCCCTTATGGAACTTATGCTTATCGTAGAATGTCTTTTGGGTTATGTAATGCACCAGCTTCTTTTCAAAGATGCATGATGTCTATATTTTCTGATATGATTGAAGAGATTATGGAAGTTTTCATGGATGATTTCTCTGTTTATGGAAAACCTTTTGATAGTTGTCTTGAAAACTTAGACAAGGTTTTGCAAAGATGTGAAGAAAAGCACTTAGTCCTTAATTGGTAAAAATATCATTTCATGGTTAGGGAAGGAATAGTGTTGGGACACTTAGTATCTGAAAGAGGTATTGAGGTAGACAAAGCTAAAATTGAAGTAATTGAACAACTACCTCCACCTGTGAATATAAAAGGAATTCGAAGCTTTCTTGGCCATGCTGGTTTTTATCGTAGATTCATAAAAGATTTTTCATTTATTGCTAGAACACTTACTCTTTTGCTAGCCAAGGATGCTCCTTTCGAATTTGATGATGCATGTCTAACATCTTTCAATTTATTAAAGAAAGCACTCATCTCTGCACCAATCATTCAACCCCCTGATTGGTCGTTGCCTTTTGAAATTATGTGTGATGCTAGTGATTATGTTGTGGGGGCAGTATTGGGACAAACTAAAAATAAGAAGCATCATGCAATTGCTTATGCCAGTAAAACTTTGACAGGAGCTCAACTTAACTATGCAACCACTGAAAAAGAGCTTCTGGCTGTTGTCTTTGCCATTGATAAATTTAGATCTTACTTAGTTGGAGCTAAAATAATTGTTTACACTGATCATGACGCACTAAAATATTTGCTCACTAAAAAAGATGGTAAACCTCGCCTGATTAGATGGATCTTATTACTCCAAGAATTTGACTTAGAAATAAAAGATAAAAAAGGAGTAGAAAATTCTGTTGCTGATCACTTGTCTAGAATGTATTTTAAGAGTCCATAGGAAACCCCCATCAATGATTCACTCCGGGACGACATGCTCTACGGGATTAACAGGTCTGACCCCTGATATGCAGATATTGTTAATTTTATGGTTTCAGGGTATGTACCAGCAGGAGCAAACAAGAAGAAGCTTATTCAAGAAAGTCGTTCACATATATGGGATGAGCCATACCTCTTCCGAGTATGCTCTGATGGCTTACTCAGGAGATGTGTGACCACTGAGGAAGGATGGAAGATCATCGACAGATGTCATTCATCACCATATGGAGGTCACTATGGAGCATTCCGTACACATTCAAAGATCTAGCAGTGTGGATTCTACTGGCCTACAATTTATGAAGACACGAAGCAATATATCAGAAGATGGGCCACGTCAAAGAAACGGAAACATAAATACAAGGGATGCAATGCCACTCACCAACAACCTTCAGATTGAGCTCTTTGATGTCTGGGGAATAGACTACATGGGTCCATTTCCTCCATCAAAGAAGTGTGAGTACATCTTGGTAGCAGTTGACTATGTCTCCAAGTGGGTAGAGGCATTACCTTGCAAGCATGCCGACAACGTCAGTTCAAAGAGGATGTTTGAAGAAATTATATTTCCAAGATTTGGAGTCCCCAGAGTAGTGATAAGTGATGGAGGAGCACACTTCATTGACAAACGCTTCAAGCAATATCTATCAAAACATGGTATCTGTCACAACGTCGCTACCCCCTATCATCCTTAGACAAGTGGCCAAGTAGAGACTTCCAACAAACAAATCAAGAATATTCTTGAGAAGACAGTAAATGAAATGGGAACGGCATGGAAAGACAAGTTACCCGATGCACTCTGGGCATACCGGACAGCATACAAGACCCCAATTGGAATGTCCCCATACCAATTGGTGTACAGGAAGACTTGCCATCTACCTGTTGAACTAGAGTTCAAAGCACACTAGGCCATAAAGAGATGGAATATGGACCTAGATGTTGCTAGAGATTATAGAAGAATGCAACTATCAGAATTGGAAGAATGGCGAGAGAAAGCATATCACAATTCAAAGATCTACAAAGAAAGAGTCAAAAGGTGGCATGACAAGAGAATCAAGAAGAAGGAGTTCACACCCGGAGATAAGGTATTACTTTTTAATTCCAGGGTGACGTTTTTTGGGCATGGAAAACTCCACAGCAAATGGGAAGGACCATTCAAGGTAATTAATTCATCATCCCACGGAGCTATCACACTTCAAAATGACGAAGGTACGTTATTCAAGGTAAATGGTCAACGTCTTAAATTATTTTTAGAGCCCAATAAAGAAATAGAAGAAATAGACGTAGTCCATTTTTACCTTCCCATGGAGAATTAGAGCCCGACCTTTTTACTCTGATGTTTTTGGGTCATATATATATTTTTCTAAATAATTTCGCATCTAGAAACGCGCTCGAAAAAGTGGGCCCATAGAGGGGCCAGAGAGAGGGCGGGCGCCCAGCTCCTGTTCCCCCTCAGTCCTGATTTTCTCTGTTATGGAAAATGCACTTATGGTAATCTAAATAATCCCTCGGATGGAAAGTTTCGCACGCACATCGACGGGAGCCACCCGAACAACCCATAGAGGCACTTTTTGACCCCTATATAAACACACCCCTGACCTCAGTTTTCAAACACCAAGCCACCAAGCCTTCTCTCCTTCAATTAGAGCTTGATTAGTTCCTTGCTGCTCCAATGGCCGAGAAGTACCACGATGATTGGGAAGTCGTCCCCTTCAACCTCAACATGGAGCCTGTGGAAGACCCCGATGCCCGTGCTCTCGTCCCGGCCAACACAGAGCGACAGCTAGAAGCCATGCCATTACGCCAACGCAGCTCTGCCCAATCTTACCTTGCTCAACCAGTTCTCACCGCACCACCACAACCCCTACTTCTCAAGGGATCATCATCCAAGATGAAGACCACCATCAAGGTGCCAACCGGCACAAGGATCCTTCCACCTAGACCCAATGAGAGGGTCGTTGGAGTCAAGACCAACCGGAGCGGCGAGATCAGCAGTATTCGCTACACTACGGAGGAGGAAAGGCCTTACTTTGAAGGGATTAGAGCAGCCAAAGTCCGTTTCATCCCTCCAAAGGCAGCCCCGAAGCACGCTCTCAATGCTTTTGAGACACCTCCCAAGCGTCGCAAGACCATAATGGATATTGATGAGGACGTTCGCAGGCTAGACAGAGTTATCATAGACCTCCAGTCCTCGATTAATTCCCTCACTAGGCAGCTCTCTAACCACAACACCATTATACTAGGCCTTAGGCAAGATCTTGCCAGTGCCAACAAGAAGATTAAGGAATTAGAGCGCCGCTAATTTATCTAGATTAGACCTTGAGGCAATGCATCTCAGTCATCTATCTTTAAATTCGGTTTAGGTTTATTATTATCATCAGTTTGCTACTTCTATCGTCAGTTTGCTACTAGTTTTTTGTAATAAATGCCTCAAGATTAATAAAGAGTATTATTATTATTATGTCTTGTGTGTCTCTACTTTATTTTTGTGCAAGAAAGCAGAAAACAAGTATGGGGGAGATCCCTCGACATGCCAAACACACTCCGACCACACCACTCCACGATTCAGGTACACACTCTGCACACTTTACTTTACACATACATATATTTTGGATTATGCAGAATATTGTTTCCGACATGATAAAATAAAAATATTAAAATATTTCTAATCATGATTAATCTCACTCTGTGATATTTCCTAAAAACTTGCAACTATTATAAAATCATTTTAAAAACCCTGTGTTACTTAAGTCAATATGGAATATGTGATGGTAGAGTATGAGTTTCTTATTCTTGATATCATTGCTACTTGGAGAATTTATTTCAAAATATTCAAAATTCTAGCTACCATCTCAGTGTTTTATATGCCTGATAAAACTGAAAATATTAATGATTATAAAAGCTATCTACTCTGTATTGAGTTTGTTCAAAACGAGTTAGACCCTTGTTGAGAGATTTATCATGCTCCTAAGATCAAGACATTTATTCAGAAAGATTCACTCTTCCGAAGTATTATTGCATTAGAGGCATGGGCTATGCAAAAAAAATAGAGATATTTCGAGGAAATAAAAAGGAGCAAGTGCTCGACAACCTCGCAGAAAAATGGACAAGTGTCCGGCAGTAGAATTAGGGATACCTCGGTATCCACTTAAAAAAAAGAGAGAAAAGAAGAAAATGATAGCCCATGGTCCCTCTAATAAGCAATATGCCAGCAAGAGTTGACAAAGATTTTAATTTCCAAAGTCTTTGATCTAAGAGTATGACATTCCCCTCCTCGGATCGCGTTTTGATCAGGCAATAAATGCAAAGTAAGTATGCTTAAGAATTTTTGCAAATTAAAACAACCTCAGTGAGATATATAAAAGATAATGAGTGATCTGAGAGAACCTATGAGGATAAAAAGGTATGCTAACTTTCTTTCAAAAATATACAAAAACTCCAAGTGACAGGATTGAGAAGAAAGGATCTTTACTCTTAGCCATATACTTCCCTGACTACAGTACACAGCGGAAATTTTAACCATCCTTTTCTCGAGGACGAGTAAAAGCCTAAGTATGGGGGTATTTGTTGACGGTTCTTAAGTATCAATTTTAATTATCAAATAAACAAGAGAAAGGACCAATATGCAACCAACACCTAGAATTAGGGTTTGATCTGATAGAATTCCACGAGTTTTGTTGTTTATCTGTTTTTGCAGGGGGTTATCAGGAAATAAGGAAGAAAGGCCCACATGTCGGGATTACATAGAGATATCAACGCACCGCGCGATTTTCTACCATCTAGAAGACTCCAGAAGCCACGGGAAGAAGGCAGAGGCCGAAAGGGGCCAGGCCTAGGGCGCCCGCCCTGGTGACCTGGGCGCCCACCCCCTGTTGGATTCCGTTCGGGACTCTCTTTGCACACGATGTTCCACCGACCTATTGGATCAAGAATAACGTAGTACCACCTCGCCTACCGACCCAAAAACGCATAGAGGAGGAGGACTATATAAGGAGACCCCCCTGGCCCCTGGAGAAGACAAGAAATTATCATAGAGATTGAGGGGTGCCCTCGAAGGAAAACCTCTTCTCTAATTAATATTTCTTTTTAGGCTTAGCAACCAATGTAAAGTAGAGATAGATCTTCTAGTTTCTACTAGATTGAGAGAGATAGAGTGGAGGTGTAGATTGGAGGAAGCCCGGCCTGTCGGTGTCTACTCCAAGCTTGTACCTACGGGATCAAGTTCTCCTAACCCGAAGCTTGCTCCTAGGATTCTTCAGTAGTTTGACTTCTAAATTCTAGTAAGTTCTTGTTTTATTGTTCTTATGGTTTATGAGTTTACTTTAATCTCTTCGCGTAGAGTTTAGAGTAATCATTGCTGGCGTAAACGTGGTGTTTAGGCTGGGGTACTCATAGATATTCCCTGACTAGCTGGACCGTGGTAGTAGTGAGGATCGTGACAATTCCAAGTTACCTTTGCAGACCATATCTCGTTAGTAGGAAGGATAGGGTTTATAGGTGCGAGTTGAACATCCTTTGTGGTGTCTAGATTCCGTTCGCCTCCCCAATAGAACAGTAGATCATCCTTACCAAGGTTAGAAGGAGACTACGGTTGCAGTCTTCTCTATTTATCACTCACATCGAGAGACATTCTTTGTTGCCTAAAGGTTAGTAGTAATAGACCGGTTAGTCAGATGCACTCTTTCTCCTAGTGGTAAAAAAAATAAATACGATACTCTGGATAATTTCCCGGGTGAAGTGCTCACTGATATCCGTGCGCTTGCGGATCAATTCCTTATTGCGTTCCCAAATATCAACACTACCCGCCCACGCTCTCGAGATGATCCCCATCACGTGGCCATTTGCGGTGTGGGGGCTCGACTTAGTAGGGCCTCTACAGAAGGCGAAAGGAGGGTACACCCATTTGTTGGTGGTCATCGACAAATTGTCCAAATGGATCGAGGCTCGACCCATCACAAACATCCGCTCCGAGCAAGCCATCCTTTTCTTCACCGACATCATCCACCGGTTTGGGATTCCCAACGTCATCATCACCGACAACGGCACTCAGTTCACCGGCAAAACGTTCTTGGACTTCTGCGATCGGCATCACATCCGTGTGAACTGGTCTGCAGTGGCCCACCCTCGAACTAACAGCCAGGTCGAGCGTGCCAACGGCATGATTTTGCAGGGGCTCAAACCAAGGATCTACATCCGCTTGAAGAAATTCGGCAAGAAATGGGTCGAGGAGCTTTCTTCAGTCCTATGGAGCTTAAGAACGACGCTAAGCAGGGCCACAAAATTCACCCCATTCTTTATTGTCTATGGCTCTGAGGCTGTGCTCCCGACGGACCTCGAGTATGGGTCCCCTCGACTCAAAGCATACAACGAGCAATCAAATAAAGAAACTCGAGAGAATGCGGTTGACCAACTCGAGGAAGCACGAGACATGGCCCTCCTCAACTCCGCCAGATACCAGCAGAAGCTTCGACGCTACCACGACAAGCACGTGCGCAAGAGAGATCTGAACGTGGGCGAACTCGTCCTATGGTGGTGGCAAAGCAATCAAGGACGCCACAAGCTGACTCCACCTTGGGAGGGCCCATACGTAGTGGCCGAGGTCTTGAAGCCAGGGACATACAAGCTAGCGGACGAAAGAGGGGTGATCATCACCAACGCGTGGAACATCGAACAGCTACATCGATTCTACCCCTAGAATTTCAAAGCTTTATGTTCTAATGTACATTCTGTACCAAGACCTTATGAATGCACACATGAATGAAAAAGATCTTTCCCTCGAGTAATTTACCTCTTTTTTCGCTAGTCGAAATTTCAACATTAGAAGGGAGTACCAACTATGACCCATCATAGTCGATACCCCCTCGGGGGCTAGCAGGGGGGTTCCCCCCCCAAATGTTGAAAAAACCAGGAAATTCTCACGCTCCTATCTGTAAATCTCATGCGGTCGAGTAGTGGAGGCACCTCGAGCCCCTTAAGGGCTGAGGAACGGCGAGCCTGAGGACTCCTACGCCTCCGGGCTACGGTACCTCTACTCGCTTCCTCACCCTCGAGGTAATCGAGATCGCCTTAACAAATGACCGAATGGGATGACAGACATAGGCGCGAAAAGAAACAAAGGTACCTCGAGCGGAAAGACAGATAAACATTCACAGAAATCTTACAACCACTTAAAGACCCAGTATTACTTAAGACGGATTAGCAAAGTACTATACAAGCGGCCCCAGCACCCAGAGTAGGCTCGCAGGCCTCAGTCCGCGTCTTGGCCCTCATCATCCTCCCCCGCGCCTGAGCTAGTCTCAGGAGGAAGTACTTCTGGCTCGAATAACATGGCCAACCTCTCTCGAGGGACCTCTGCGTTGTCGATCAAGGTGTGGAGCCTCTCCTCGTTCTCCGCGTCAGTCTTGGAGATGTCGGTGATAAAGCCGTGGGACACCACCTCCATATCGTATGAAAAGCTTGAGCAGACCACCGCCATTGCCCGCTTCACCCCGGTATTGAGGGCGTCCCGCACCCGGTCCCTCAGCGTAGCACCAAGGTAGCACAGCTGGTCGACGAGTGCGTCGCCTCGAGCCTCCTCCCTCGACTCGTCAACTGGCTCGAGCTCCCAAGAGGCCGAGAGGTCGCTTATCGCAGTCCGTAGCCGACGGTTCAGAGCGACCTCCCCCTCGAGCTGGGCCTTGGCAGAACGGGCCTCGACTTGGGCTACCAGTAGCTCGTCTTTAAGCCCTACAAAGACCAACACAAAGAAATCAGCTAACACCAAGCACACCTCGAAAAGAAAGCTCGACAATAGAAACGTACCACGAATGCTCTCCTCCAGAGCCGTGTTCTCGCCGACCAAGTTAGTGTTGGCCCTCTCGATCTCTTTGTTGGAGCGCACCAGCTCCGTGTTGGCAACACGCAGGTCCTCGATCACCTTGCCAGCCTGCGCGATGGCTCCATTTTTCTCCAGCAGCTCTCCCTTCAGACGATCGACATCGTTAGAAAGGCCGCGAGATCGAATCCGCTCAGCCTCGAGATCTTCGAGGGCCTTCCTCTTGGCCTCCTCTGCGGCGCTCCTGGCGATCTCGCCGTTTACGCACTCCACCTTCATCCTTTGAAATGTTTCTCAGGCGGAGGCGAGTTCAGTCTGGAGGAGGCCCTTCTCCTTGTCCAGGTCAGCGACGGCATTCTTATGAGACAAGGCCTCCTCCCGGGCATTGGACGCGGCTTCCTCGACCATCATGACCGGCTCCCTCAGGAGCGTAGCCTCTTCCACCGCTTTCTGTGAAGACTCTCAAACCTCAGCCAGAGCAGCCTCCCTTTCCTTCTTCTCCTCCTCAAGCACCAAAAGATCTTTGTAGGCCTTGTGGAGCTTCTCCTGTGACTCCAGGAGTTTGTCCTTGAGGATGGGGAGCTGCTGCCAGCCGCTTCTCGTGGAGTGGATGAAGCTCGACTTGATGCGAGAAGTCTCCTTCAGGTCCTGC
The DNA here is from genome assembly GCF_000003195.3 of Sorghum bicolor. NCBI lineage: Eukaryota > Viridiplantae > Streptophyta > Magnoliopsida > Poales > Poaceae > Sorghum > Sorghum bicolor. The sequence goes on from NC_012871.2 coordinate 42,806,840, forward strand.
GAGCCGGCGATCGAGCAGTTGGAACACAAAACCAAATGTTCTATAAAGATTAAGGACTGAAAAAATACTTACAAAGTAGGCCGGTCCGAGCACGTTGTTAACAACGTCGGACAGGAGCCCCACCGTATGCTTCATCCAAAGGCGGAGCTCCTCGACGTGCTCCCATTTCTCGGCCTCCTTCCGGTCGTCCAGGAAAATGTTGGGTTCAGACGGATCGGTGGAAGCCCGGATGCGGATCCGGTCGTGGCACCAGTTCTCCATCTCCTGGTCGGCGCGCGCCTTGACGCCTCGGATGAGCTCCTCGACGGTCTCAAGCGACCCCCCATGGTGCAGGAACAAGTCGACGAGGGAGGGGAACCGCCCGTCGTCGTCAACCGTCTTCCAGGTCCCGGTCTCGCTGCCTCCACCATCACCTGATGTTCCAGCCTCGTCCTCCTCGGTGGGAATATGGTCCTCCCATGACCGACGCTCTCGAAGGAATCCCGGAGCGATTCCGTCCATGCCATAGATCGTACGCCAGATCTCAGATTGGGGGTCAATGGGGGTGCGCATCATACAGGCGAGCGCAACCACGCGTTCGCCCGCCCCGACTCTGCTGGGATCGAGGCGGGCGCCCCTGGACGGTGCCACGCCGGGGTCGGAGGACCGAAAACTGGCAGACCCTCCTCCTGGTTTCCAGGCTCTTGCGGCGCTACTGGCTCTGGTTGGGGCTGGTCGAGCAGTTCCGCCAGCTGCTGGCCCCCCTGCTGCTGCTGCTCCTGGAGCTCATGCGGCTCCTGTTGGCAGTCCTGCTCCAGCAGCCCCTCGAGTTGGGGACCGGCCGTTGGATGCCTTTCCTCCCCTTCTTTCAGCTGCAGCTGCTGTTCCTCCTGCGGCTGCTGCCGCGTCTTCTGCTCACGCTCTTTTTCCTCTTTCTTCCTCTGCTCTTCGACAGAGTGGAGCCCAATGGGCCAAGGTGTCCGCCTCGCTGCGGGAGAGGCCTCGACCTCCTCGTCCATAGGGCAGGCGTCCCTCGAAGACCCATCACCGCCAGACCCGTCACTTATAGTGATAGGATCTGCCTCAACCCCCGATCGGGGAGGCTTGGGGGCTCCCTCCTGCCCTTGGGGGTGAGGCACCTCGACCTGCTTTGGTGACGATGGGGCAGACTCACCCACCAGGGGACGGGGCGGGGCGCTCTCAGCACCGGTCGGCGGTCAAGGGTCGGAGGAGCCTATAAGACACACAAAAGCAAAGGTCAGTCGCCACAAGAATGACATAACTCCCATAACGGCAGGAATAAGCCGCTAACCTGAATCTTTGGAGGCCACTCCCACCCTGAGCCTCTTAGCCATTGAGGGCTGGGCCTGCTCGAGTGTCCGCTTCAACCTAAAGAAAAAAGAACGGACATGAGAAAGGCTGTCACACGAGAAAACACAAAGAAACAGGAAGATGGGAATCGTAGCATCGAAGACTTTACCCCACAGGGAGAACGGCCCGCCTGCCGGTGCATCGACCGGCAGGCCTCGAACCGCCCCGCGTCGAGGCTCCAGGCCCCTCACGAACGGGCGCAGGTCTCGGTTCGGCTTCTCCCACCTGGCGAGCGCCAGGACTAGCGCTCCTGCGGCTGGTCTCCCCCCTGTCGGAGGCCGCGGCACGGCCATGGGTCAACGATCCAAAAATACCACAAAAGAGAGACCTGAGAGAATCATACAAGGAATTTCTGAGTTTTATTTGAAAATCTGCAAAAACCCCAGAGCTATAGCTAATCAAGAATAAGAGACATGGCACTTGGTTAGACTGTTCTATCTTTTAACCACTCAAGACAGAAGTGACGGTTACAAGTCCTATGGTGTAGGTAAAGTAAGTAAGTTTTAAGTCTTAACAGTTTATTCTAGCTCAGAGATGAGATCTTGCTTGAATGCGTGTGTACTTTTAAGAAATAAAACCACTACAGAAACTCTTGAGTTCATCCTTGCTCAGGGACGAGCAAGAGCTAAGCTTGGGGGAGTTTGTTGACGGTCCTTAAGTATCAAATTTAATTATCAAATAAACAAAGAAAATGATCCAAATGAAATCAACATCTAGACTTAGGGTTTTATCTGACAGAATTCCACGAGTTTTGGTGTTTGTCTATTTCTGCAGGGGGTTATCAGGAAATAAGGAAGAAAGGCCCACATGTCAGGATTACATAGAGATATCAACCCACCGCGCAATTTTCTACCATCTAGAAGACTCCAGAAGCCACGGGAAGGAAGCGGAGCCCGAAAGGGGCCAGGCCCAGGGCGCCCGCCCTGAGGACCTAGGCGCCCGCCCCCCTCTGGACTCCGTTCCGGACTCTCTTCGCACACGACTTTCCACCGACCTATTGGATCCAGAATAACATAGTACCACCTCGCCTATCGACCCAAAAACGCATAGAAGGGGAGGACTATATAAGGAGACCCCCTCTGGCCCCTGGAGGAGACAAGAAATTATCATAGAGATTGAGGGGTGCCCTCGAAGGAAAACCTCTTCTCTAAATAATATTTCTTTTTAGGCTTAGCAACCAATGTAAAGTAGAAATAGATCTTCTAGTTTCTACTAGATTGAGAGAGATAGAGTGGAGGTGTGGATCAGAGGAAGGCCGGCCTGTCGGTGTCTACTCCGAGTTGTACCTACGGGATCAAGTCTCCTAACCCGAGGCTTGCTTCTAAGATTCTTCAGTAATTCGACTTCTAATACTAGTAAGTTCTTGTTTTATTGTTCTTTGGTTTATGAGTTTACTTTAATCCTCTTCCGGTTGAGTATTAGAGTAATCACTTGTTAGCGTAAACATGGTGTTTAGGCTAGGGTACTCATAGATATCCCCTGACTAGCTGGACCGTGGTAGTAGCGAGGAACGTGACATTTCCGAGTTACCTTAGCAGATCACATCTCGTTAGCAGGACGGGTAGGTTTATAGGTGTGGGTCAAACATCCTTTGTGTTGTCTAGATTCCGTGAGCCTCCCCAATAGAACAGTAGATCATCCTTACCAAGGTTAGAACGAGACTACGGTTGCAGTCTTCTCTATACATCACTCACATCGAGAGACATTCTTTGTAGCCTAAAGGGATAGTAGCAATAGATTTGGTTAGTCAGATGCACCCTTTCTCCCAGTGGTAAAAATATAAATACGATAACTCTGGATAACCTCCCGGGTGAAATGCTCACCGATATCCGTGCGCTTGCGGATCATTTTCTAATTGCGTTACCAAATATCAACAGCCATCACCGTCGCGGCGGTCTTTGCCGCAGTGTGTGAGGGCTATTTGGGGATGATGCCCCACTGGGACCTGTGGCTCCACCTCTACAGGGGCGAGCTCTTCAATGCCCCCACTGGGACCACAGGCGTCAGGAAACCCGTACGGGCGGGGTGCCTCAATCTAGTGTTGAAGACCGGCAAGACGGAGAGGCCATGCGAGTACATCCCAGTGGGATTGTCATCGAATCACGCTGGATGGGACTCCCAGTGGTTCTACTTGCACAACGACGATGGCCTCCTTCCTGTCTACACCGGCCGCCTGATCACGGAGCGCCCGGAGAACTGGACGTACGAAGTCGTCCAAGTTCACCAGTCGTGGCTCGACCCCCTCCTCGACGCTTTGAAGAAATTGCGCGTGGAAGGCCTGACCGCCGCTCTCGTCCTCTCGGCCGTTCATCATCGGAGGGTTCTCCTGTTGATGTCTCGGCCGCCGAGGATGGACGAGATGGGTCCCGGCGTTTCGTCCCGGGACCTCGAGGCGTGCCGAATGTCCAACGAGGCCCCGGTGGACGATGAGGTCGCGGCCCGTGTCAGGGCGGCCGTCGCCGGCGATTTCCAGCCGGAGCACGTCAATGGCTTCCCTATGAGGCCCGATGTGGGATCAATTGATCTGGTAAGCTCCTTTCCTGTATATGGCTTCGATTCTGGGTTTCCTTCGATCCCTCTTTAAGCTAGTCTTTGCTCTCGCAGGGACCGATCGACGTTCGGTCCTCAAGGCCTCTAGTGAAGGAGGACGAGGCCGACCGCGACAAGCGGCGCCAGTCCGCTGAGAAGCAGAAGTCCGCAAAGGACTCAGAAAAGAAGAAGGAGAAGACAAAGAACCTCGACCGCCAAGCACTAGAGGGCGTCGAGCAAAGTCCAGGCAAAGGGGGGAGCCTGAAGAAGAATCCCCCAGCGAGGATGATGGCGGCGATGGTGACGGCGACAGAGACGACTATGAGGGGATGGCGTCTCGCCTCGACCGGATCCTCGAGGGTCCGCCACGAGGCGACGTCGATGCCCCGCGGATGGGAGCACCAAAAGAGGGGCCAAGCGGGTCTCACCGCCCCCGTGCTAATACCCCTCCCGCGCCTACGCAAAGTCGGGCCGTCCCCCGCCCCCAGCCTCCCCCTACGCCAAAGGCGGGCGGCCGGGCTAAGCTCCAGGCGACGGGGCCGCTTACCAAGGCAGTGATGGTATATGCCTTCTCTCAAGATATGTAGTATTTATGGTATAAGGCATAGTGACATTGCCTTCTCTCTCACCCTACTCTAATAAGGCTTGATATCTGGAGCTCATAGGTGGGAGACAGCTAATACATACTTACAAGACATTTATCGCATAGTCAAACCATGGATCCAGAGAAACAAATGAATAAGCCAAATCAAGATGTGCATGTGTGGCGAATGAATGGTGTATGGTGATGATGGTAATAACAATGGTGAAAGTCTAATTCTACTTTTGCTCTTTGAGGGGATACATACCTTCCTTGCTTTTGAAACTTTATGAGGAGAATGAGATGCTCTTCTTTTTCTTTTCTTTCGAGGTTCCGAGCACTTGCTCCTTTTTATTTCCTCGTATCTTTTATTTTCTTTTTCTCTCTTTTTTTTCAGAGCATTCATCTCTTGAGATAATATAGCAAGTGGTAGTAACAAGATAACTTGAGCATTTATTTCACAAGGGGAAACAGAAATATTTTTGGTTATTCTCTCCCGGATTAGGAGTAGAATACTTTTGGGTGGTTTTGGAGATGGAAATGAGTGGATATATGTGGATGGTACTTCCGGAGTAGAAGTAGCATGTATGAGTGAACGTGCAAGTGAATCTTGATTTAACCACATGACAAGCTCCTAAGGGTCTACACAGCTTGACCACACTCAATGCTCATAAGCAGTAAATAGTAAATGTGTGGCTCAAGGTCTAGCAAGCATGTATATATGGCTGTGGTAGGAATTTAAACTCTCATCATACAGGAACTCATCATGTGTTATTTTAAAGATTTTTTCAAAGATAAAATTCTCCAGAATTCTAGCATCTCTAGGAACAGATGAACAGCAGCTCAACCTTCCCATATCGTATCCGTTAACAACTTAGACTTCAGATCAAATTTTCATCCCACCAGTTTAGGTCTAGAGCAAGCCTTAAATTATAACAGTTATATCTAAACTTGAGAGAGAACTTCAAATTTGCAAATTAGGCAGAGCAACTATTCATCATATCCATGCTTAAGTTTTATTAGATACAGATTAGCATAGCCACTTTATTTATTTATTAAACACACTAAGCAAAATATATATAAGCATAAAATCTTTATTTGGTTTTTCATAGTTATGTGTATTTATATTCTAATATAGTATAAGTATAAAGATAGATAGAAATACTTATCGAGATAAATGGGGGTGCTCTCCCCCAAGCTGAATTTTGACGTAATTTCTCTTGATGTAGCTAGCAGGTGGCAGAGGTGTGTTTGAAAGTCAGCAGTATTTTGACAGCGATTAGAATGTACTCCGTCTGCTAGTCTTCTTGATTCTTAAATTCTGTGGAGCTCAAATAGACAACAAAGCTTGTGGAACTGATTAAGTGTTAGCATAAATATCTAGCCTTTATCATGTTGAGACTCCTTAATAAATATTACTCCCTGTTTTTATATTTTTGTTTTTATAAAGCAGAAAAATATTTATTTTATTTTTATGCCACCACAGTGAATGTACTTATGGGTTTTATGCCACTCGTCTACTCATATGGGGCTTACAGTTTTTTTCACATTTTTATTTTCTTTCTAGGATAATACGAACATGATTAACTAAGTAAACTATTTGAAATAATTAAAAGGGAAAGGATAACTACCAAGTTTACCTCTTGGCAAGGCGTTCGGTGTTTTTAAGTCCTCCGAGCGGGACTCTCTATTTTATTAATGGTCCTGGGATTCGCTGGATGACGTAGTCGGTGATTCCGGTGGCGCCTCCTCTTCGTGTGTAACTATATTCTCTCTCCACACCTGACTCACTGCTATGGTCTCCTCAGGACAGTTATGTTCAAGTGGTATGTCTTCAGTCATTATCACTTCTCCTTCGTAGTCTACCCATCCGTCCTTGATGATTTGCCTCCTCTGGTTGCGGTTGCGATGTCTTCTTCTTGTCCTGACCTGCTTAGAGTCTTCAACTATATAGTTAGGGTCAGTAAAACAACGGCATACCTTCTCAGAGGAGAAGTGTATGTGGACTTCTCCGGTTCCAATATAGATGATGGCTTTGATAGTGCTGAGGAACTGTCTTCCAAGGATGGTGGGTGGATCATACTCGTCTTCTCCCATGTCAATGACCTGAAAATCATCTATAGCTGAATGTATATTGGTTGTAGGGGCATGGTTTCATGCAGGAGCTGATAAGTGACTACGGCCATTATGTTGACGTCAGATCCGGTGTCGTAGAGTGCCTTCTAAAAAGAGTATCCATTGTTTATGCATTCGATTCTTGGAACACTAGGGTCGTCCTTCTTGATCAAGAAAGGTGACTTAAGTTGATGATCTTGACCTCCTTGAACTGCAGTGACCATCTTAGCTGACTCGGTCCACATTTGCTTGTTCCTGTTCCTCCTGTTGGTCCTCTTCCTTGGTTGATGTCGGGGTTGCTCTGAAGTTTGTGTAGTCTTGTTCTTGAAGGAAAGTCTCCTTCTTCCCCTTGATGTAGAGACTGATCTTGGCAGCATTAGCGTAGATGACAACTCTAGTGTTTAGGAATGGCCTCCCAAAGATGATGGGTGCCCTCTCCTCAGTACCAGTCTCTATCACCATGAAGTCTGCTAGAGCATACAAGGTACCAACTCGGACGCAAAGGTTCTTCAATATTTCCTTTGGGAAACTGAGTGTCCGATCTGCAACCCTGGGCATAATGTTGACGCTGGAGCCAAAGTTGCAGAGTGCTTCTGGGAAGTCCACCATGCCGATGGAGATCGGGATGACGGGGCGTCCTAGATCACCTCTCTGAGTAATTAGGCCTCTGTTGATTCCAACCTTGATGTTGTTGAGGACGGTTGTAGTAATAGTTGTTATTGTTGTTGATGTAGTTCACGTCCTCAAGCATCTTAGGGCAGTGATTGCCTGAGCGTCCAGTATCTCCAGTGTATTTGTGCTCGTAGATCCTAGTTCTTCACTTGGTGGAATCTGGGAGTTGTAAAACTCCTTCATATTATGCTCGAAGTGTTCCTGCTCATAGAGACAAGGTAGAGATCAAGTGCATGGGCCCTGTTGGTGGAAAACACCAACAGAACCAAAAGTGTATTTGTTCTTCTCTAACCTTAAGCATAGTGAGCAAGACAAAGTTGATGGATCATGAGTGTAGCATTTGTCAGATCAGATGGCTCAACCTAATGGAAAGATAATCTATCTATATTTATGTTTTGTTTATGTCTTCCAAAGATTGCATGTGCAATACTTTAGCTTATATTGCTAGGAGTGTGGGGTCACGAAGGTAGTACTAAGGACAAAGATTAAAGGACTAAACATGTTGAATTAATTGAGTTGGTTAATTTGGAGTTATAAATCATACATGTTTGTCTCTTTATTTTATGTGAATGCTAGAACCAAGGAGAAGCTTATAAAAGTGATAGTCAAGTACCTTAAAATGTTACCTTACTTGAAGAGTGATGGTACGGTATCACCTTGTGGAGGCTTTCCTTTCTTAGCGGTTGTGCATCGTATTTGTGGCACCCTCCATGAATCATCTCTTATGAGCTACGTCTTTCTTGTGCAAATTGTTAAACTTCATGTGTCACTTTCTTCATCTCTAATGAGTTTGCATCTCAGGACTTCCCAGGTTGATATTGAAAGTTTTCCTACAGGGGTTAGTCCAACAAAATATACCAATATCTACTCAAGCAGTTTTTAGTTCAGTAACCAAACTAGACTCCATGTCTAATCAGATTAAGGAAGGCTATTTAACCTAAGCACCATGCTTAATTTAAATGCCATTGGAAGTGTGACCAGTACTTCCAAACTAACACTTACTAGGATAAACAAAGGTAGCATGATGGCTTTTATAGAGATCTACTCAAGTGGAGATGAAGTAGTGTGATTAGTATTTAACAAATTGAGCATGTCTCAAAGGTAAGGACAACCAAGATAGCAACATGGCAAAGGATGTTTTATGTAAAGTACTCCCCCAAGCTTGAATTTTGCAAAATTCAAGATTGGATGAATTTTATTCAATATTGTATGATGATTGGTTGGACATACCTTGTGCTTGTCATTCATCCGATCTTCTTGCTTCAATCCTGGAAAGGTTAGTGGCAAGAATATCCGAAGGAATATTTCTACAATTATCTTTATATGCTCAATACACAAGGCAATGTTGCAAATAATTAGAAGTTCATGTTATGATCTGATAAGTGCTTGTTTTAGGACACTAAGCTTGTCCTTGGGAAACCATCAATTTATGTTGGTGAAGTGGTTTCCCCTCCAACACCAACCTAAGCGTTCCTATATTAAGATCGACTCAATGATATCTGCAATATTTATTATAGACATATGCATCGACAACCGCCCTTTTAAAGTTTTTATAAATAGAAAGGAAGAGGGGGTTGGAGATCTCAAATGCAGTGATGTTGGAGAGACCAATTGATTGGGGAGATGTTTTATATGAGCAAGGACTTGATGAGGTATTTATGAAATAACTTCCATGCTCACTGTTGTTTCTCTCATTCTCAAACTCCAAGGATGATTTTTCATGTATGTTTAAAATCCCTCTAGGATTGTCTCTCAAGTTTGTTTTATCTATCCATTCAATGGTGACAGCACATGGATTTTTAATGCCCTTTAGCCATTGATGTTGCTCTTCTCGATCCTCCTTCATATGCATGGGATGTCTAGATAGATTCATAGGATTATCGGGAGGTTCAAGAGAAAGAGCATAGTAGAATTTATTAAGCTCAAGGATGGGTTGGATAGCCGAATCATGGGATTGAAATGTTTGGAAATCGGCTATTGAAACTTCCTCTCCTTGTATGGGAGATGATTCCTTCTCTATCTCTAAGATTTTTCTATGAAGACTAGTACAAGAAGGATGTCCACAAATGAAGACATACCTTCCTTTACTAATAGATAAAGAAAGAAAGACTCTACCAAAAGTTATATGATTAAGACCAATATGAAAATATCTAGGAAAAACATGGTCTTGTAGGGCTAGGTCTAAACCAGAATTTATAGAAAGATTAACAGATTCCCTAGGTGTAGCTAAAAGTGCATTATCTTCTTGATTAAAAGATAGGACCTCAGCTATAGAAAAGGGTTGGTTTTGACCTATTGCATTCAACTCCGGACACAGATCATAATTAGGGGCAGGACGTGTTGACTCCCATGGTCTATGGCTGGTCTCCGAAGGTGCAAAGAATTCAATAATAGGTATGGAATTTAAGTTATCCATAAAGATAAAAAGATAAAAGAATAAAAGTATAAAATTATAATACAAGATAATAGCAAGACTCAAAGTTATCTCAGCAAACCGTCTTTCTCCCCGGCAATGGCGCCAGAAATGCTTGTTGATATTTGGTAACGCAATTAGAAAATGATCCGCAAGCGCTCGGATATCGGTGAGCATTTCACCCGGGAGGTTATCCAGAGTTATCGTATTTATATTTTTACCACTGGGAGAAAGGGTGCATCTGACTAACCAAATCTATTGCTACTATCCCTTTAGGCTACAAAGAATGTCTCTCGATGTGAGTGATGTATAGAGAAGACTGCAACCGTAGTCTCGTTCTAACCTTGGTAAGGATGATCTACTGTTCTATTGGGGAGGCTCACGGAATCTAGACAACACAAAGGATGTTCGACCCACACCTATAAACCTACCCGTCCTGCTAACGAGATGTGATCTGCAAAGGTAACTCGGAAATGTCACGTTCCTCGCTACTACCATGGTCCAGCTAGTCAGGGGATATCTATGAGTACCCTAGCCTAAACACCATGTTTACGCTAACAAGTGATTACTCTAATACTCAATCGGAAGAGGATTAAAGTAAACTCATAAACCACAGAACAATAAAACAAGAACTTACTAGTATTAGAAGTTGAATTACTGAAGAATCTTAGAAGCAAGCCTCGGGTTAGGAGACTTGATCCCGTAGGTACAACTCGGAGTAGACACCGACAGGCCGGCCTTCCTCCGATCCACACCTCCACTCTATCTCTCTCAATCTAGTAGAAACTAGAAGATCTATTTCTACTTTACATTGGTTGCTAAGCCTAAAAAGAAATATTATTTAGAGAAGAGGTTTTCCTTCGAGGGCACCCCTCAATCTCTATGATAATTTCTTGTCTCCTCCAGGGGCCAGATGGGGTCTCCTTATATAGTCCTCCCCTTCTATGCGTTTTTGGGTCGATAGGCGAGGTGGTACTATGTTATTCTGGATCCAATAGGTCGGTGGAACGTCGTGTGCGAAGAGAGTCCGGAACGGAGTCCAGAGGGGGGCGGGCGCCCAGGTCCTCAGCGCGGGCGCCCTGGGCCTGGCACCTTTCGGGCTCCGCTTCCTTCCCGTGGCTTCTAGAGTCTTCTAGATGGTAGAAAATTGCGCGGTGGGTTGATATCTCTATGTAATCCTGACATGTGGGCCTTTCTTCCTTATTTCCTGATAACCCCCTGCAGAAATAGACAAACACCAAAACTCGTGGAATTCTGTCAGATAAAACCCTAAGTCTAGATGTTGATTTCATTTGGATCCTTTTCTTTGTTTATTTGATATTTAAATTTGATACTTAAGGACCGTCAACAATGGCATTTGGGGAGAAGTGCTGGAGCTCCACCCCGTAATGGTGGTAGAGCGCCCGCATGAAGCGACTCGGAGGAGCACCCTGGCCGTGGTAGTGGAACTTGGCGAAAGAGACCACATAGCCCGTGGGCGGCCTGGGCTCCCGGTGGTCCGCCGCCGACGCAATCCACTCCAGCCACGACGATGAAGTGCGGGGGCGCAGAAGCCCCTCCCTCTCGAGCTCCAGCAGCCGGCGCTCCGTCATCGATGACGGGTACTAGTCGTCGGCGGCGATGAGTCTCACAGGCATCTTTGGGTGGAAGGGAAGCGGATTCGCTGCTACTCGAGGGTGCGTGCGCGTGTAAGATGGCAAGGGAGCTAAGGCAAGAATGGAGGCAGAAGGTGGAAGGGAGAACAGCAACCAGGCCACAGGATATTTAAAGGCAGCGACCGACCAATGGTCAGATCCGATAAACACGGTAACTCCCCCCATAAATGCGCCACCTAACGGTCTTTTTCCTTCTCACAGACGGGACGCTACGAATTCTGCGCCGATACAGTGTCGCAACGGCTCCTACCTAAAAAGGCAGGCCAAACGGGCAGAAAGATGAACCGCCACGGCCTTTTCCTGTAACACCCCAGTGTTATGGTTGCATTGATCATGTGCATAGCATAAGCATCATCATCTACTCAAAGCATATCATGATCATCATCTATCTTGAGCCATGTCATTCTTTGCAAAAATGTGTTTTAAATTTCTTAATTAGGCTTCCTATGCTTATGTTGGAGTGAACCATGTTTGTGTTTGTGTTCTATGTCTTGGTAATTAGTTTATCCATGCTTAACTTAACCTTGGGAACAATGTTCATGTTGATCATTTCTCCAAAATAGTCACTTAAGTCATACTTACACAAATAGGCCCTAGAAACCTGTTTTGCTTAAGCTTTTAAAAAGTGTTTCATAAAATGTTTGCATGTCAATCCTATCTACAGGAAAGTTGTAGCAAATTTTATAAGGAACAAAAGTTGTTTGATGGCCATCTCATGAAAATGATCACAAATAGCTCAAAAGTGACCCACATGGCAGATTTGGGGCTGTTTCCAACACTTAGAAAAATTTCTAAGTCCTGAAACGAAACCAGTTTGCTTGATCGATTTTAAAAACTCTATATCTCTCAATCCTGGCCAATCTAGCTTTTGCTCTAGTTGACAAAGTTGTAGAACTCGTTTGGAACTCCAACTTTGTCAACTGCATCATCCTCTAACTCGGACTGGTTTGGGAGTTATTTGTTGCTGAAGTCGCTGTGTCAGTCGGTCGTCGTGTTTTCTAAATCGGAGCCGAGCTCGCCATCGTGCATGGTTAGAGCGCCACCTGTCTGCCAGATGTCGTCCGTACGCCGGCGATGGCCCCGCTCATCAGCCCCCAATGCGCGCATGACCTCCACGGCGTCACCCCGAGCAGAGTGGACGCGTCCACTTCCGCTCTGCCTCGCCTCTCTCGCCAGAAATGCGGCCGCCGTGAGCTCCCGTCGCGAGCATACTTCGGCGAGCTCGCGCGCGTTCCTTGCTGCGCCATTGCTCACCAAACTTCACCCAAAGCTTTGTCGTGAACCGCTCTCCATTCTCCACCCATCATCTCGCCGAGAAATCCACCGGTGAGCCGCCATTTCCTTCTTCCCCCAAATCGGGTCGCCGTGACCTTTTTCTCCAGCGAGCTCAATGCTGGGCTCCTCAGAGCCTCTTGTCTCCTCTGGTCAGGTCGTAGAGGTAGAGTAGGTCCTTAGCGAGCGTTTGCGTCACTTGGTAGACGCTCTACCGAACTCTCCGTCGCCGGACACGATGCACAGCGCCGTCGTGTTTCCGCCGGAGATGGGTGCTCTCGTGGCCAGCGTGTTCCACGAGGTTTCAAGCCAAGCCGCGTACCTAGGAAGCTCCGCCGTAGTCCCCTAGTGCTGTAGGAAACCCTAGGTCACGCTCTACTGGCCTGAGGGCTCCGGCGTAACGCCGAGCACCTCCGCCGAGCCGCCATTATCGACGGCGAGCCCCTTCCGGTGGCTCCGCCGTGGGGAAAAGGGGGTCAATCGAGTCGATAGAGTCTGGGGATCACGCTGATGCCCTTGGTTGGGCCGGAGACCTCGCCGTCGCGGAGAAATCGCCGGCGAGAGTCGCCTCGGCCATGAGGGAGAAGAACCTGACAGCCGGGGTCCACTGTCAGTGTCACCTCCTTCCCTCCTTTTCTTTTATTCAAATTCTGGATTTTTGGCTTTATTGCAAAAATCATATCTCCTGTTTCTTAGATCCACAAATTGTGAAACCAATTTTGTGGCATTCCTTGATATGGCTAGTTTTTAATAAAAATATAAAATGAACCATGTTTCTTGGAAAATAATTATTAAGGATTTAATCTTGTTATTCGTGGATAAATTCATATCTCTTGTTATACTGCTTAGTTTGCTCTGAAAAATTTATGGTAGTCTCTGTGTGATACTAGAGTGCTTTGATAAATATTTCATGATTTTTGGAGTAATACAGCTTTGTTATGTAATTTATGATTGCAATGTAGCTTGTTTCTTTAATTAAATCATATAAAATAAATGGTGTTTATGCTGGTGCCCTATTTTGGTGATAAACCTGTTCCTGGTATTCCTAATATGAAAATAATCAGAAATCTGTTGTTTGACATTATATAAGTCATGTTTCTGAATTTATGAAATGAACACCTTGGCACATGTTAAATGCATATCTTTAATTTAGTATATGTAATTGCTCTGAAATTTTTATGGTGATGCTTTGGTGCTATACTTGTACTTCTGTAATTTTTGTAGATTTTTCTGAGCACTTTGACTGGTATTTTGTAATTATGCTCTTTTCTAGAATTAATTAATAAATGCCTTGTTAAGTAAATGTTTGAGGGTGGTCATCTAATGTTCTGGTAACCTTGTGATATGCTTGTGCTCATAAGACATATGGTTGGCATGATTTATGTTTTGGTTATGTCGTTAAATAATTAATTAAAGAGTTAAAAACTGTTTTGGACAGCAAGGGAGTAATTTAACTTTTGCTTGATGATAACTTGAATTCCTGGGAAACTTGTCTAAACCAAAGTTGTTGTAAACTTATTGAACTAGCTGTGGTTTAAATTTGAGGTCATTTGGCCTAGTAGTTTAGAAGTTATAGCTGTTCCAAGTTAGGTTCTAGGAAATGGGTACTCTCTGTTTTTCTGGGACAGAACCTGGAACATTGTTTAAATGACTGGTTTAATATATGAATCTTGCTGTAATGTTTTAAGATGATTTGTAGACAATTTCATAAGCTTTCCAGAATGTCTTCACTTATGTTTGTGGGATCTGCCTAGCATTAGTTATGATTTATTTACTGAGCTACTCCTGTTTTATATTGCTTGCTGTTTTAGTATCATGATAGGTTTTGGGCTAAGTTAACTTATTAACTTGTGTGAACTTGTTATAACTGTGTACTCCGTAAATGAGTGTCCAGTGAGTTACTTATGTTATCAAGCATTCATTCTTTTGTATGCACACCTTCTCATTCACCGAGCATGCAATAGGTGCATCGGATGTGGCAGCCTCCTTCGATCTGCAAGTGAATCCCAAAGGCCAGGAGGGCAGCCAGGAGGTGGAGGTCCAGCCAGTCGGACTCGAGGAGCTCGAAGAAGAGGTTGAGTGCCCAAACCACGAGCCCGCTTCATTTGTGAAAGGCAAGCCCCGGAGCATGCTAAGCCTCCCTTTAATTTTGGAAAGTTTACTTAATATGTTATATCTATTGATGCATTAAGTATAGGAGTTGTGATGAAACCTTTGCTGCATTTTACTCAATCCTTGTCCAGATATCTTACCACTACCTAGTTATAGAGTTAGGATCGAGTAGCAGCTTAGCCATGCTTTAAGCGGTAGAAGCCGGGTGATATCCTGTCACCTGCGCGAGATAGGGTTGTGTCGGATCACGATGGTCTATATGTGCTATCGTGGATGAAACCTGATTAATTTGACTTAAGCCAGGCGGAGTTTTGCAAGGTTGTAGTAACTCCGTCTGTGACAGCTAAGGACCGATTGTTGTACGTCCTCTTGTCATGTTGAACGCATGCCTAACACTTAGTTGGCCGGATAACTCATTCCGACCGCGAAGCCGAGTAGTATGACTCAGGCCGGAAGACCGGCAATTATAAAGTACGCACTACCGGAGGAAGTGCGGTGTGCGGGGGACCATTGGCGTAAGCCCAAAGGCAGGTGAGTTAAAATTCCTGACCTCCCTGGCAGAGTGGTAACCCTGGGAGTGCGGCACTGATCGGAGCCGCGATTCCTGAGTCGTACCAAAGGTGACCCGTTGGCTCTCCAGCAGGGGATGCTTGGGTGAGTGCTAGGAATAACTCTCCAGCTGGATAGGAATTCGATTCGAATCGCCGTCTCTCCCGGTCAGTGAGAACTTGACAGAGCAGCGGCAAACGTAGCATTCACTAATGAACCTGGTTCATGATAATGATGATAGCAAGATGACCATATGATGAACTTGATATGGTTATTATTGTTTGTAATAATCAAGTGATGTGTTGTAGTACAGGTGCTAATCTAGTGATAGGCTGTTGATATATAAATATGATGCTCTTACATTGGGTTAGTCTTAAATAAGGCTTTTGGCAAAAATGTCGAGTCAACCAGCTCTACCTTTACATTTATTAGCCTTGCATGATCCTTGGTGTCTTTTATGTTTTACTAGACGGGTAAGTCTAGCTGAGTACATCCTCGTACTCAGGGTTTATTCCCACCTGTTGCAGATGACATCTTTTATGACGGTTTCTGCAAGACCTATCTCCATCCCACTGGGGATGAGGACTAACCGTTGGGCACGGTTCTCTAACAACTCGTACCTATTGCTTTTGGAAGGATGGTGTAGACTCTGGCAATAACAAAAAGTTGTGAACTGAACTTTGGAACAAGTGTGTGTAATTATTTTGCTTCCGCTACTTTGAACTTGGGTTGTAATAACTTAATGACTCCGATGTGGTGCCGCTTCGCCGGCAATGAATGACTATGTAACATTCGCTGTGTTTATGTTGAACTATTACGATCTTGGTTTGTTGCGAGTTGGTTTGAAGTCCTTCGTGATTTCAATTGACTACCGGGATTATATGGGCTCAAGTTTGGAAACTTGATTGCTTGTCGATCGTTTCTCTACTTGAACTCTTATAATTTGGTCGGTTCTGTGACAGCTGGTATCGGAGCAAGTTCAGCATTATAAATGCAGCGTGTGAGTATTTGAAAACAAAAGAGTTTTTAAATAAAATGGTGTAAATCAATAATTAAGTTATGCCAGTGGTCGAATCCTCCTTGCCCACATAAGGACTATAGGTGGCTATTTAAGTACTGACTTGAGGGGTTTTATTTATGCATCTCTGGCAGTACTCAGGTATGGATGTGTGATGACCGCACTATGCTACCCTCTGGTCTAATGGTGGAGGTAGCCTTCATATGTGAATTAGCCACATATGTCGCTAGATTTAAATTATGCAACGTCGCACCTACGCCCTGGTAAGTGTGAGCTGTGAGAGCGTGATCGTCCAAACGGCGGTCTAGGGGAGTGTTCGCGGTGGTTTTCTGGAGTGGTTACATATCAAAAACCATGGAACCACGAAAGAAACTTAATTGGGGAGCATTTAAATTCTCGGGTAGCTGTGGTGTTATTGTTTGTGCATGTTGGGCATGTACAAGCAATATGCACTTAGTTTGCTGCTTTCTTGAGTGTATATTGGGAACTGTTGGGCTGAAATGAAGTTTTCTGCATGTACTCTAACAGCGTGCGTGTAAACCGATAGTTATCGTATCGAGAGACGAATGTATGCCACCGTATATCCATTAGAATATGAATTTTCTAAGTTTGTGAGGACGTACGGTTCGTGCATGCATCATGTCGCATTCATACATACATTCTGTCTACTCCTCCTCTTATAATTTCGTCCCTTTTAATTAAATAAATGTTGCTTAAACTAATCCTCTTTTACCCATGGTAATCCTATTCCTTTCCACAGATGGACGCACCCGCTTCACCCCGTCCCTGTGACACTTTCTTGTGCGAGTTTGGCACTCCTACCCTGCTCTGGAGAGTGTTACAGACTGTTGGGTATACTGAGCCACCTCAGTATTCTTGGTGGGAGATGGAGAGCACAGGAGGGAAACAGTGGTTCGCTGTGCAGGGAGTTGTCCCTCCACATGGGGACAAGCCTGCATGGACAAGCTGGACTTGTAGCTTAGATGGGCAGACTCCTTGGGAGGCAGCTCAGGTTGCAGCCCAGACTATCCTGCTCGATATTTGTCAGAGGTGTGGTGATGAGATGACGGGAGGACCAGCGGCCTCCATTCCCCGTGCTGACCCAGCAGCAGCAGAGTGGAAACAGGCTGATGGTTGTGCTTTGGTTCGAGGCAGGGGAGAGAGAGCTGAGAGTTCTAGTCCGGCTATGAGTGCTATGATGGCTGTGATCAAGCTGATCAGTCAGCGAGAGGACACCTATGCACAGGTGATGGTGGTTGTTCGCCAGGCTCAGGAGATGCAGCGGAAGGCTGAAAAGCGTGCTCGCAAGTTTCGCAAGCAAGCTAGACTCCTGGAGCAAGCTTGTTGATATTTGGTAACGCAATAAGGAAACGATCTGCAAGCGCACGGATATCGGTGAGCATTTCACCCGGGAGGTTATCTAGAGTTATCGTATTTATATTTTTACCACTGGGAGAAAGAGTGCATCTGACTAACCAAATCTATTGCTACTATCCCTTTAGGCTACAAAGAATGTCTCTCGATGTGAGTGATAAATAGAGAAGACTGCAACCGTAGTCTCCTTCTAACCTTGGTAAGGATGATCTACTGTTCTAATGGGGAGGCTAATGGAATCTAGACACCACAAAGGATGTTCAACCCGCACCTATAAACCCTATCCTTCCTGCTAACGAGATGTGATCTCCAAAGGTAACTCAGAATTGTCACGTTCCTCACTACTACCACGGTCCAGCTAGTCAGGGAATATCTATGAGTACCCCAGCCTAAACACCACATTTACGCCAGCAATGATTACTCTAAACTCTACGCGAAGATTTTAAAGTAAACTCGTAAACCATAAGAACAATAAAACAAGAACTTACTAGAATTTAGAAGTCGAAATACTGAAGAATCCTAGGAGCAAGCTACGGGTTAGGAGAACTTGATCCCGCAGGTACAAGCTTGGAGTAGACACCGACAGGCCGGGCTTCCTCCAATCAACACCTCCACTCTATCTCTCTCAATCTAGTAGAAACTAGAAGATCTATTTCTACTTTATATTGGTTGCTAAGCCTAAAAAGAAATATTAATTAGAGAAGAGGTTTTCCTTCGAGGGCACCCCTCAATCTCTATGATAATTTCTTGTCTTCTCCAGGGGCCAGGGGGGTCTCCTTATATAGTCCTCCTCTATGCGTTTTTGGGTCGGTAGGCGAGGTGGTACTATGTTTTCCTTGATCCAATAGGTCGGTGGTGTTGACGGTCCTTAAGTACCAAATTTAATTATCAAATAAACAAAGAATAGGATCCAAATGAAATCAACATCTAGACTTAGGGTTTTAGCTGACAGAATTCCACGAGTTTTGGTGTTTGTCTATTTCTGCAGGGGGTTATCAGGAAATAAGGAAGAAAGGCCCACATATCAGGATTACATAGAGATATCAACCCACCGTGCAATTTTCTACCATCTAGAAGACTCCAGAAGCCACGGGAAGGAAGCGGAGCCCGAAAGGGGCCAGGCCCAGGGCGCCCGCCCTGAGGACCTGGGCGCCCGCCCCCCTCTGGACTCCGTTCCGGACTCTCTTCGCACACGACGTTCCACCGACCTATTGGATCCAGAATAACATAGTACCACCTCGCCTATTGACCCAAAAACGCATAGAAGGGGAGGACTATATAAGGAGACCCCCTCTGGCCCCTGGAGGAGACAAGAAATTATCATAGAGATTGAGGGGTGCCCTCGAAGGAAAACCTCTTCTCTAAATAATATTTCTTTTTAGGCTTAGCAACCAATGTAAAGTAGAAATAGATCTTCTAGTTTCTACTAGATTGAGAGAGATAGAGTGGAGGTATGGATCGGAGGAAGGCCGGCCTGTCGGTGTCTACTCCGAGTTGTACCTACGGGATCAAGTCTCCTAACCCGGGGCTTGCTTCTAAGATTCTTCAGTAATTCGACTTCTAATTCTAATAAGTTCTTGTTTTATTGTTCTTTGGTTTATGAGTTTACTTTAATCCTCTTCCGGTTGAGTATTAGAGTAATCACTTGTTAGCGTAAACGTGGTGTTTAGGCTAGGGTACTCATAGATATCCCCTGACTAGCTGGACCGTGGTAGTAGCGAGGAACGTGACATTTCCGAGTTACCTTTGCAGATCACATCTCGTTAGCAGGACGGGTAGGTTTATAGGCGCGGGTCGAACATCCTTTGTGTTGTCTAGATTCCGTGAGCCTCCCCAATAGAACAGTAGATCATCCTTTCCAAGGTTAGAACGAGACTACGGTTGCAGTCTTCTCTATACATCACTCACATCGAGAGACATTCTTTGTAGCCTAAAGGGATAGTAGCAATAGATTTGGTTAGTCAGATGCACCCTTTCTCCCAGTGGTAAAAATATAAATACGATATCTCTGGATAACCTCCCGGGTGAAATGCTCACCGATATCCGTGCGCTTGCGGATCATTTTCTAATTGCGTTACTAAATATCAACAAGCATTTCTGGCGCCGTTGCTGGGGAGAAAGACGGTTTGCTGAGATAACTTTGAGTCTTGCTATTATCTTGTATTATACTTTTATACATTTATTCTTTTATCTTTTTATTTTTATCTTTATGGATAACTCAAATTCCATACCTATTATTAAATTCTTTGCACCTTCGGAGACCAGCCATAGACCATGGGAGTCAACACGTCCTGCCCCTAATTATGATCTGTGTCCGGAGTTGATTGCAATAGGTCAAAACCAACCCTTTTCTATAGCCGAGGTCCTATCTTTTAATCAAGAAGATAATGCACTTTTAGCTACACCTAGGGAATCTGTTAATCTTTCTATAAATTCTGGTTTAGACCTAGCCCTACAAGACCATGTTTTTCCTAGATATTTTCACATTGGTCTTAATCATATAACTTTTGGTAGACCCTAAACCCTAAACCCTAATCTATTAGTAAAGGAAGGTATGTCTTCATTTGTGGACATCCTTCTTGTACTAGTCTTCATAGAAAAATCTTAGAAATAGAGAAGGAATCATCTCCCAGACGAGGAAAGGAAGTTTCAATAGCCGATTTCCAAACATTCCAATCCCATGATTCGGCTATCCAACCCATCCTTGAACTTAATAATTTCTACTATGCTCTTTCTCTTGAACCTCCCGATGATCCTATGAATCTAACTAGACAGCCCATGCATAAAAGTCACCAAGACCGCAAGGAGGATCGAGAAGAGCAACATCAATGGCTAAAGGGCATTAAAAATCCATGTGCTATCACCATTGAATGGATAGATAAAACAAACTTGAGAGACAATCCTAGAGGAATTTTAATCATTCATGAAGAATCATCCTTGGAGTCTGAGAATGAGAGAAACAACAGTGAGCATGGAAGTTATTTCATAAATACCTCACCCAGTCCTTGCTCATATAAAACATCTCTCCAATCAATTTGTCTCTCCATCCTTACCACATTTGAGATCTCCAACCCCCTCTTCCTTTCTATTTATAAAAACTTTAAAAGGGCGGTTGTCGATGCATATGTCTATAATAAATATTGCAGATCTCGTTGAGTTAATTGATGGTTTCCCAAGGACAAGCTTAGTGTCCTAAAACAAGCACTTCTAATTATTTGCAACATTGCCTTGTGTATTGAGCATATAAAGATAATTGTAGAAATATTCCTTCGGGTATTCTTGCCACTAACCTTTCTAGGATTGGAGCAAGAAGATCGGATGAATGATAAGCGCAAGGTATGCCCAACCAATCATCATGCAACATTAAATTAAATTCATCCAATCTTGAATTTTGCAAAATTCAAGCTTGGGGGAGTACTTTACATAAAACATCCTTTGCCATGTTGCTATGTTGGTTGTCCTTACCTTTGAGACATGCTCAATCTATTAAATACTAATCACACTACTTCATCTCCACTTGAGTAGATCTCTATAAAAGCCATCATGCTACCTTTGTTTATCCTAGTAAGTGTTAGTTTGGAAGTACTGGTCACACTTCCAATGGCATTTAAATTAAGCGTGGTGCTTAGGTTAAATAGCCTTCCTTAATCTGATTGGACATGGAGTCTAGTTTGGTTACTGAACTAAAAACTGCTTGAGTAGATATTGGTATATTTTGTTGGACTAACCCCTGTAGGAAAACTTTCAATAACAACCTGGGAAGTCCGGAGATGCGAACTCATTAGAGATGAAGAAAGTGACACATGAAGTTTAACAATTTGCACAAGAAAGACGTAGCTCATAAGAGATGATTCATGGAGGGTGCCACAAACACGATGCACAACCGCTAAGAAAGGAAAGCTTCCACAAGGTGATACTGTACCATCACTCTTCAAGTAAGGTAACATCTTAAGGTACTTGACTAACACTTTTATAAGCTCCTCCTTGGTTCTGGCATTCACATAAATAAAGAGACAAACATGTATGATTTATAACTCCAAATTAACCAACTCAATTAATTCAACATGTTTAGTCCTTTAATCTTTGTTCTTAGTACTACCTTCGTGACCCCACACTCCTAATCATATAAGCTCAAGTACTGCACATGCAATCTTTGGAAGATATAAACAAAACATAAATATAGATAGATTATCTTTCCATTAGGTTGAGCCATCTGATCTGACAAATGCTACACTCATGATCCATCAACTTTGTCTTGCTCACTATGCTTAAGGTTAGAAAAGAACAAATACACTTTTGGTTCTGTTGGTGTTTTCCACCAACAGGGCCCATGCACTTGATCTCTACCTTGTCTCTATGAGCAGGAACACTTCGAGCATAATATGAAGGAGTTTTACAACTCCCAGATTCCACCAAGTGAAGAACTAGGATCTACGAGCACAAACACACTGGAGATACTGGATGCTCAGGCAATCACTGCCCTAAGATGCTTGAGGACGTGAACTACATCAACAACAATAACAACTATTACTACAACCGTCCTCAACAACATCAAGGTTGGAATCAACAGAGGCCTAATTACTCAGAGAGGTGATCTAGGACGCCCCGTCATCCCGATCTCCATCGGCATGGTGGACTTCCCAGAAGCACTCTGCGACTTTGGCTCCAGCGTCAACATTATGCCCAGGGTTGCAGATCGGACACTTAGTTTCCCAAAGGAAATATTGAAGAACCTCTGCGTCCGAGTTGGTACCTTGTATGCTCTAGCAGACTTCATGGTGATAGAGACTGGTACTGAGGAGAGGGCACCCATTATCTTAGGAAGGCCATTCCTAAACACTAGAGCTGTCATCTACGCTAATGCTGCCAAGATCAGTCTCTACATCAAGGGGAAGAAGGAGACTTTCCTTCAAGAACAAGACTACACAAGCTTCAGAGCAATCCCGACATGAACCAAGGAAGAGGACCAACAGGAGGAACAGAAACAAGCAAATGTGGACCGAGTCAGCTAAGATGGTCACTGCAGCTCAAGGAGGTCAAGATCGTCGACTCAAGTCACCTTTCTTGATCAAGAAGGACGAACCTAGTGTTCTAAGCATTAAGTGCACAATCAACAGATTCTCTTTTCAGAAGACACTCTACGACACCGGATCTGACGTCAACATAATGGCCGTAGTCACTTATCAGCTCCTGCATGAAATCATGCCCCTACAACCAATATACATTCACCTATAGATGATTTTCAGGTCATTGACATGGGAGAAGACGAGTATGATCCACCCACCATCCTTGGAAGACAGTTCCTCAGCACTATCAAAGCCATCATCTATATTGGAACCAGAGAAGTCCACATACACTTCTCCTCTGAGAAGGTATGCCGCTGTTTTACTGACCCTAACTATATAGTTGAAGACTCTAAGCAGGTCAGGACAAGAAGAAGACATCGCAACCGCAACCAGAGGAGGCAAATCATCAAGGACGGATGGGTAGACTACGAAGGACAAGTGATAAGGACTGAAGACATACCACTTGAACATAACTGTCCTGAGGAGACCATAGCACCGAGTCAGGTGTGGAGAGAGAATATAGTTGCACACGAAGAGGAGGCGCCACCGGAATCACCGACTACGTCATCCAGCGAATCCCAGGACGATTAAGAAAATGGAGAGTCCCGCTCGGAGGACTTAAAAACACCGAACGCCTTGCCAAGAGGTAAACTTGGTAGTTATCCTTTCCCTTTTAATTATTTCAAATAGTTTACTTAGTTAATCATGTTCGTATTATCCTAAAAATAAAATAAAAATGTGAAAAAAACTGTAAGCCCCATGTGAGTAGACGAGTGGCATAAAACCCATAAGTACATTCACTGTGGTGGCATAAAAATAAAATAAATATTTTTCTACTTTATAAAAACAAAAATATAAAAACAGGGAGTAATATTTATTAAGGAGTCTCAACATGATAAAGGCTAGATATTTATGCTAACACTTAATCAGTTCCACAAGCTTTGTTGTCTATTTGAGCTCCACAGAATCTAAGAATCAAGAAGACTAGCAGACGGAGGACATTCTAATCGCTGTCAAAATAGTGCTGACTTTCAAACACACCTCTGCCACCTGCTAGCTACATCAAGATAAATTACGTCAAAATTCAGCTTGGGGGAGAGCACCCCCATTTATCTCGATAAGTATTTCTATCTTTATACTTATACTATATTAGAATATAAATACACATAACTATGAAAAACCAAATAAAGATTTTATGATTATATATATTTTGCTTAGTGTGTTAAATAAATAAATAAATAAAGTGGCTATGCTAATCTGTATCTAATAAAACTTAAGCATGGATATGATGAATAGTTGCTCTGCCTAAATTGCAAATTTGAAGTTCTCTCTCAAGTTTAGATATAACTGTTATAATTTAAGGCTTGCTCTAGACCTAAACTTGTGGGATGAAAACTTGATCTGAAGTCTAAGTTGTTAACGGATACGATATGGGAAGGTTGAGCTGCTGTTCATCTTTTCCTAGAGATGCTAGAATTCTGGAGAATTTTATCTTTGAAAAATCTTTAAAATAACACATGATGAGTTCCTGTATGATGAGAGTTTAAATTCCTACCACAGCCATATATATACATGCTTGCTAGACCTTGAGCCACACATTTACTATTTACTGCTTATGAGCATTGAGTGTGGTCAAGCTGTGTAGACCCTTAGGAGCTTGTCATGTGGTTAAATCAAGATTCACTTGCACGTTCACTCATACATGCTACTTCTACTCCGGAAGTACCATCCACATATATCCACTCATTTCCATCTCAAAAACCACCCAAAAGTATTCTACTAATCCGGGAGAGAATAACCAAAAATATTTATGTTTCCCCTTGTGAAATAAATGCTCAAGTTATCTTGTTACTACCACTTGCTATATTATCTCAAGAGATGAATGCTCTAAAAAAAAGAGAAAAATAAAATAAAAGATACGAGGAAATAAAAAGGAGCAAGTGCTCGGAACCTCGAAAGAAAAGAAAAAGAAGAGCATCTCATTCTCCTCATAAAGTTTCAAAAGCAAGGAAGGTATGTATCCCCTCAAAGAGCAAAGTAGAATTAGGCTTCCACCACCATTGTTATCACCATCATCACCATACACCATTCATTCGCCACACATGCATATCTTGATTTGGCTTATTGATTTGTTTCTTTGGATCCATGGTTTGACTATGCAATAAATGTCTTGTAAGTATGTATACTTTATCTCCCACCTATGAGCTTCAGATATTAAAGCCTTATTAGAGTAGGGTGAGAGAGAAGACAATGACACTATGCTTCATACCACAAATACTACATATTTTGAGAGAAGGCATATACCATCACTACCTTGGTAAGGATCCAAAAATACCACAAAAGAGAGACCTGAGAGAATCATACAAGAAATTTCTGAGTTTTATTTGAAAATTTGCAAAAACCCCAGAGCTATAGCTGATCAAGAATAAGAGACATGGCACTTGGCTAGACTGTTCTATCTTTTAACCACTCAAGACAGAAGTGACGGTTACAAGTCCTATGGTGTAGGTAAAGTAAGTAAGTTTTAAGTCTTAACAGTTTATTCTAACTCAGAGATGAGATCTTGCTTAAATGCGTGTGTACTTCTAAGAAATGAAACCACTGCAGAAACTCTTGAGTTCATCCTTGCTCAGGGACGAGCAAGAGGTAAGCTTGGGGGAGTTTGTTGACGGTCCTTAAGTATCAAATTTAATTATCAAATAAACAAAGAAAAGGATCCAAATGAAATCAACATCTAGACTTAGGGTTTTATCTGACAGAATTCCACGAGTTTTGGTGTTTGTCTATTTCTGCAGGGGGTTATCAAGAAATAAGGAAGAAAGGCCCACATGTCAGGATTACATAGAGATATCAACCCACCGTGCAATTTTCTACCATCTAGAAGACTCCAGAAGCCACGGGAAGGAAGCGGAGCCCGAAAGGGGCCAGGCCCAGGGCGCCCGCCCTGAGGACCTGGGCGCCCGCCCCCCTCGGGACTCCGTTCCGGACTCTCTTCGCACACGACGTTCCACCGACCTATTGGATCCAGAATAACATAGTACCACCTCGCCTATCGACCCAAAAACGCATAGAAGGGGAGGACTATATAAGGAGACCCCCTCTGGCCCCTGGAGGAGACAAGAAATTATCATAGAGATTGAGGGGTGCCCTCGAAGGAAAACCTCTTCTCTAAATAATATTTCTTTTTAGGCTTAGCAACCAATGTAAAGTAGAAATAGATCTTCTAGTTTCTACTAGATTGAGAGAGATCGAGTAGAGGTATGGATCGGAGGAAGGCCGGCCTGTCGGTGTCTACTCCGAGTTGTACCTACGGGATCAAGTCTCCTAACCCGGGGCTTGCTTCTAAGATTCTTCAGTAATTCGACTTCTAATTCTAATAAGTTCTTGTTTTATTGTTCTTTGGTTTATGAGTTTACTTTAATCCTCTTCCGATTGAGTATTAGAGTAATCACTTGTTAGCGTAAACGTGGTGTTTAGGCTAGGGTACTCATAGATATCCCCTGACTAGCTGGACCGTGGTAGTAGCGAGGAACGTGACATTTCTGAGTTACCTTTGCAGATCACATCTCGTTAGCAGGACGGGTAGGTTTATAGGTGCGGGTCGAACATCCTTTGTGTTGTCTAGATTCCGTGAGCCTCCCCAATAGAACAGTAGATCATCCTTACCAAGGTTAGAACGAGACTACGGTTGCAGTCTTCTCTATACATCACTCACATCGAGAGACATTCTTTGTAGCCTAAAGGGATAGTAGCAATAGATTTGGTTAGTCAGATGCACCCTTTCTCCCAGTGGTAAAAATATAAATACGATAACTCTGGATAACCTCCCGGGTGAAATGCTCACCGATATCCGTGCGCTTGCGGATCATTTTCTAATTGCGTTACTAAATATCAACAGGTGGAACATCCCGAGCGAAGAGAGTCCTGATTGGCATCCAACAGGGGGCGGGCGCCCAGGTCACCAGGGCGGGCGCCCTGGGCCTGGCCCCTTTCGGCCTCTGCCATCTTCCCGTGGCTTCTGGAGTCTTCTAGATGGTAGAAAATTGCGCGGTGCGTTGATATCTCTATGTAATCCCGACATGTGGGCCTTTCTTCCGTATTTCTTGATAACCCCCTGCAGAAATAGACAAACACCAAAACTCGTGGAATTCTGTCAGATAAAACCCTAAGTCTAGATGTTGATTTCATTTGGATCCTTTTCTTTGTTTATTTGATAATTAAATTTGATACTTAAGGACCGTCAACAAACTCCCCCAAGCTTACCTCTTGCTCGTCCCTGAGCAAGGATAGACTCAGCTATGGATCAGAAGCTGTTGCAATATCTTAAAAATTTGACACTACACATGCTTTTAAATAAGATCTCATCTCTGAGTTAGAGTAAACTGTCAAGAATTAAAGCTTACTTACTTTACCTTCCACCATGGGACTTGTAACCGTCACTTCTGTCTTGAGTAGTTAAAAGATAGAACAGTCTAGCCAAGTGTCATGTCTCTTATTCTTGATCAGCTATAGCTCTGGAGTTTTTGCAAATTTTCAAATAAAACTCAGAGATTCCTTGTATAACTCTCTAAATCTCTCTTTTGTGGTATTTCTGGATCCTTACCAAGGCAGTGATGGTATATGCCTTCTCTCAAGATATGTGGTATTTGTGGTATAAAGCATAGTGACATTGTCTTCTCTCTCACCCTACTCTAATAAGGCTTTGATATCTGGAGCTCATAGGTGGGAGACAGATAATACATACTTATAAGACATTTATTGCATAGTCAAACCATGGATCCAGAGAAACAAGTCAATAAGTCAAATCAAGATGTGCATGTGTGGCGAGTGAATGGTGTATGGTGATGATGTTGATAACAATGGTGAAAGTCTAATTCTACTTTTGCTCTTTTAAGGGGATACATACCTTTCTTGCACTTTGAAGCTTTTTGGGGAGAATGAGATGCTCTATATTTTTCTTTCCTCTCAGGTGGGTATCTTGTACCCCTAAATCTACTGTCGGACACTTGTCTATTTTTACCTCTCTTTCTTTCGAGGTTCCGGGCACTTGCCCCTTTTTATTTCCTTGTTTATATATTTTTTTCTTTCTTTTTTTTTAAGCACTCATCTCTTGAGATAATATAGCAAGTGGTAGTAACCAAAATATTTGGAGCATTTATTTCACAGGGAATAACAGGGATAGGAAAATGTTTTTGACTATTCTCTCCCGGATTAGGAGTAGAATATTTTTGGGTGATTCTAGAGATGGAAATGGATGGATATATGTGGATGGTACTTCTGGAGTAGAAGTAGCATATATGAGTGAACGTGCAAGTGAATCTTGATTTAACTACATGACAAGCTCTTAAGGGTCTACACAGCTTGACCACACTCAATGCTCATAAGCAGTAAATAGTAAATATGTGGCTCAAAGTCTAGCAAGCATGTATATATGGCTATGGTAGGAATTTAAACTCTCATCATATAGGAACTCATCATGCAATATTTTAAAGATTTTTCAAAGATAAAATTATCTAGAATTCTAGCATCTCTAGGAACAGATAAACAACAGCTCAACCTCCCCATATCATATCCGTTAACAACTTCGATTTCAGATCAAGTTTTCATCCCACAAGTTTAGATCTAGAGCAAGCTTTAAATTATAACAGTTATGTCTAAACTTGAGAGAGAACTTCAAAATTGCAAATTTGGCAGAGCAACTATTCATCATATCCATGCTAGAGTTTTATTATTAAGATTCAGATTAGCATAGCCACTTTATTTATTTATTAAACATACTAAGCAAAAGATATATATAAGCACAAAATTTTTATTTGGTTTTTCATAGTTTATGTATTTTAATATTCTAACATAATATAAGTATAAAGATAGGTAGAAATACTTAGCGAGATAAATGGGGGTTCTCTCCCCCAAGCTGAATTTTGACATAATTTCTCTTGATGTAGCTAGCAGGTGGCAGAGGTGTATTTGAAAGTCAGCAGCATTCTGACAGCGATTAGAATGTCCTCCGTCTGCTAGTCTTCTTGATTCTTAAATTCTGCGGAGCTCAAATAGACAACAAAGCTTGTGGAACTAATTAAGTGTTAGCATAAATATCTAGCCTTCATCATGTTGAGCTTCCTTAATAAATGTTATTTATTTAGCAGGATCATACACTTATTATTATTATTATTATTATATATATATATATATATATATATATTATATATTTTTATTGTAAGATGAAAACTTATTTATTTTATTTTTATGCCACCACAGTGAATGTACTTATGGGTTTTATGCCATGAGCATACTCACATGGGGCTTACTATTTTTTTAACATTTTTATTTTCTTTTCAAGATAGCATGAACCTGATTAACTAAGCAAATTATAATTGAATAATTGAAAGGAAAGGGTAACTACCAAGTTTACCTCTTGGCAAGGTGTTCGGTATTTTTATGTCCTCCGAACGGGACTCTCTGTTTTCTCAGTCGTCCTGGGATTCGCTAGGTGGCGTAGTCGGTGATTCCGGTGGCGCCTCTCTTCGTATATAACTATCTTCTCCCTCCACACCTGACTCAGTGCTATGGTCTCCTCAGGACAGTTCTGTTCAAGCTGTATGTCTTCAGTCCTTATCACTTCTCCTTCGTAGTCTACCCATCCGTTCTTGATGATTTGCCTCCTCTGGTTGCGGTTGCGTCGTCTTCTTGTCCTGACCTGCTTAGAGTCTTCAACTATATAGTTATGGTCAGTAAAATAGTTGCGTACCTTCTCAGAGGGGAAGTACATGTGGACTTCTCCGGTTCCAATGTAGATGATTGCTTTGATTGTGTTGAGGAACGGTCTTCCAAGGATGGTGGGTGGATCATATTCGTCTTCTCCCATGTCAATGACCTAAAAATCATCTGGAGCTCAATATATTGGTTGTAGGGGCATGGTTCCATGCAGGAGCTGATAAGTGACTGCGGCCATTATGTTGTCGTCAGACCCAGTGTCGTAGAGTGTCTTCTGAAAAGAGTATCCATTGATTGCGCACTCGATGCTTGGAACACCAGGGTCGTCCTTCTTGATCAAGAAAGGTGACTTGAGTCGACGATGTTGACCTCTTCCAATAAGGATCCAATGTTTTAAGTCTTCTGGACAAGACTTTCCACCATCTTCATCCTTTAGGTGCATCATTTGATTAGGTGTGGACCTTGACGTCTGCACCTCTTGATACGGTGTCACCCATGTTCTTCTTTGCCCAGCAGTTCAAAGTATGGTGTTGGCAATATCCTGCTCAGTGTGTTTGTGCTCATAGATCCAGGTCCTTCACTTGGTGGAGTCTGGGAGTTGTAAAACTCCTCCATGTTTTGCTTGAAGTGTACCTGTTCATGGAGACAAGGCAGAGATCAAGTGCATGGGCTCTGTTGGTGGAAAACACCAACAGAACCAAAAGTGTATTTGTTCTTCTCTAACCTTAAGAATAGTGAGCAAGACAAAGTTGATGGATAATACGATCATGAGTGTAGTATTTGAAATATTTGTCACATCAGATGGCTCAACCTAATGGAAAGATAATCTATCTACATTTATGTTTTGTTTATATCTTCCAAATATTGAATGTGCAACATATTAGCTCATATGTTTAGGAGCGTGGGATCACGAAGGTAATACTAAGAACAAAGATTAAAGGACTAAACATGTTGAATTAATTGAGTTGGTTAATCTGGAGTTATAAATCATACATGTTTGTCTCTTTATCTATGTGAATGCTAGAACCAAGGAGAAGCTTATAAAAGCGATAGTCACGTACCTTAAGGTGTTACCTTACTTGAAGAGTGACGGTACAGTATCACCTTGTGGAAGCTTTCCTTTCTTAGCGGTTGTGCATCGTGTTTGTGGCACCCTCCATGAATCATCTCTTATGAGCCACGTCTTTCTTGTGCAAATTGTTAAACTTCATGTGTCACTTTCTTCATCTCCAATGCGACTTTATCTCAGGACTTCCCAGGTTGATATTGAAAGTTTTCCTGCAGGGGTTAGTCCAACAAAATATCCCATATCTACTATGGCATACTATCGGCTTAAAAATCAACCTAGACACCATGTCTAATTTGATTTAGAAGGGCATTTTAACCTAAGCACCATGCTTAATTTAAAATCCCTTGGAAGTAAGATCATCATTCCTAAACTAAGCACCATGCTTAATTAAGAGATAAATGAAACTATTCCAAACCTAGACATATACTAAAGCAAATAAAGGTAGCATGAGAGCATTTATAGAGATCTACTTAAGTGGAGATGAAGTAGTGTAATTAGTATTTAACAAATTGAGCATGTCTCAAAGGTAAGGACAACCAACGTAGCAACATGGCAAAAGATGTTTTTTATGTAAAGTACTCCCCCAAGCTTGAATTTTACAAAATTCAAGTTTGGATGAATTTAATTCAATGTTGTGTGATGGTTGGTTGGACATACCCTGTGCTTGTCATTCATCCGATCTTCTTGCTCCAATCCTGGAAAGGTTAGTGACAAGAATACCCGAAGGAATATTTCTACAATTATCTTTATATGCTCAATACACAAGGCAATGTTGCAAATAATTAGAAGTTCGTGTTATGATCTGATAAGTGCTTGTTTTAGGACACTAAGCTTGTCCTTGGGAAACCATCAAGTTATGTTGGTGAAGTGGTTTCCCCTCCAACACCTACCTATATCAAGATCAACTCAACGAGATCTGCAATATTTATTATAGACATATGCATCGACAACCGCCCTTTTAAAGTTTTTATAAATGAAGAGGAAGAGGGGGTTGGAGATCTCAAATGTGGTAAGGATGGAGAGACAAATTGATTGGAGAGATGTTTTATATGAGCAAGGACTGGGTGAGGTATTTATGAAATACTTCCATACTCACTGTTGTTTCTCTCATTCTTAAACTCCAAGGATGATTCTTCATGAATGCTTAAAATTCCCCTCGGATTGTCTCTCAAGTTTGTTTTATCTATCCATTCAATGGTGATAGCACATGGATTTTTAATGCCCTCTAGCCATTGATGTTGCTCTTCTCGATCCTTCTTCTTATGCATGGGATGTCTAGAGAGATTCATAGGATTACCGGGAGGTTCAAGAGAAAAAGCATAGTAGAATTTATTAAGCTCAAGGATGGGTTGGATAGCCGAATTATGGGATTGAAATGTTTGGAAATCGGCTATTAAAACTTCCTCTCCTTGTATGGGAGATGATTCCTTCTCTATCTCTAAGATTTTTCTATGAAGACTAGTGCAAGAAGGATGTCTACGAATGAAGACATACCTTCCTTTACTAATAGATAAAGAAAGAAAGACTCTACCAAAGGTTATATGATTAAGACCAATGTGAAAATATCTAGGAAAAACATGGTCTTGTAGGGCTAGGTCTAAACCAGAATTTATAGAAAGATTAAAAGATTCCCTAGGTGTAGCTAAAAGTGCATTATCTTTTTGATTAAAAGATAGGACCTCAGCTATAGAAAAGGGTTGGTTTTGACCTATTGCAATCAACTCCGGACACAGATCATAATTAGGGGCAGGACGTGTTGACTCCTATGGTCTATGGCTCGTCTCCGAAGGTGCAAATAATTTAATAATAGGTATGGAATTTGAGTTATCCATAAAGATAAAAATAAAAAGATAAAAGAATAAAAGTATAAAAGTATAATACAAGATAATAGCAAGACTCAAAGTTATCTCAGCAAACCGTCTTTCTCCTCGGCAACGGCGCCAGAAATGCTTGTTGATATTTGGTAACGCAATAAGGAAACGATCCGCAAGCGCACGGATATCGGTGAGCATTTCACCCGGGAGGTTATCTAGAGTTATCGTATTTATATTTTTACCACTGGGAGAAAGGGTGCATCTGACTAACCAAATCTATTGCTACTATCCCTTTAGGCTACAAAGAATGTCTCTCGATGTGAGTGATAAATAGAGAAGACTGCAACCGTAGTCTCCTTCTAACCTTGGTAAGGATGATCTACTGTTCTAATGGGGAGGCTAACGGAATCTAGACACCACAAAGGATGTTCAACCCGCACCTATAAACCCTATCCTTCCTGCTAACGAGATGTGATCTGCAAAGGTAACTCGGAATTGTCACGTTCCTCACTACTACCACGGTCCAGCTAGTCAGGGAATATCTATGAGTACCCCAGCCTAAACACCACGTTTATGCCAGCAATGATTACTCTAAACTCTACGCGAAGAGATTAAAGTAAACTCATAAACCATAAGAACAATAAAACAAGAACTTACTAGAATTTAGAAGTCGAAATACTGAAGAATCCTAGGAGCAAGCTTCGGGTTAGGAGAACTTGATCCCGCAGGTACAAGCTTGGAGTAGACACCGACAGGCCGGGCTTCCTCCAATCAACACCTCCACTCTATCTCTCTCAATCTAGTAGAAACTAGAAGATCTATTTCTACTTTACATTGGTTGCTAAGCCTAAAAAGAAATATTAATTAGAGAAGAGGTTTTCCTTCGAGGGCACCCCTCAATCTCTATGATAATTTCTTGTCTTCTCCAGGGGCCAGGGGGGTCTCCTTATATAGTCCTCCTCTATGCGTTTTTGGGTCGGTAGGCGAGGTGGTACTATGTTTTCCTTGATCCAATAGGTCGGTGGAACATCCCGAGCGAAGACAGTCCTGATTGGCATCCAACAGGGGGCGGGCGCCCAGGTCACCAGGGTGGGCGCCCTGGGCCTGGCCCGTTTCGGCCTCTGCCTTCTTCCCGTGGCTTCTGGAGTCTTCTAGATGGTAGAAAATTGCACGGTGCGTTGATATCTCTATGTAATCCCGACATGTGGACCTTTCTTCCGTATTTCCTGATAACCCCCTGCAGAAATAGACAAACACCAAAACTCGTGGAATTCTGTCAGATAAAACCCTAAGTCTAGATGTTGATTTCATTTGGATCCTTTTCTTTGTTTATTTGATAATTAAATTTGATACTTAAGGACCGTCAACAAAGCTCAGAAGGACCGCAATGACTGGGAAGACATTGCGGAGTACCGTAGGCAGCAGTGGGTGAAGGCAATTAGAGAGAGGTATCATAAGCAGGATCAGATGAGCCAGTTAGCTAGAGAGAGGGAGACCTTACAGGAGCGCTTGGTGCAGATCACTCGTGAGAGGGACACCGCACTCCGCGTGTCGGAGAACAGGCGCCGAGCATGGGAGATGCACCGAGTTCAGTCGCTTGAGCTGGAGAACTATCTGCAGGATCAGATTGAGGCTGGTCTTGTGGAGATTCACCGTCTCAACAACTTGCTACACCCTATTCCTCGCCCTATACCCGTGTATCCAGAGGTGGGACCTCAGGTGATTGTGGCCGATGATGATGGTATGGAGGTTGATGGACCAACAGCGGCTGCACCACCTTTGCACGAGGACGTGGAGGACGAGGAGCTTGAGCCGGTTAGCGACGAGGATGGAGAGGCGATCTTCGACGCTGACTCGAACGACGAGCCTGGAGTGTAGGGAGTAGTGGGTAGTGTTATGTGAGGATCTTTTGTAGTGAGCCAGTCAGCCGTGGTGCTTTTGTAACCATGTTGTAATCCGGAACTTGACCTTGACTCATGACATGTACTCTGATGGTGTAATAACTTTGTGGACCAATGTGTAACATTAACATGTTTGTTATGTATGATGATGTTTTCCGTTGTGGTGCATATTGCGAGTATCTCTGTCATGTGTTGGATTGATGATGTTGTTTTGTGGAATTGAATTGTTGTGCCTATGTGTAAAGCTATTCTCTCGAATACTTTCAGGCATGAATATAAGTTCTTCTGCGGCAAACCCTGTCATCATCAATGCTCACTGACTGTGTCTTTACAGATGTCTCGTGGCACCCGAGGTGCGGAACAGCACGCAAACATGAATCCACCCCCTCCTCCTCCACCACCAAATCCTGCTGAGTTAATGCAAATGATGGTGGAAAATCAGAGGATGCTCACTGAGACCATCAATCGGATGGCGAATCAGGGTGGTCGTAATGCAAATGAAGGGCCAGCTCCTAACCAGTACAGTAGCTTCAAGGACTTCATGGATACAAAGCCCCCACCTTTCAGAGAAGCTGAAGAACCCTTTCAAGCTGAAGAATGGCTGAACACGGTGGAACAAAAGTTCCGCTTGCTTTGGTTGACTGAAGGTTTGAAGGCGGAGTATGCAGCTCATCAACTGCAAGGTCCGGCAGGCATCTGGTGGAATCAGTATCGGGAAACTCTTCCAGCCGACACTGTGCTTGACTGGAATCTTTTCTATGAAGCTTTCAAGGGGCATTTCATTCCTCCTGGTGTCATGGAGATGAAGCATACCGAGTTTATACAGTTGACTCAGGGCAACAAAACGTTGAAGGAGTATTTGCTTGCTTTCAATCATTTGTCTAGATATGCTCCTGAGTTTGTGAACACGGAGACGAAAAAGATTGCTAGTTTCAAGCGGGGTTTGGGCCCCAAATTGCTGAAGACTATGGGCCGCACTAAGTGTGCAACTTTCAATGAGTTTGTCAGTGATGCTCTCACTCAAGAGAACTATAACACTGTGTACACTGCGACCAAGACTCGCAAGAGGGCTTTTGAGGCCAGGGCAGGGTCATCTCAGTCCAAGGCTTCAGTGGCAGCTAAGCCACCGTTCCGTGCTCCAATGCCTAACCAACGGTATCGTCCGCCGGTGAAGAAGAATCAGGCGAAGACGGGTTTTCTCAAAGGGTACTCTATTGCTCTTCCTAGGGGCAACACGGGTCCCAACTATGCCAAGACTCCACCTGCCAACCGTCCGTGCTGGAACTACAATCAGACCGGGCATTGGCAGAGCAACAGTCCTTACCCACCAAAGAAGGGCAACCAAGGGAATATCCGTCAGGGGCGTGTTCATTACACAACCGTGGAGGCAATCCCTGCTAGTGAGGTAGTCACGGCAGGTAAGTTTCTGGTCAATCAATATGATGCACTTGTGCTTTTTGATTCAGGAGCATCGCATTCTTTTGTGAGTTCTGAATTTGTGTCTAAGTATAACATCAAGGCAATTACACTTGATAAGGCAGTTATTGTATTAGTGCTGCAGGAAGTGATATTTCCACCAATCAAGTGGTTTTGGGGGCAACTCTGGAAATAGGAGGCCGTCAGTTTCTTGCTGATTTGGTTGTTCTACCCGGTGTGGGCATAGATGTAATTCTGGGGATGAAGTGGATGAGTGGCAATGGAGTTCTTATCGACACCACCACTCGTGTAGTGATGTTGAAGGACCCAAACACCAAGGAGGCATTTCTAGTGCAACTCCCTCGTGATATTCAAATCCGTTGCACTGTGAATGCAGTTACATCTAAGGCTATTCAGGACATTCCGGTGGTGTGTGAGTTCCCGGACGTGTTTCCTGATGATTTACCCGGGCTTCCTCCAGATCGGGATGTGGAGTTCAAAATTGAGTTGATTCCAGGTACCGCTCCTATCTCTAGAAGGCCTTATAGAATGCCACCCAATGAACTAGCTGAACTTAAGACCCAATTGAATGAGTTGTTGAAGAAGGGTCTTATCCGTCCTAGTTCTTCTCCTTGGGGTTGTCCGGCTATCTTTGTGAAGAAGAAGGATCAATCGTTGCGCATGTGTGTGGACTATCGTCCCCTAAATGCAGTGACCATCAAGAACAAATATCCTCTTCCTCGCATTGATATCTTGTTTGATCTGTTGTCTAAAGCTAAGGTATTCTCCAGATTGATTTGCGATCTGGGTATCATCAGATCAAGATCCGTCCTGAAGATGTACCTAAGACAGCTTTCTCGACGAGGTATGGGTTGTATCAGTATCTCATCATGTCCTTCGGTCTTACAAATGCACCTGCTCACTTCATGTATCTCATGAATTCGGTGTTCATGCCCGAATTGGACAAGTTTGTGGTGGTCTTCATTGATGATATCTTGGTATATTCCTGCAATGAAGAGGAGCATGCAGAGCATCTGCGCATAGTGTTGTCGCATTTGCACGAACATCAGCTTTATGCCAAGTTTAGCAAATGCGAGTTTTGGCTAAAGAAAGTACCTTTCTTGGGCCATGTCTTATCTGAAGAAGGCATATCGGTGGACCCAGCCAAGGTGCAAGAAGTGCTGGATTGGAAAGTTCCAACTTCGGTACACGAGGTTCGGAGTTTTCTTGGTCTGGCTGGATATTATCGTTGATTCATTCCCGAATTCTCAAAAATATCCAAGCCTATGACTCAGCTACTTTAGAAAGATGAGAAGTTTGTGTGGACGCCTGAGTGCGAAGAGGCATTCCACAAGTTGAGGACATTGCTGACATCAACTCCTGTCCTAGCTCAACCTGATATCGAGAAGCCCTTCGATGTCTTTTGTCATGCGTCAGGTATCGGTCTAGGCTGCGTGTTGATGCAGGAAGGTCGCGTTACCGCGTATGCCTCGCGCCAACTTCGAAAGCATGAGGTCAATTACCCTACTCATGACTTAGAATTGGCAGCAGTCGTTCATGCTTTGAAGATCTGGAGGTATTATTTGCTGGGTAATCTGTGTATCATAAGAGCCTCAAGTATATCTTCACTCAACCTGAACTGAACATGCGGCAGCAAAGGTGGCTTGAGTTGATTAAAGATTATAATCTACAAGTGCACTACCATCCGGGCAAGGCAAACGTGGTGGCGGATGCCTTGAGTCGGAAAGCGCACTGTCACTCAATCCAAGTGGAAGATCCGTTGTTGTCACATCTTATGCATCCACTTGTGCTCAACCAGATTTCTCTGGAGAGTACCATTCGCAATCGAGTCATCGAATTGCAGTAGACAGATGTAGGCATCCACCATATAAAGAGGAAAATGAAAGAAGAAGAAACCAAGCATTTCTGAGTCCATGAGAACGGAATTCTTTGGTTCAAGGATCGACTAGTGGTCCCAAAAGACCGTGAGCTGCGAAATCAGATTTTGTCTGAAGCTCATTCATCCAAATTGTCTATCCATCCTGGTAGTAGCAAGATGTATCAGGATCTGAAACCTTTGTTTTCGTGGACAAAGATGAAAAAGGAGATTGCTGCTTTTGTCGCTCGTTGTGACAATTGTTGTCGTGTGAAGGCCGTTCACATGAAAGCTGGTTTGCTTCAACCCTTGTCAATTCCTGGTTGGAAATGGGAAGAAGTCAGCATGGATTTCATCAGTGGACTCCCAACTTCTGTTAAGGGTTACGACTCCATCTGGGTGATTGTAGATCGTTTGACCAAGGTTGCTCGATTTATTCCAGTTCGAACTGACTATCGCCCACATCAGTATGCGGAGTTGTATTTCGAGCACATTGTTCGTCAGTATGGTGTGCCTCGAACAATCATAACGGATCGGGGACCACAGTTCACTGCTCGTTTTTGGGAATGTCTGCATGAGCCAATTGGTACTCATTTAGTCCGCAGCTCTGCTTATCATCCCCAAACAGCTGGTCAAACTGAACGAGTTAACCAAATCCTTGAAGACATGTTGAGGGCATGTGCTCTCTCTTCAAAAGGTTCTTGGGTAAAGTGGTTGCCATTAGCTGAGTTCTCCTACAACAATAGTTATCAGGAGAGTATCAAGATGGCTCCATTTGAAGCCCTGTACGGTCGAAAATGTCGAACCCCGTTGAATTGGGTAGAAGCAGGAGAGCAAAGATATTATGGCATCGATTTCGTGAACGAAGCAGAGCAGAAAGTCCATACCATCCAGCAACATTTGGAAGCTGCTCAAGCTCGTCAAAAAAGTTATGCTGACAAAAGAAGGAAGCCAATTGAGTTTTCAGTTGGTGACCATGTGTATATCAAGGTATCTCCGATGAAGGGTGTACAAAGGTTCGGAGTCAAGCGAAAGCTTGCACCTCATTATGTGGGGCCTTATCGGATTCTCGAAAAGAAAGGGAATGTGGCATACAAAGTTCAACTTCCAGTTGCGCTTCGAGCTATTTTCCCTGTCTTCCACGTATCACAATTAAAGAAGTGCCTTCGTGTACCGGAGGAACGAGTGGAAGTTCGAGATATCAAGTTGAAGTCAGACTTGGTGTATGAGGAGAAACCCGTAGCAATTCTTGATCGCAAGGAACGGGAAACTCGTAATCGTGTGGTTAAGTTCTACAAAGTGTTGTGGAGTAACCACGAGGAAGAAGATGCCACTTGGGAGACGGAGGATTATTTAAAAGAAGTTTACAAAACCTTCTTTGAAAATCAGTAAGCTTTCAAATCTCGGGACGAGATTTTTGTAAGGGGGGAGGGCTGTAACACCCCAGTGTTATGGTTGCATTGATCATGTGCATAGCATAAGCATCATCATCTACTCAAAGCATATCATGATCATCATCTATCTTGAGCCATGTCATTCTTTGCAAAAATGTGTTTTAAATTGCTTAATTATGCTTCCTATGCTTATGTTGGAGTGAACCATGTTTGTGTTTGTGCTCTGTGTCTTGGTAATTAGTTTATCCATGCTTAACTCAACCTTGGGAACAATGTTCATGTTGATCATTTCTCCAAAATAGTCACTTAAGTCATACTTAAAAAAATAGGCCCTAGAAACCTATTTTGCTTAAGCTTTTAAAAAGTGTTTCATAAAATGTTTGCATGTCAAAACTGTCTACAGCAAAGTTGTAGCAAATTTTATAAGAAACAAAATTTGTTTTATGACCATCTCACGAAAATGAGCACAATTAGCTCAAAAGTGACCCACAAGGCAGATTTGGGGCTGTTTCCAACACTTAGAAAATTTTCTAAGTCCTGGAACGAAACCAGTTTGCTTGATCGATTTTAAAAACTCTATATCTCTCAATCCCGGCCGATCTAGCTTTTACTCTAGTTAACAAAGTTGTAGAACTCGTTTGGAACTCCAACTTTGTCAACTGCATCATCCTCTAACTCGGGCTGGTTTGGGAGTTATTTGTTGCTGAGGTCGCTCTGTCAGTCGGTTGTCGTGTTTTCTAAATCGGAGCCGAGCTCGCCGTCGTGGATGGTCAGAGCGCCACCTGTCCGCCAGATGTCGTCCGTACGCCGGCGATGGCCCCGCTCATCAGCCCCCAGCGCGCGCATGACCTCCACGGCGTCGTCCCGAGCAGAGTGGACGCGTCCACTTCCGCTCTGCCTCGCCTCTCTCGCCAGAAACGCGGCCGCCGTGAGCTCCCGTCGCGAGCTTACTCCGGCGAGCTCGCCCGCGTTCCTTGCTGCGCCATTGCTCACCAAACTTCACCCAAAGCTTCGCCGTGAACTGCTCTCCATTCTCCACCCATCATCTCGCCGAGAAATCCACCGGTGAGCCGCCATTTCCTTCTTCCCCCAAATCGGGTCGTCGTGACCTTTTTCTCCGGCGAGCTCAATGCTGGGCTCCTCAGAGCCTCTTGTCTCCTCTGGTCAGGTCGTAGAGGTAGAGTAGGTCCTTAGCGAGCATTTGCGTCACTTGGTAGACGCTCTACCGAACTCTCCGTCGCCGGACAGGATGCGCAGCGCCGCCGTGTTTCCGCCGGAGATGGGTGCTCTCGTGGCCAGCGTGTTCCACGAGGTTTCAAGCCAAGCCGCGTACCTAGGAAGCTCCACCGTAGTCCCCTGGTGCTGTAGAAAACCCTAGGTCACGCTCTACCGGCCTGAGGGCTCTGGCGTAACGCCGAGCACCTACGCCGAGCCGCCATCATCGACGGCGAGCCCCTTCCGGTGGCTCCGCCGTGGGGAAAAGGGGGTCAATCGAGTCGATAGAGTCTGGGGATCACGCTGATGCCCTTGGTTTGGCCGGAGACCTCACCGTCGTGGAGAAATCGCCGGCGAGAGTCGCCTCGGCCGTGAGGGAGAAGAACCTGACAGCCGGGGTCCACTGTCAGTGTCACCTCCTTCCCTCCTTTTCTTTTATTCAAAATCTAGATTTTTGGCT
Organism: Sorghum bicolor; assembly: GCF_000003195.3. Taxonomy (NCBI): domain Eukaryota; kingdom Viridiplantae; phylum Streptophyta; class Magnoliopsida; order Poales; family Poaceae; genus Sorghum; species Sorghum bicolor. The sequence goes on from NC_012871.2 coordinate 42,847,404, forward strand.
TTCTTGCAAAAATCATATCTCTTGTTTCTGAGATCCAAAAATTGTGAAACCAATTTTGTGGTATTCCTTGAGATGGCTAGTTTTTAATAAAAATATAAAATGAACCATGTTTCCGGGAACATAATTATTAAGGATTTAATCTTTTTATTCTTGGATAAATTCATATCTCTTGTTATACTGCTTAGTTTGCTCTGAAAATTTTATGGTAGTCTCTGTGTGATACTAGAGTGGTTTGATAAATATTTCGTGATTTTTGGAGTACTGCAGCTTTGTTATGTAATTTATGATTGCAATGTAGCTTGTTTCTTTAATTAAATCATATAAAATAAATGGTGTTTATGCTGGTGCTCTATTTTGGTGATAAACCTGTTCCTGGTATTCCTAATATGTAAATAATCTGAAATCTATTGTTTGACATTATATAAGTCATGTTTCTGAATTTATGAAATGAACACCTTGGCACATGTTAAATGCATATCTTTAATTTGGTATGTGCAATTGCTCTGAAATTTTTATGGTGATGCTTTGGTGCTATACTTGTACTTCTGTAATTTTTGTAGATTTTTCGGAGCACTTTGACTGGTATTTTGTAATTATGCTCTTTTCTAGAATTAATTAATAAATGCCTTCTTAAGTAAATGTTTGAGGGTGGTCATCTGATGTTCCGGTAACCTTGTGATATACTTGTGCTCATAAGCCATATGGTTGGCATGGTTTATGTTTTGGTTATGTCGTTAAATAATTAATTAAAGAGTTAAAAACTGTTTTGGACAGCAAGGGAGTAATTTAACTTTTGCTTGATGATAACTTGACTTCCTGGGAAACTTGTCTAAACCAAAGTTGTTGTAAACTTATTGAACTAGCTGTGGTTTAAATTTGAGGTCATTTAGCCTAGTAGTTTAGAAGTTATAGCTGTTCCAATTTAGGTTCCAGGAAATGGGTACTCTCTGTTTTTCTAGGACAGAACCTAGAACTTTGTTTAAATGACTGGTTTAATGTATGAATCTTGCTGTGATGTTTTAAGATGATTTGTAGACAATTTCATAAGCTTTCCAGAATGTCTTCACTTATGTTTGTGGGATCTGCCTAGCATTAGTTATGATTTATTTACTGAGCTACTCCTGTTTTATATTGCTTGCTGTTTTAGTATCATGATAGGTTTTGGGCTAAGTTAACTTATTAACTTGTGTGAACTTGTTATAACTGTGTACTCCGTAAATGAGTGTCCAGTGAGTTACTTATGTTAGCAAGCATTCATTCTTTTGTATGCACACCTTCTCATTCACCGAGCATGCAATAGGTGCATCGGACGTGGCAGCCTCCTTCGATCTGCAAGTGAATCCCGAAGGCCAGGAGGGCAACCAGGAGGTGGAGGTCCAGCCAGTCGGACTCGAGGAGCCCGAAGAAGAGGTTGAGTGCCCAAACCACGAGCCCGCTTCGTTCGTGAAAGGCAAGCCCCAGAGCATTTTAAGCCTCCCTTTAATTTTGGAAAGTTTACTTAATATGTTATATCTATTGATGCATTAAGTATAGGAGTTGTGATGAAACCTTTGCTGCATTTTACTCAATCCTTGTCTAGATATCTTACCACTACCTGGTTATAGAGTTAGGATCGAGTAGCAGCTTAGCCATGGTTTAAGCGGTAGAAGTCGGGTGATATCCTGTCACCTGCGCGAGATAGGGTTGTGTCGGATCACGATGGTCTATATGTGCTATCGTGGATGGAACCTGATTAATTTGACTTAAGCCTGGCGGAGTTTTGCAAGGTTGTAGTAACTCCGTCTGTGGCAGCTAAGGACCGATCGTTGTACGTCCTCTTGTCATGTTGAACGCATGCCTAACACTTAGTTGGCCGGATAACTCGTTCCGACCGCGAAGCCGAGTAGTATGACTCAGGCCGGAAGACCGGCAAGTATAAAGTGCGCACTACCGTAGGAAGTGCGGTGTGTGGGGGACCATTGGCGTAAGCCCAAAGGCAGGTGAGTTAAAATTCCTGACCTCTCTGGCAGAGTGGTAGCCCTGGGAGTGCGGCGCTGATCGGAGCCGCGATTCCTGAGTCGTACCAAAGGTGACCCGTTGGCTCTCCGGCAGGGGATGCTTGGGTGAGTGCTAGGAATAACCCTCCAGCTGGATAGGAATTCGATTCGAATCGCCCTCTCTCCCGGTCAGTGAGAACTTGACAGAGCAGCAGCAAACGTAGGATTCACTAATGAACTTGGTTCATGATAATGATGATAGCAAGATGAGCATATGATGAACTTGATATAGTTATTATTGTTTGTAATAATCAAGTGATGTGTTGTAGTACAGGTGCTAATCTAGTGATAGGCTGTTGATATATAAATATGATGCTCTTACATTGGGTTAGTCTTAAATAAGGCTTTTGGCAAAAATGTCGAGTCAACCAGCTCTACCTTTACATTTATTAGCCTTGCATGATCCTTGGTGTCTTTTATGTTTTACTAGACGGGTAAGTCTAGCTGAGTACATCCTCGTACTCAGGGTTTATTCCCACCTATTGCAGATGACATCTTTTATGACGGTTTCTGCAAGACCTGTCTCCATCCCGCTAGGGATGAGGACTAACCGTTGGGCACGGTTCTCTAACAACTCGTACCTGTTGCTTTTGGAAGGATGGTGTAGACTCTGGCAATAACAAAAAGTTGTGAACTGATCTTTGGAACAAGTGTGTGTAATTATTTTGCTTCCGCTACTTTGAACTTGGGTTGTAATAACTTAATGACTCCGATGTGGTGCCGCTTCACCGGCAATGAATGACTATGTAACATTCGCTGTGTTTATGTTGAACTATTACGATCTTGGTTTGTTGCGAGTTGGTTTGAAGTCCTTCGTGATTTCAATTGACTACTGGGATTATATGGGCTCAAGTTTGGAAACTTGATTGCTTGTCGATCGTTTCTATACTTGAACTCTTATAATTTGGTCGGTCTGTGACATTTCCTTCCCCTGTAAGCCAAGGTACGTACCCATGAGAGTCTCGAGAGGTCACAGGCTGACACGCCGAAAGGGTTCGACAGCCGATCTAGAGCACCAGAGTCAGGGATGCCCGGCGAGTGGTTGAAAATCGAGGCCCACCTCGAGAACTCACCGGGGATGTCCAAGGTAGGGTCGAGACAGTCGAGAGGAATCCCCCCGACGGGAGGCATCGAGCCACTGGACTCTATCGAACGAGACCAGCATCCCCGACCACATCGACCCCGCTTTATGAGAACGCCTCCGAGCTGCAGCTGACCCCCTCGAAAGGGGCACAGGTTATCACCTGCTAGGAGCTCAATCTGGGGTAAATGACGCTCGCTCTATCGAGAGTACGTCGAGGCCCCTGCGCAAAACGAGCCAATCAGGACATTCCACCACAGGTGTTGAGAGCGTTTTTGCAAATTAGGCAATATAACCCTTGAAGGAGTCAAAAACTCCTTCAAGGGCTCGGGGGCTACCCCCGCAGGGTCGCTCGCGCGCCCCAAAGGAACATCGACCACAAAAATATAGCCTCCACTCGAGCGCAAACGCTCGACTAGAGACTCGGGGGCTACTGTCGAGGATATCAGTAAGGTGGTACCCCGACTGATGTCTTTATCAAGAATATCTGTACACAAGCCGAGGCCTCCAACTCGACGCTCTACTCAGTCATACGTACGGCCCTCGATGGCCAATAGCCTCGAAGACAGAAAGGGCGTCCTATGAATCGACCAGAGCTCGAGCACAGGCTACCGTCGAATACGGTAACGGGCTCGAGCGAATCGGAAGGCGTCGAGCGCAAGGACGCCGCCCGCCGCCTGACACGGGCACGGGAACCAGGGCATTCAATGCGCCTGCCGCGTTCTCACCTAACCCGCAGGTCACGGGAAGCGTGATAGGGAACATGCACCCGTCCTGTCATTCTTTTTGCAGCCTTCCCCACCAAACCAGCCAGAACGTGGCAGGACGCAGGGAGTGGGTCGGAATGTCTTATCAAGACCCCCCTCTTTTTTTTCGAGACGTCTCAGGTCAGCGCTCTGGTTGGCAAGGCATTATACGTCACCAGACCCTCGAGTAGGAACATTTCCTTCTTGGAGAAGAGTCGGGCGTCGAATGACAGCACTACAACCATTCCGACGCATTTGTCACCAAGACGTACAGGCATGTAACAGATGAGCCAGCCTAGGACGGTGCACAGAGCGGGATACCGGGGCACGCGTAATCATCACCAAGCTACCAGGACAAGATGGCTCGAAACCACGCCGGTACGGACGCCTCGAGTAGGTCGGCGCACCATACCTCTATCAACCCCTACTCTGACGCCTATACATGTACCCTAGGTCTCTCCTTGGAACTATAAAAGGGAAGGCCCGGGAGCGAACACGGGACATCACACAGATAGTAGGGCTTTCACACTCCATCTCCATCCTAGTTCATACACGCTTGTATTCACCCCTGTACAAGCACTTAGGTGCAGAATAATACAAACTCTCCCTCCCCCGCTGGATGGGCCTTCTCTTGCCCGAACCAGGATAAATCTTTGTGTCTTTTTGCATCACCATCTGGAAAAGGGAGCATACATACAAATTTACTAGTTGGTGTGACCCCCCGGGGGGAAAACACCGACACATCTGCTGCTTGGTTCTTATCCCAGACCACGTGGAAGTACTCTATGCCATAAAAATTTGATTCCCACCTTCGGATTTCTTTGCAGTACAGGTCCATCTTCTCATGAGTTGTGTCCCACTCCTTATTTAGCTGGTTGATGACCAGGGCAGAGTCGCCGTAGACATAAAGGCGCTTGATTCCCAGTTCAACGGCCAATCGGATGCCATGTAGGCATGCTTCGTACTCGGTGACGTTATTGGAAGCTGGAAAAAGGATCCTAATGATGTAGCGAAGTTTGTCCTTGTTTAGAGAAATAAAAAGTATTCCAGCGCCGGCTCCATTGATGTTTAGGGACCCATCGAAGAACATTGACCAGTGATCGAAGACATCTGGAGAAGGTGGTTCGTTGAGATCCGTCCATTCCGCGATGAAGTCGACCAGGGCTTGAGACTTTACGGTAGTGCGACTCTAGAAACCTGAAGGGAATGGGCATAGTTCCATGACCCACTTTACAATTCTACCGTTGGCATCCTTGTTGCGCAAGATGTCCCCCAACGGAAAACTTGTAGTAACCAAGACCCGATGGCCATCGAAGTAGTGCTTTAGCTTTCTTGAGGTAATTAAGATGGCGTAGATCAGCTTCTGTATCTGAGGATACCTGGTCCTGGATTCGTTTAGGACTTCGCTTATGAAGTATACAGGCCTCTGGACTTTGTAGGCATGGCCTGGTTCATCCCGCTCGACAACAATCACCGTGGAAACAACCCGATCAGTTGCTACTATATAAAGGAGCAGGTCCTCGTTAGGTTGAGGTGCAGTGAGGACGGGTGGTGAGGTAAGGAAAGTTTTGAACTGGGTGAATGCCGCGTTGGCCTCTTCTATCTAAGAGAATTTTTCCGATGCTTTGAGAAGTCTGAAGAAAGGAAGCCCTTTTTCCCCCAGCCTGCAGATAAACCGACTGAGAGCAGCCATGCACCCCATGAGTTTTTGGACGTCTTTGACGTTCCTGGGTGGTCGCATATCGAGCACCGCCTTGACCTTTGAGGGGTTTGGCCGTATGCCGTCGCGGTTGACGACGTTATCGAGCAGTATACCAGAGGGAACCCCAAAGATGCATTTTTTGGGGTTAAGCTTCCACTTGTATTTATTCAGTGCTTTAAAAGTGCGGTCTAAGTTGTCGATCAAGGTGCTCGCGTCCCTGGTTTTGACGACAACGTCGTCGACGTAAGCCTCGATGAGGTCATCCCGTATCTCGTCGTGGAGGCATTGCTGAATAGCGCGTTGATAGGTGGCTCCGGTGTTTTTGAGTCCGAAGGACATGGTGGTGTAGCAATATGCACCGAAAGGAGTGATGAAGGAAGTTTTGATCTGGTCATCTTCCTTTAGCGAGATCTAGTGATAACCAGAGTAACAATCGAGAAAAGAGAGGAGTTCGCATCCGGCCGTTGAATCGACCACCTCATCGATACGAGGGAGACCAAAAGGATGTTTAGGATAGTGTTTATTGAGATCAGTGTAATCAATGCACATTCTCCATTCATTATTCTTTTTTTTTACAAGGACCGGATTGGCGAGCCAATCGGGGTGATACACTTTTTTAATAAATCCGGCTGCTAAAAGCCGTGTGATTTCTGTCCTAATAGCCTCCTTTTTGTCACGAGCGAACCGTCGTAGCTTCTGCTTGATAGGTCTTGTGGTCTTCGAGTCGTTTAAGGAGTGCTGATCAGGTTTCGTGGGACGTCGGGCATGTCTACGGGTTTCCATGCGAAAACGCTTACGTTGTCCCTTAGAAACCTGACGAGCGCGTATTCCTATTTGGCGTCCAGGTTGGCCCCGATGAGATCTGTCTTCTCTGGGCTGCCGTCGACCAGCTGTACTTCCTTGTGCTCTTTGGACTTAGAGCTTTTCCTTGGAGTCTCCTGCTCGGGTAGTTGGAGCTGGTCAGGTGGAACTTGCGTGGCTTGTGTTACAGTTTCTGCCATGCGAATCGAGAGATCGATTGCCTCGGTGATCTTGAAGCTTTCCTCTTCGCAAGTGTACACGGTGTAGATGTTTCCTCTAATGGTTAAGATGCCCTTCTCGGTCGGCATCTTGAGGACCAGGTATGAGTAGTGCGGAACCGCCATGAATTTGGTAAGCGAGGGGCGGCCTAGGATTGTGTGGTAAGTCCCGTCGAAGTCGGCGACCACAAAGTTGACAAACTCTATGCGGAAGTGGTCTGGTGTTCTGAACTGGACGGGCAGCGTTATCTTGCCAGGGAGTACTGAACTTTGACCCGGCAGGACGCCCCAGAACTAAGAATCATATGGTTTCAGCTGCACCGGCGTTAGCTTGAGAGCAGGCAAGCTGTTGCGGAAAAGGATGTCGATGGAGCTACCCCCATCGACCAGCACGCGCTCGAACCTAACGCTGTTGATGCATGGGTCCAGGATCAAAGGGACACGCCCTGGTTCTGGGATGGCGGCCCACTGGTCCTGCCTGCTGAAGGAGATCTCTCGGTGCGACCAGGGGGAATTTTGGGTCAGCGGTCAGGCCGTCGCTACTGTCCACATTGAGGCAAGCCCTCCTCAAGAGTTTTCTTTCTCGTTTTGACTCGATGGAGACTTTGCCGCCAAAGATGGAGTGTACCACATCGGTGGGACTGACATATTGGTGCCGTGGGTCCCTACCCTGGTCGTCGTCTTCGTCTTCCTCACTGCGTCTATCTTGTTTCCCGCTTTTCTTGCCAACATCCCCCTGAGCAGCCCACTGTGTGTAGATGCTTTTGAGGACATGGCATTCTTCCATCATAATATTAGACTTGGGATGTAGTTGGCACGGTCCTTTCAACGTCTTGTTGTAGTCTTCCTGGTAGTCTCGTCGTCCATTGGGATGCTTGACTGTGTTCACCTCGTGATCGTTGTCGCGAGGTCGCTTGCCTCTGAAATCGTCGCGATTGTCACCACGCCTGTCCCACCCTTCTCGGTGGTCACGGTTGTCGAAACGTCCACCGCTGTCATCTCGTCGGGAAGGCTGCTCGGCTCCTCTTACATCTTCTTGGATGAGCTTTTCTGCGTCGTCGGCGTTGGCGTAATTTTTGGCCGTGGCGAGGAGCTCGGCGACTGTGGACGGTCTTTTGCGTAGTAGCTTGTTTCTCAATGCTTCGTGGAAGCGTAGGCCCTTGATGAAGGCCGATATAGCCTCGTCGTGAGAAATCTTTGGAATCTCGAGGCGCATATCCGAGAAGCGTCGGATGTAATCGCGCAAGGGCTCATTCTTCCTGTCCCTTATCCTCTCAAGATCGTATTTGTTTCCGGGCTGGTCGCAGGTAGCAATGAAATTATCAATAAAAGCCTGGCGCAGTTCCTCCCATGAATCAAAAGAGTCCTTGGGTAGACCGAGGAGCCATTGGTGGCCGGCTTGGTCGAGGATGACTGGGAAGTAGTTGGCCATGACATGCTCGTCCCCTGCTGCTAACCGAACTGCGATCTCGTAAAGAGTGATCCAGTTTTTAGGATTCTCCTTGCCATCGTATTTTTTGAGTTTCTCAAGCTTGAAGTTGTGGGGCCATACGACTTGGCGAAGGTGTGACGAAAACTGTCTTAGGCCGGGGGTGCCATGTGCTGCATCGTACTCGATGCGTCGCACGTTTTCGTGTACTGCTTGTTCCGTAATGCGCCTGTTGATGCGTTCGCCGATGTCCTTAGGAGGGATGTTGTGTCATAGATCTCGGTCTTGGTTCACGTCCTGACCACGTCTGCGTCTTTGTTCGTGATAACTGCCAGCATCCCGACCACGATTGTCGCGACGGGTGTCTTTTCTTCGATTATTGACAGGTGAACGGCTACGATGGTGCCCACCAGATCGCGGTGAGGTGCGGCTGTGATGAGTCTGGTGGGAGGTGACCTCCGTATAGGAAACGGCTTGGACCCCTTTGAGCAGAGTAGCGGTCTGTCCCATGGCCGCGATTAGATGTGCCTGTATGTTGGTTTGAATATCCTGATATTCCGGAGTATCGGGAAAGCGATCTAAGTTTGCCATGGCGATGACTATGTTGGCGCTTGGTGTCTTGTAGACCTACTGATTTCCGACCATGTCGAAAGCATCGCTGAGATTATGTGGGGCGAGCTATCATTCCTCGTCTGCTTGTCGTTGGGCACGGTCGGCGTTGCACTGTTCTCGTTGCTGTCTCCATCAACAACTGGTTCGTCATTACTGACGTTGAGAACCAAGTCTCCTCGTCGAGGTGGAAAGACTGGGAAGTGGGAGAACCCCGGGGGGTATGGTGGCAGATCTAAATCGTCTTCAGCCTCGGGGTGTAAAACCTCGGTAGGGACAGATCCTGTATTGGAGCTTGTACTGCTGTACTTGTCTTCTAGCAGAGTGCGGATGGAGACCATATTGACGAAGTGATGGGCTGTTTGCCTGTTTTGGCTCGGCAACAAGCCTGCCTTCATGAATAGAGATTGGCCATGTCACAAAAACTGATCAGCCGCATTGCTTAGACCATAATAGCAATTCTGGTCTGGGGGGCTGTCTTGAGCTTGACGGTCCGTCCCGCGGTGGTCGACGTTATCGTCACGGATGTCTCTAGCCGTTTGTGTGTGGAGACACGAGTTGGTCGACGGGAGTCGAAAAAATTTGTTGTTGCCGTCTGATTGGGCCCGCGTGGGATCGAATCCACCAGGTTGGAGGCTTCGAGAAGCTTGTGGTCGGCGCAATCAAGGGCTTGAAGAAGATCCAAGTTGTCGACTCGCTTTGCCCTGTAGCGAGGGAGCAGAGGTCGGGTCCTCGGAGTTGGCGTGATCAGGGTCGACGCCACTGCTGCCCCAGATTGGATCTGGGTTTCTTCCGGAGTCGTGGTCATGAGGCCACCGCCATGAGTTGTCCAAGTGATCCGCCCGACGGTGAACGTAAGGCCTTCGGCCACAGTCGCGGAAGCTGGAACGATGACCATCTTGTTTGTCGGGAGAGCTATACGCACACCCCCTACCTAGCGTGCCACTGTCGACGAAAGCTAGTCGGCAGTCTACCTTGGGGTATAGTTTATCGACAGACAGGTGCGCAAGCTACGAACTTGATGGTGACGCAAGACACGGACAAGGTTTTTATCCAGGTTCGGCTGCCGTGTGGGTGTAATACCTACGTCCTGCGTCTGATTGTATCGGATTGTGTTGAGTTGAGATGAGGTGTCCTAGGGGGTCCCTTGCCTCTCCTTATATAGTCCGGAGGGCACGGTTACAGATCCAGAAACTAATCCTAGTCGGTTACAATTGTCATATATAGTACAATATCAATTCCTATTCCAACCGACTAGAATCCTGCTTGATCTCCACATCTTCTTTCCTTGCATGAAACTCCGAGCAGTTGGATCAAGCCTCGAACTGTCTCGTGATGGGCCAAGCCTCCTGACCCAAGTCTAGCCGTAAGGGTATAGGGGTTTATACCCCTACAAACAGTACACCAAAGCATTCAAAAACAGAAAGCAAGTGCGCTACTATGTTCTACTCGATGATACGAAACTATAGGGACCAGAATCACCTAAAACAGAGTTAAAACGCAAAAGTTATGGCTAAAACAAGTCGGATGGCACAATTGTGAATTAACTGTTTTCGCATCTAAATTCATTAAAACTGAATTAAAATTGCAGTTTGGATTAAATCTACAAATTCCAACGGTTGTAGGGGCTAAACTATAAAACTAGGGGCATATTTAAAAAAAAATTAGAACAACGCTAGACCGCGTGTTGATTTTGAATAAAGATAGGGGCCTTTTTGTAAAAAGGTTAGGGGCGGCGCGGTGTGGCCTGCCCGGCAGGCCACGTGGCGGCGCGCGGGTGGCCGGTCCATGGTGGCGGCGTGGACCGGGGGTGACGGGGCGGTGGACCGGGTCCACGGTGGACCGGCCGAGCGGGGCAGTGGACAGCGGGTCCACGGTGGACCGCGACCGGCTAGGGGGCGGGCGCGCACGGCGGGGCTCGCCCAGATCGTGGCGGCGTGCCATGGCCGAGCGCTGCGAGCTCGCGGCAGTGGCCTGCGATGCATGAGAAGCCATGCTAACTGCACAAGCGGGGTAGGCGCGATGGGGCGAGTCCAAGGGTGAGCTCACCTTGGCGAGAGAGGCGGCGGGGAGATGGGTGCGATGGCAAGGTCGACGGCGGCGGCAGCGAAGCTCGGCGAGTCGGCTGTGGCGCTGCGGCTTAGGATTTCGGCGGCTCGGGAGCGGAGCTAGGGTTTCTAGGGCTGCGTGCGGGTGAGGTATGACGCTATTTAAATGGCGCTGGTGAACTTAGGGAGGCGCGCTCGGCTTCGAAAGCCGAGGCGGATGCGGCGGCGGTTGCCCCATCCGATTCGGACGGGAGGTTGGGGGCGGCCCTAACGGGTGTGGCCCAGGCGTCAGCGGGTGAGGGCACGGGCGCAGAGCTGCGGGCGTGCGCTGGGCTGCTGCTGCGGGCCAAGGTGCTGGGCAGCTGGGTTGGGGGGCACGTGGTGCGGGGTTGGCCGCGGCTGCTGGCCCACGCGGGGAGAGGGGGGGGGTTGGGCCGAGGGAGAGGGAAAGGAGGGGAGTCGGCCTAGAGAGAAGAAAAACCCTTTTCTTTTTTTATAAAAACAGATTTCTATTTTTTTCTTGCCTCCAAAATTAATTCAAGCGCAAACAAGCAATAAATAAATTTAAACAAAATAGATGCAGCAGCATGAATGCATTTCAAACATGTTTCTACCTTATATTTCATTTTATTTATTTTGTAAATTATGTAATAATTGCCCAAAAATTCAAACTATGCCAAAATTAAATCAAATTTAAACTAAAATATGAAATTCAAATTTTTGGAGTGTTATAAGAGGTTAGTGTGGATGCTAACTACAAAGTATCGGAGGAGGCTCACCGTAGGGAAGGACGAGGCGGGCGTAAGGAGACATAGACGGTAGCTAATACAATCTCGAATTTTCCACAATGAGGAAATCCACATTTTCGAATTATAATGTGATAATCCTAAAATTGAGCCATCACATTCTCATATATTAGTTGTTACTATAGTAATACATCTTGGAACAACAAATTTACAGGACATTTTCTTTACAACCCTTGGTTAGCAACCTATTTATATCGTTTTTCTATCAGAAACACACGCTAATCTTCATTAGAGTCGATGTAGCGTGTCAGCGGTGAAGGCTCCTTCTTCAGGGGCAATCATCAGAGTTGGCGCAGATTATCAGTGGCATAGGCTTCATCCTTTTAACTAAACTTGAGCACATGAACGAGATCACCTAATCCTTCTCAACTCCTTAAAGTCGTACTCAACTTCATAACCTATTATCCAAAGTATCAGTGCGATTTGTACTAGTCACTGGCTTCCACCCTTTGTTTTTGTGTTGCTTTGTGGTAGGTGGAAATGTAAGGGTACATCAAAGGCCTATATATGGTTGTAAGTTTTCTTATGCAAGTTCAACAATAATTTATAAATATAATTCATCAAGTTTAAATCCATCTCAACCATACTCTCCCATCCTATCATACACATCTCACCACATTCTCACTCTCTGAGCGACAAGGACAACTCCTGCTCGTGCCTTACCACAACGGTGAACGTCGGAAACCAACACCAAACCTAGGGAAAGATAGAAGGGACTCCTCTTGAGGTTGTACTTAGGAAAGGTCCATAGCTGAGAAATCAGCGTGTCGATCGATCAACTAGAACTCTATAGAGGTTTGCACTAACCATAAGATCACCATCATCGATGAAGGCCTTCGTCTAGGCTGATTTCGAGCTAGCTTCCAACTAAACACGATGCCACCCTACCACTAAGAACTGAGGCCATACCAGAGTACCACCGACATGCTAAGACTGTGAGACGTAGTATCAAATCCCTAAAGGCCACTACACTGTCTTAGGAGGATGCGGATGTTGACACTTCTAACACCACTTTATGTACTAGGTTGTGATCCCTAGCATGGCACCAGAAGTGTTGGTATTTATAAATGTAATTGCTCCTCTAGAATAAATATGGAATTCGTAAGCGCACATATAAAATACCACTGTAGCACTTCACTGGGAAATAATCTAGGTGTTGTTATTTATATTTTAGCTCCGGGAAGAACTAAGGACCTAACTAGATATGAACTTGTAAAATATGACTACTTATGAGAGATCAATCACATAATCACTTACATTGGTAGGCGGTAAGCCACAATAAATAAATATAATAAACTATAAGCTCAAAGGATAACACATGTAGAGATTAGAGGTAGACTCACATGTAGAGATTAGAGGTAGACTACTCATCATAAAGGTAGGTTGATAGGAGATTAGTCAAGAGATTGAATTCCTAGGTAGGTTTACTAAGTCTTTCATCTACTCTAGCATATACACAATCATATATAGCACAAATGACTCTTTATTTATGTATAAGGAACATCACTAAAGAAAGCCAGAACATAGCAAGACTTCCCACATAATACTAATTCTGCTAGTCCTATCAACGAGGCTGGATTATATAAGACTCAGCAAAATTGTCACTTCCACGATCCACCACACAACCCAGTAAAAGGATGCATTTGCAGGTAAACAACATCTAAGCACCATGCTTACATGTAATATACACTTAGCCCCCTATTGACAGTAGATAACTCCTAAATTTTAACCATCAGCTAGACATGAAAATGGATCTATATGCAAACACCTAGTAGATATAGGGTTATCACTAATAGAATTCCACGAGTTTTGGTGAAAGTCTATTTCTGTAGGTTGTCAACTGAAAATAACCAGAGATGGTCCAAATGTTGGATTTACATAGAGAGAATACCATGAACTACAACTTAGGAGTAATCTAGAAGGTTTGAGGGGGCACTAGATCAAAAGGAAGCAAATTGGGCCCGGGAGCCGGGTGGCCGCCCGTAGGGTAGGGACGCCTGTAACACCCGGCCTAAGGCTTAATAGGATCAATAGGATACTCATACTAACAAGTTGCAACTTATTTTTCGGAAGCTCATCTCTAAAGAACTCTGAAGTTAAACGTGCTTGACCAAGGGAAATTTAGGGATGGGTGACCAACCGGGAAGTGTCAACGAAAGCTGGTCAACAGTCTACTTTGGGGTATACCCATGGTAGTAGTTTATCGACACACAGGTGCGCAAGCTACGAACTTGATGGTGACGCAAGACACAGACAAGGTTTTTATCCAGGTTCGACCACCATGTGGGCGTAATACCTACGTCCTGGGTTTGATTGTATTGATATGAGATGTGTTGAATTAACCTTAGGGGGTCCCTTGCCTCTCTTTATATAGTCTAGAAGGTAGGGTTACAAATCTAGAGACTAATCCTAGTTGGTTACAATTGCCATAGATAATACGATATCAATTCCTATTCTAACCGACCAGAATCTTGCTTGATCTTCACATCTTGTTTCCTTGCGTGGAACTCCAAGTAGATGGATCAAGCCACAAGTTGTCTCATGATGGGCCAAACCTCCTGGCCCAAGTCTAGTCGTAAGGGTATAGGGGTTTATACCCCCACCGCTAGTCCTCGAGCACCATGTATTGTGATGAAACACGTCGTCTTGAGCTTCTTCGACTAGTGGGGATTGACATCACTGACCAATAGGAAAATTACCTGAACAGTTTACAGTTGACCAATGTCATCACCGAAGGAGCCGGTTGTTCGAATAATGCATGGTGCTCTTGAGAAAAAAGATTTCTTTCCTGGTGAAGTGTGCCCACTTTACTTTTTGGAAAAGTATATGCTTTCAAAAAGGAAGCATATTCACTATGAGGTGAAGTGTTCCCACTTAGTCCCTAAGACTGGTAGCAGGTGACGTAGGCACGTGGTGCTAGGGTCTAAAAAGAAATGTCCACGTAGAAATTCTCATATTGAGATGCATCATACGATGTAGTCCCCGAGCTTGCTGGAAGGCAAAGTATGAGCCTTGTAGCAAGGTCCAAAAATTAAAATCACCCCTCAACTGTATATGAGTCCAATTCATATGTAATCAAGAAGAGCAGTCCCCAAGCTGTGGTCGGAGAATGGTCAGAGCAAGCTCCGAGTACAGCGTAGGGAGTAATTGACAAGTCCCCGAGCACAACGTGGAGACTCGTCGACGAGTCCCCAAGCGTGGTTGGGAACATAAACGTGCTTGGTGGTTGGTAAAGTCCCCGAGCATAGCATAGAGACTGGACAAGTCCCTGAGAGTGATTGGCACAATCTTTGAGCACAGCATAGAGACTAGTCAACGAATTCCCGAGCGTGGTTGGGAACGTAAATGTGCTCGGTAGTCAGAGTAGTCCCCGAGCACTTGCATATAGACTAGTCGACCAGTCCCCGAGCTTAGTTTATCCTTGATTTGAACTTATAATCCTCACATCCTTCTGCCAATTAATTTCTGATGAATAACTTCCTCCAATCATTTTTCAAAGGAAAAACTTTCCCTCCTAGTGATGTGACGCCGACCCATCCTTTCAAAGTTGTCAAAATGTCAGACTTGTGTGTAAAAAGAAGTGCCACTAGTATCCAGGCTGCCCAACACGCGAACCAAAACAAAAAGCAGCCCCAATGATCATTTAAAACACTACGAATTTATTGCGACAAAATTGGGAACTAAAACGACAATCCTACCACAATAATCACACACTTCCCTAAGATGCGGGAAGTGGAAGGGGTGGTTGCTCCTTAATAAATAGCCGGAGTAGTGCAACACAAGTTTTCCACCAAGCAGTTGCTCTCTCAAGTCATTCATCTTCTTCCTCCTTCACAACCACTGTCATCCAGATCTAAAGTTCTTTCACCACAACCCAATATCCAAGGGCGATATGAAGAAGAGAGTGGAAAAAATCCAAGTCCACCATGAAGTCCATCAACGAACTCGTCGAAATGGGAATCTGCACAATCAAGAGCTCGGCAGCTGGAGGGTACCGTCTGGAGAAAGCTTCCCCAATCCCAGAGCTAGTGAGATTGTTGTTTTTGAAGATTTCTTCAAAAGGGGATTTGGGGGTACCGGTTCATCCTTTTCTTCAAGGGTTGCTGTTGTATTATGAGATTGGGATCTGCAATCTGCACCCCAACTCCATTCTTCTTGTAGCCACCTATCCATCTCTGCGAAGCTTTTGCGGGCATAGAACCGCACTTCGACCTTTTCTAATATCTTTTCTACTTGAGGAATAAAGGCGCGGTTGGCGGGTCCAAGATTGCTAGTGGAGTATACCTCAATCTTCGAGATGGGATGAAGAACCACTACCTCAGCTACCCTTGGAACACCTCATTATCAGAGTGGTACAAGAAATATTCCTAATCTGGAAGGAGCTGAACAGTGCCACTTTCTGTGATGTGGGGTATGTGCCAGAGAAGAGGGTAAGCTGGACAGACCGACCAGAGTATTTTGGACAAATTGAAGAGCTGGTGAACCTGATTCAGTGGTCTCGTCTGGATGGGCCTGGCGTGGTCAGAAACTTTCTCAGCCGTAGAGTGCAGGCATGCCAAAGGAGAGTGCACCCTAGGTACAAATACCAGGGGAGCTAGGACACGACCAGGATGAAGAAGGAAAACCTAGATAAGACAAAAGTCCAACACCAGATCAGCGAGCTCTTCAACCTTGCTGATAGCGGCTTTGTTTGGAGTGGTGACCGGATGCATGGGTACAAGCTTGCCCGACCACCACCAAAGGTAAGCAATAAATGTTTGTAATTTCAAAGTTATTCATTGTCATCTTTGACCACTAACAATTGTGATTATTACCTTATAGATAGGAGACATTGACCAAGCGTCAGTGTACGTCTCACTAGCCCCTGGTTTGGAGCATCCGATGGGGGTGCACCCACCGATGGAGAATGTTGCTCGGTGTTATCAATACACCAGCAACGACGATGACACCGACCAGGCGGTGCCAACTGTAGAAGACCGAGGCGCAGGCAAGAGGCCGATGACCTCTGGGTCATCACGAGGAGGAGGGGCGCCGTTAGAAATGGCTCAAGGCCCATCGACCACCCATAGTTCGCCTGCTGGGGCCCCAGCACCAAAGCACCGCTAAGTACTTTGAGTACTCGACGACGATGAAGAAGAAGAGGAGGTAGCACCTGGCTTGGTCCACAGGTTGCGGAGACGCCCCGAAGTCATTCCACCGCCCGATGCGCAGCCGCCAGCAGGACCGACCATGACTGAGGCTGTGGGCGAGCAGCCGCACCCCGAACAGCCGTAGCCGACGACAGCTACAGGGCGCACCAGGCGCAGAGTGTTTTCCATGTCCCACAGAGCATGCAACCTGTAAGTTAAAAAGTTCTTTGCCAAAGTATTAATGCTTAAATAGTTATGCTTAATTTGATGTAAACCCGGGATTAGTTGGGAATGAGAATTCCAAACCAACTGGGCTATCTACCGAGCTGCCCGTGCTAGAGCACCCTGCCCCTCCTCGGTAGAAGTTGGAACAAATGCCCCTCCACCAAGTGGCGCGCTAGAGGAGCAAGCAAGGGCTTCCTCCCCCGACCACCTAGAGGCTCCGTCCGACCAGCCAGGGACGCTGCCTGATTGTAACATCTCCGATGTTACGGTTACTAAAAACGGATCATGTCATCATAAGCATTGCAAAGCATAGTTGTTAAAGCACATTTGTATGCATCAACTTAAAACAAGTTTATTTTTATTGCTTGAGCTTAGGGAGGTAGAGTGTGTTTATGTGGAATGTTGATGCTTGTGTGGTTGCTAAAATCCTAGGGTGGAATTTTTTTTTCCGAAAAGCTAAGGGGGGGAAAACCCTGATTTCTGGACCCTAGAATTGCCCCTTTTTGTGCAATTCAAAAACTAAGCAACATTTGAGGTTGAGTTCAAAAGCAAAGTTGTAGCTCTTGGCAAGATGTACAACTTTGGTGTTTTGAGTTTTTGAAGCTTCAATACAAAATTCAGAGTAATTTTGAAAATACAGATTTCCGAAAAGTGTTCCCTTTTCCAAATTAAACCTCCAAATTCAAAATCCATTTGGAATTTTGAAAAGTGGTCAACATGAAAGTTGTAGAGCACAAAAAGTTGAGCAACTTTCATGTTGGGAGTTTTTCAAGTTGTTTAGGAAAAACAAAAGTAATTTTGGAAATTCTAATCTGCCCCAAGTCAAAAATTTGAATCCTCTCAAATTGAATTTTGATTTCCAAACTGTTTTGGCCAAATTCACCCTGTTACACTCAAAATCAGCTCTGGTCACCGAAACATGTTTTGTAGCTTATAAAATTTGGAACAACTTTTGTTTTGACACAAATTTGACTCCAGTTCAAATTTCGGCTGAATTTCACAAAGTTCAGAAAAGAGGGGATAAGGGTCTGCTACAGTGACCCGATAGGGATCACCGGCTCCCTGTCCAACGCGGCCGCCGTGCGCGCAGCACCGCGAGCGCCCGTGCGGGCACGCAGCTGCCTGCTTGCCTGCGTCGCCAGGCAACGTGGACGCCCTTGGCTCATCTCCTTCTCCCCTTTGAGCACCAGCGTGGGCGCCGCCGCGCGTTTCCTCTGTTCTGAGCCAGAGAACCCGACGAGCTTCTCTTTTCAATTCACCGCAACCAATCCTTCCCGAGCTAAATTGACCGGTCCATAGCATCCGCCACCTCCTTGCGAACCCAGTGCACCTCCGAGCTCACTCCCTAGTCCACTCAATCGCCGGAACACCCCCCCCCCCTCTTCTCCAACTCCGGCCAGGGTCGCCGCCGAGGAATCCTTCACGTGGACACGCTGCTCCAGTCGGTACCACGCCTTGAAGGCGGTCGTTTCGAGCTCTTCTTGTTTCCCCGATGCTCATGCGCTCGTTTTCCCTCCTTGGACGTGAACAGGGCCACCGAGACGACCTCACCGGAGCCGGGGCGCCGCCCGACTGCACGGCCACCGTCGCCAAGCTTCTCTGTTGTGTCTTCCGCCGTGGTGGTGTGAGCACCATGATCCCCATTCCTTCCTGGCCCTCCCGAACCTGTTGGTTTGTGCTCTACCAAGCCCCGAGGACCGGTCTACTGCCGGCCAGGGTGGCCGCCCGCCATTCGCGTGGCCGAGGAAGGAAGAGAACGGTAGAGTGTCCTCGAGTTGTACCTATGGGGTCGCAAGGTCGAGGCGCAACTGATGCGCACCCTGGTATGGGGCTTGAACCTCGCCAGCGGCGACCGGGAGCGCGGCAAGGCCGCCGGGTGCGAGGGAGATGGAACTGACGAGCGGGGCCCGCTCGTCAGTGTCCACGTGAGGTGAGGGGCGGCGCGCGCAGCGCGTGTGCAGGCCGAACGCGCGTGGGCCGGCTTGCGGGCCAAGTTCCAGGCCGCCCGCTGCGCAAAAATCTTTTTCTTTTTCTTTTTATGCAATTTTTGCTGAATGTTTGAAATTGTGTAGAAAATTGTGGGGTGATCCAAAAATGATGAAAATTTTTGTGTAAATTCCCTGAAATGATTAGAACCCAAGAAAAATATTGAGTTCTGTTTTCTAGTAGTTTACAAGTATATAAAATTTTGCCTCTTTTATTTAATGAATAAAACTTCTATGAATTTTTGTAATTTATTGAGATGTCCAAAAATCACCAAAAATTGTGGGGAGCCTCTGAATATTATCCCCTGGCTCCACACAAAATTTGGTGGCATTTGGAGAATGTGTGAGTAAAATATTAATAAACCCTTATTTAGTACTTAAATAATAATTCCAAAATAATTAAACAATGATTAGTTAAATCCTCATAATTAGGGTTTGAGTGATTTTGGGATTGTGTGATGACCTGAGGTCATTAACCCTAATGACCTTTGGTATTTAATTATTGTTTAACCTTAATGTTTAATTACTGTCATTAGCAGTTAATTAAGAATTTATTAAGGTAAATAGGGTTAATAATTAGTTAATTCAGGTTAATTATGAATTAAAAGAGATTTTACTTTGCAAATGCAACCTCTTGGGTAAAACAGTAAATTGTTAAACAACTTTATTTAGTGACAATTCTATATTGCATTAAGAAGGCAAATTGTACTTAATTCGGTCCATCTTGCATAATTGCCATACGCATATCATAAGCATTCATCATTTTGCGTATAGTGTCCGTGACCGAAGGAGCGCCCGTTGAACCGAACCCCGAGGTCGGTGCTCCATTCGAAGAAGTAGGATCCGAGACTTGGGAAGTCTCCGAGGGTCCCCCTCTGCCTTGCAACCAAGGCAAGCCCCGGATGCATTAACCCCTCCTTGAATGTTTTAAATCTTTTATCACTTATGAATTGAAAATGCTGCATTAGCTAGTTGAGAATTGGGTGAACCTACTTGCTGCATTTACCACCTTGATATTTGTTATCTTGTCCTTGACACCTGTTGATCTTAAAACTGTGTAGCGATGCTTAGCCCTACTACTAGATAGGTTTTCAAGCAAAGTTTGAAGGGTTGTTGTGGAATACACTTATGATCAATGATGTTTCAATTTGAGACCGGTCGGTGGACTTGCTTTAAGAATGGAGTCTTAAAGTAGTGTCTCCAACTGTGTCGATTAAGGACCGTTCCGTTGATGGCCTGCTGGGTTGAGAATTTATAGTACTAGCCACTTGCCCTCGGTAAGCCCGGTCTTGTGATCCCTCGACGCGAACAGCTACTCGCGCACTGGGAGTGGAAAGATGGCGAGAGTAGTGTGTACCCACCTTACGGATCTGAGATGACCGGAAAACATCTAGATCGGCTGTAGGATGGTGGAGTACTGTGCTCTCGGGTGCCGCGAACCTGGTCAAATCTGGGGAGAGCCTGACTTGGGTTGGTATATGCAAGATTTGGTTCTACATATATCGGGTGGTTAGGAACTCCAGCTGGATTGCTAAGCGATTCGAATCGTCGTTGCTCCCCGATTGGGAGACTCAATTCCTTCGACCCTCATCGTAGTTAAATATGCAACTAAGTGATAAAATGAGAAAGGGAAAAATGTTTCATGAGGTTCGGATCCCAATTCCCGGACTCATAGCGACATGAAGCTATGGCCATCGATAAATAATACTTGACGTTAGGATTAGGAACTCACGGATTCGTCTGTGGGGTACAACTAGTTAAACTATCCTCGAACTCCTCGGCCTCTGCGGGAGAGGAATTCGCGGTTAAAACTTGAAAATAAGGATGCACTACTAGTAAGCTTTTAGCAAAACATTTTTGGCTCCTTGCTCAGCCACCCCTTGTCTACCCTAAGCCTGCATCCCTAAGTTCTCCTCTTTTCCCATCGGGTAAGTCTTGTTGAGTACTCCCGTACTCAGGGTTTCAATACCCCTGTTGCAGGTGAAGCACATGAGCCGACTTGCTTCGGACCCTGTTGTGTGACCGTCGTCGAGGTTGACGACGAAGAAGAGTGAGCGTGACCCATGGGCAGGGTCTGTAAATTTGTACTGTCTGTACTAAAGTTTCAGTTGCTCCGCTGGACCAGGCTCGTAATAATACTCTACTATTTGGAAGAACTCCTTTTGTAAATTAAGTTATGTAATACTTCCGCTGTTTTACTCTGAAATATTATTTTAGTCTTGTGTCGTTGGAGTTACTGCTTTATCTTCGCAACGAATGATCCTGGTGTTAAGGTGGCCACTTGCTATCCTGTAAGGGCGAGAAGAAGCAGTTCTCGTTGATTGACCATTGCTAGTGGTCAGAACGAGCCAGCTTGATACGCCACAGGTAGCAGTGGAATGAGCGTCCAGCGATGCTCATCGGACTTCTAAGGTGGGAGGACTCCCGGCATCACCGTCAGAGGTCCTTAGGACAATAGCAGGTGCCGGTGGGCCCAAACACTTAGGGGGTTCTGCCACAGCTGGTATCAGAGCATTCGTTGCTAAGATGACTGCTGTAACTATTGAAAAACTTCAAAATTCGTTTGGATCTAATACTATGAACCTGCCTATTTTGAGTCCAAGTGCTTAGTCCTAACCTACCCCTGTCTATAGGCTTTCTTAGAATTTTTGGAAGTGGTATGGAGGAGCAACATAAAGTATTGCCCTATGTTGTAAAAGTTTAAAGTAATATCGTTACGAATTGTTAGTAGGAATCGTAAGTTCGTGCATGCATCATGATGTATTAACTAGTTAAGTTCCTTCCTCCTTGTTTGGGTTGGGTGAATAGAATCAATCCTATTCTTGCTAACCTTTAAGGTCTTTCTTACTAATCTAAACTTACCCTCTACAGGATGGCTCGTCAGAAGCAGACCCCGCGTAAGCGGACTGGTCCAAAAGGAGTTCCCCGACATCAGTTAGCTCCACGCAGTGATCAAGCCAGTAGTAGCCGTTCGCCGCCTCAGCAGGAGGTGGACAGGTTGTCCGCCGAGTTGACTGAGGTGATGAGAGAGAGAATGTACAATGTTATGGAGATTGGCAAACTTAAAGCTCAACTGGCCAAAGAAAAACAAGCTACAGAGAACTGTGAAGCTATGTTGTCCCGGATGGTGGAGGAGCGGAATGCAGCCATTGCCCGAGAGGAAGAAGCTAGGAGCACACATAGGCATGAGCTAACTAGGATGAACGCAAAGTTGGGCAAGGCAAGGTATCTTAAGGATTTGTATGTGAAGATGGCGGCCACGGTCACCGCACAGCGGGATGTCGCGTGGCAACGAGAGGACCAGCTCCAGCTGGAGAAACTGGAGCTGGCACATCACTTAGATACAGTCAATGATCTAGCTATGCAATATCGTGATATTGCATTTGATCTGTATCATCAACTCCACCCACCTCCCGGCGAAGGGGAAATGGATACGGATGGCGAGTTGGCAGACGATGGGGAACCCGACCCCGGCCTCAGTAATGAAGAGGAGTCCGACTCCGATGAACACAACCCAGGGGGTAATCAGGATGATGGCAATGACGACCCGGGCTACAGCTCTGGCCACACCGATTAGTTCGGTGAAACCGAGGGCAACGTTGTTGTAGGAGTTCTAGCTTGCCGTAGTGGGGTTCGGGTTTGTAGTATAAGTTCTCTTTCGGTTTGAGAAGTTGTACCTGTTTACTCTTGGTGTGTTGAACTAATGTTTAATAAGTGAATGGAAGAATGTAAGATATGTTCTGTGTTATGAATTTCACGTGGTAACAGGTATCTGCAACTCTTGTAACAGATGCCGATGCGTACTCGCGGATCTGAGGGAGCTGGGACATCCTAGGGAGGGGATGATATCCCCAACCCTCCACCTGTTCCACCTTCTTTGGCTGACGCCATTGCTGTTCTGCTAAGTGCCACAACTGACAACGCTCGCTTACTACGCGAGCTAGCACAGCGTCAACCACACCCTGCTCCAAACTTCAGGGCACCGCGCAACGGGGACGGAGAGACTCGGTATGTGGACTTTACCGAGACCAGGCCCCCAGTGTTCACTAAGGCCGATGAGCCTTTAGAAGCGGATGACTGGCTCCGAACTATGGAGCATAAGTTCAGTTTGATTCAGTGTTCAGAAACTCAGAAGCCCCTGTTTGCAGCCCAGCAGCTTCGGGGAGCTGCAGGTGCCTGGTGGGAGAACTTCTTAGCTATCCAAGCTCCCGGCCACCAGGTTACCTGGACCGAGTTTAGGGACGCGTTTCGCGCCCACTACATCCCCGAAGGGCTCATGGCCATGAAGGCCGAAGAGTTTCTCGCCTTGCAGCAAGGCGATAAAAGTGTTATGGAGTATGTGGCAAGGTTTAATCATCTCTCTCAATATGCCACGGATCATGTGAACACTAACAGGAAGAAGAAAGCCTGTTTCATGCGTGGTCTAAATACTAAACTTCAGACCATGATGACCACCTGCCAAAATGTTACCTTCTATGAGGCGGTAAATATTGCTATCGCCTCAGAGGAAAAGAATAGGAAACACAAGGAAGCCAAGAAGAAGGCTGCTTCCTCCTCTTTCTCTGGTCGCGGTCAAAAGCGTCAGAAGATCATTTATCATCCACAGGGCCACGGACGTTTCCAAGCGCCGTTACCTTATCGTGGTCCTTTCTCCCCTCCACAGTACAGACCCGGGCAGCAGGTATATTCTCGACCTACTGCCATCGCTTTTGCACCACGCCAGCCGAACGCCCTGGGTGTTCGCCCCACTGCTTCACCCAGCCACAATTACCCTTGCTTTAATTGTGGTAAGCCTGGGCATTTCTCTAAAGAATGCCCTTTTCCCCGCCAAACCAACCCTACCTTTCAAAGGCCACCTATGGGCCAACCCCAGCCGAGTCAGTTCAGGACTGGGACTCAAAAAGGGCAACAGGTACAGAAAGGTAGACCGGTAAAGAAGACAGGGCAAGTCTTCCATACTGAAGTGGAGACGATTCCAGAGGGTGAACCAGTGATGATGGGTACGTTTCCTGTTGCGAAACATCCTGCTTTAATGCTCTTCGATTCTGGTGCATCTCATACATTCATTAATCGCACCTTTGTGTTAAAGCATGGCATACCCATTGGGGAAACACAAGATCATTTTTATATACAGTCGCCAGGAGGACGGCTGATGTCCAAAGAAATGTTTCACCAAGTACCCATCGAATTTGGTGGGCATAATTTTCCTACTAGCATGATTGTTCTTAAGGACCAAGAAATTGATGTCATCTTGGGCATGAACTGGATGG
Source organism: Sorghum bicolor (assembly GCF_000003195.3). Lineage (NCBI taxonomy): Eukaryota > Viridiplantae > Streptophyta > Magnoliopsida > Poales > Poaceae > Sorghum > Sorghum bicolor. The sequence goes on from NC_012871.2 coordinate 42,871,489, forward strand.
CGCAACGAGGGGTTGTGCTAGACACTTTGCATCGAACCATTAAAATCCCATTGCCCAATGAGAATTCTTATTTGCTAATTCAATTAGTTACTCCCAAGCGGACAATTGGGCAAGTTCATGCCGCTAATGTGTCTGAAGTTAAAGATATCCCGGTAGTTCGAGATTTTCCGGATGTATTCCCTGAAGACTTACCAGGTCTGCCTCCGGACCGGGATGTACAATTCAGCATAGAACTGAAACCAGGAACAGCCCCAATATCTCGAAGGGCCTACAGAATGGCACCGAAAGAGCTGGCCGAATTAAAAACCCAATTACAAGAGTTGTTGCAGAAAGGTTTTATTCAGCCCAGTTCTTCTCCATGGGGTTGCCCAGCCTTGTTTGTGAAAAAGAAAGATCAGACATTAAGGCTGTGTGTCGACTATCGTCCCCTAAATGAGGTGACGATTAGGAACAAGTACCCATTGCCCCGCATTGACTTATTGTTTGACCAGCTAGCTGGGGCCAAAGTATTCTCAAAAATTGACTTGAGATCAGGGTACCACCAAATTAAAATTAGGCCGGAAGATGTGCCCAAGACCGCTTTTACAACCCGTTACGGGCTGTATGAATACTTAGTGATGTCTTTTGGGTTGACCAATGCGCCGGCCCATTTCATGTACCTAATGAACTCTGTCTTCATGCCAGAACTAGACAAATTTGTGGTCGTTTTTATCGATGATATCTTGATTTACTCCAAGACTAAGAAAGAACATGCCGAACACTTGAGAATCGTGCTGACCCGTCTTAGGGAGCATCAGCTATATGCCAAGTTCAGCAAATGTGAGTTCTGGCTGGACAAAGTTCATTTCCTGGGTCATGTATTATCAGCGGAGGGAGTCGCTGTAGACCCAGGCAAGGTAGAAGATGTGTTGAATTGGAAACCCCCGACTACGGTACATGAGGTCCGTAGTTTTCTGGGTATGGCGGGATATTACCGTCGTTTTATCCCGGACTTTTCCAGAGTCGCCAAACCAATCACAACCTTGCTCAAAAATCAAACCAAGTTTGTTTGGTCACCCCAATGTGAGCAAGCCTTTCAGACTCTGAAAAGGTTGTTGACAACTGCACCTGTCTTAGCCCAGCCAGATATTGAAAAACCCTTTGATGTATATTGTGATGCATCAGGGATCGGGATAGGCTGTGTGCTAATGCAAGAGGGTCGCGTAATTGCATATGCTTCCAGACAACTCAAACCCCATGAAGAGAATTACCCGACCCATGATCTTGAACTAGCCGCCGTGGTACATGCATTAAAGATCTGGCGTCATTATCTGTTGGGGAACATATGTCATCTATATACAGATCATAAAAGCTTGAAGTATATCTTTACTCAAGCTGAGCTTAATATGCGCCAGCGAAGGTGGCTAGAATTAATTAAAGATTACGACCTTGAGGTGCATTATCACCCTGGCAAGGCAAATGTAGTAGCTGATGCCCTCAGTCGTAAGGCTCACTGTAATTGCTTAACAGTGACGCCTAGGGATATAACTTTGTGCCAAGAGCTAGAGAACTTGGGGATAGAAATGATTTCCCAAGGAAGCCTTGCCAATTTAAAGATCGACTTCAATCTCGAAGCTCAGATCATAAAGGCACAAAAAGAAAACAAAGGCATGAGACATCTTAAAGAGAAGATTTCTAATAGAGTACCCACAGACTTTAAGGTGGATGATGCGGGAGTAATCTGGTTCAAAAACCGGTTAGTGGTTCCAAAGGTACCTGAGCTACGTCAACAAATCCTAGATGAAGCTCATACCACGAGGTATTCTATTCATCCGGGAAGCAATAAGATGTATCAGGACCTAAGGCAAAGGTTTTGGTGGACAAAAATGAAGATAGAGATAGCTCGCTATGTGGCCCAATGTGACACCTGTCGAAAGGTCAAAGCCATTCATCTCAAGTCCGCTGGGGAGTTGCAACCTTTGCCTATCCCCGCATGGAAATGGGATGACATAAGTATGGATTTCATAGTAGGATTGCCCAAGACGGCCAAGGGCTTTGATTCAATTTGGGTCATAGTAGATCGTCTCACCAAAACAGCACATTTTCTTCCTGTAAAGCTATTGTATCCTGCCTCCACCTATGCTAAGATTTATTTCGACCGTATCCTAAGTCTACATGGGGTGCCAAAGACAATAGTGTCAGATAGAGGCACACAATTTGTCTCCCAATTCTGGAAATGTTTACATGAGTCCCTGGGCACTAAACTTTTATACAGCACCGCCTACCACCCTCAAACCGGTGGGCAAACTGAAAGGGTGAATCAAACCCTAGAAGATCTACTAAGATCTTGTGCCCTGAATTTTCCAGATAAGTGGGATGACTGCTTGCCCCTAGCAGAATTTTCTTACAATAATAGCTATCAAGAAAGTATCAAAATGGCTCCCTTTGAGGCACTGTATGGTCGCCGATGTCGAACTCCATTACACTGGTCGGAACCTGGAGAAAGATGGTTCTTCGGGGTTGACCTAGTGAAAGAGACTGAGAACAAAGTGAAACAAATCCAAAATAACTTGAAAGTTGCTCAGTCTCGACAGAAAAGTTATGCTGATAAAAGACGTCGACCATTAAAGTTCGTCAAAGGTGATCATGTGTATTTGAAAGTATCCCCAATGAAAGGAGTAAATCGTTTTGGTGTTAAAGGCAAGTTAGCGCCTCGTTACATTGGTCCATTTCCAATCATTGACCGATGTGGACAGGTCGCTTACCGCCTTAAACTGCCCGAACGATTATCCGGGGTGCATAATGTGTTCCATGTGTCTCAACTGAAAAAGTGTCTTCGGGTACCAGACCGAGTTCAAGATATTGCAGATGTAGAGCTTGAACCAGATCTAACTTATTCGGAATATCCTATCCGAGTACTGGATCAGAAAGATAGAGTTACTCGAAGAACAACCACCAAATGGTACAAGATACAATGGAGCCAGCACTCTGAAGAGGAAGCCACCTGGGAATCTGAAGATTACTTGCTAGAGAATTTCCCTGAATTCCACGCTTCTCTTCAGGAGAACATATGATAAATAAAGAGTGTACTCTAGTGAAGGAAAAGAGTCGCCAGAGCCATGTACTTAATGTACATATATGCTTACAATGAAGTATTTTCCTCAACTTCTTGCCTTATGGGAAAGTTGAAGATGAAAGAGTTTTGACAAATTTCCTTTTCCATTACTTACCCTAAGGTTTTAAATCTCGGGGACGAGATTTCTTTAAGGGGGAAGGGCTGTAACATCTCCGATGTTACGGTTACTAAAAACGGATCATGTCATCATAAGCATTGCAAAGCATAGTTGTTAGGCACATTAGTATGCATCAACTTAAAACAAGTTTATTTTTATTGCTTGAGCTTAGGGAGGTAGAGTGTGTTTATGTGGAATGTTGATGCTTGTGTGGTTGCTAAAATCCTAGGGTGGAAATTTTTCCGAAAAGCTAAGGGGGGGAAAACCCTGATTTCTGGACCCTAGAATTGCCCCTTTTTGTGCAATTCAAAAACTAAGCAACATTTGTGGTTGAGTTCAAAAGCAAAGTTGTAGCTCTTGGCAAGATGTACAACTTTGGTGTTTTGAGTTTTTGAAGCTTCAATACAAAATTCAGAGTAATTTTGAAAATACAGATTTTCGAAAAGTGTTCCCTTTTCCAAATTAAACCTCCAAATTCAAAATCCATTTGGAATTTTGAAAAGTGGTCAACATGAAAGTTGTAGAGCACAAAAAGTTGAGCAACTTTCATGTTGGGATTTTTTCAAGTTGTTTAGGAAAAACAAAAGTAATTTTGGAAATTCTAATCTGCCCCAAGTCAAAAATTTGAATCCTCTCAAATTGAATTTTGATTTCCAAACTGTTTTGGCCAAATTCACCCTGTTACACTCAAAATCAGCTCTGGTCACCGAAACATGTTTTGTAGCTTATAAAATTTGGAACAACTTTTGTTTTGACACAAATTTGACTCTAGTTCAAATTTCGGCTGAATTTCACAAAGTTCAGAAAAGAGGGGATAAGGGTCTGCTACAGTGACCCGATAGCGATCACCGGCTCCCTGTCCAACGCGGCCGCCGTGCGCGCAGCACCGCGAGCGCCCGTGCGGGCACGCAGCTGCCTGCTTGCCTGCGTCGCCAGGCAACGTGGACGCCCTTGGCTCATCTCCTTCTCCCCTTTGAGCACCAGCGTGGGCGCCGCCGCGCGTTTCCTCTGTTCTGAGCCAGAGAACCCGACGAGCTTCTCTTTTCAATTCACCGCAACCAATCCTTCCCGAGCTAAATTGACCGGTCCATAGCATCCGCCACCTCCTTGCGAACCCAGTGCACCTCCGAGCTCACTCCCTAGTCCACTCAATCGCCGGAACACCCCCCCCCCTCTTCTCCAACTCCGGCCAGGGTCGCCGCCGAGGAATCCTTCACGTGGACACGCTGCTCCAGTCGGTACCACGCCTTGAAGGTGGTCGTTTCGAGCTCTTCTTGTTTCCCCGATGCTCATGCGCTCGTTTTCCCTCCTTGGACGTGAACAGGGCCACCGAGACGACCTCACCGGAGCCGGGGCGCCGCCCGACTGCACGGCCACCGTCGCCAAGCTTCTCTGTTGTGTCTTCCGCCGTGGTGGTGTGACCAGCATGATCCCCATTCCTTCCTGGCCCTCCCGAACCTGTTGGTTTGTGCTCTACCAAGCCCCGAGGACCGGTCTACGGCCGGCCAGGGTGGCCGCCCGCCATTCGCGTGGCCGAGGAAGGAAGAGAACGGTAGAGTGTCCTCGAGTTGTACCTATGGGGTCGCAAGGTCGAGGCGCAACTGATGCGCACCCTGGTGTGGGGCTTGAACCTCGCCAGCGGCGACCGGGAGCGCGGCAAGGCCGCCGGGTGCGAGGGAGATGGAACTGACGAGCGGGGCCCGCTCGTCAGTGTCCACGTGAGGTGAGGGGCGGCGCGCGCAGCGCGTGTGCAGGCCGAACGCGCGTGGGCCGGCTTGCGGGCCAAGTTCCAGGCCGCCCGCTGCGCGAAAATCTTTTTCTTTTTCTTTTTATGCAATTTTTGCTGAATGTTTGAAATTGTGTAGAAAATTGTGGGGTGATCCAAAAATGATGAAAATTTTTGTGTAAATTCCCTGAAATGATTAGAACCCAAGAAAAATATTAAGTTCTGTTTTGTAGTAGTTTACAAGTATATAAAATTTTGCCTCTTTTATTTAATGAATAAAACTTCTATGAATTTTTGTAATTTATTGAGATGTCCAAAAATCACCAAAAATTGTGGGGAGCCTCTGAATATTATCCCCTGGCTCCACACAAAATTTGGTGGCATTTGGAGAATGTGTGAGTAAAATATTAATAAACCCTTATTTAGTACTTAAATAATAATTCCAAAATAATTAAACAATGATTAGTTAAATCCTCATAATTAGGGTTTGAGTGATTTTGGGATTGTGTGATGACCTGAGGTCATTAACCCTAATGACCTTTGGTATTTAATTATTGTTTAACCTTAATGTTTAATTACTGTCATTAGCAGTTAATTAAGAATTTATTAAGGTAAATAGGGTTAATAATTAGTTAATTCAGGTTAATTATGAATTAAAAGAGATTTTACTTTGCAAATGCAACCTCTTGGGTAAAACAGTAAATTGTTAAACAACTTTATTTAGTGACAATTCTATATTGCATTAAGAAGGCAAATTGTACTTAATTCGGTCCATCTTGCATAATTGCCATACGCATATCATAAGCATTCATCATTTTGCGTATAGTGTCCGTGACCGAAGGAGCGCCCGTTGAACCGAACCCCGAGGTCGGTGCTCCATTCGAAGAAGTAGGATCCGAGACTTGGGAAGTCTCCGAGGGTCCCCCTCTGCCCTGCAACCAAGGCAAGCCCCGGATGCATTAACCCCTCCTTGAATGTTTTAAATCTTTTATCACTTATGAATTGAAAATGCTGCATTAGCTAGTTGAGAATTGGGTGAACCTACTTGCTGCATTTACCACCTTGATATTTGTTATCTTGTCCTTGGCACCTGTTTTACTTTAAAAACTGCGTAGGGATGCTTAGCCCTGCTACTAGATAGGTTTTCAAGCAAAGTTTGAAGGGTTGTTGTGGAATACACTTATGATCAATGATGTTTCAATTTGAGACCGGTCGGTGGACTTGCTTTAAGAATGGAGTCTTAAAGTAGTGTCTCCAACTGTGTCGATTAAGGACCGTTCCGTTGATGGCCTGCTGGGTTGAGAATTTATAGTACTAGCCACTTGCCCTCGGTAAGCCCGGTCTTGTGATCCCTCGACGCGAACAGCTACTCGCGCACTGGGAGTGGAAAGATGGCGAGAGTAGTGTGTACCCACCTTACGGATCTGAGATGACCGGAAAACATCTAGATCGGCTGTAGGATGGTGGAGTACTGTGCTCTCGGGTGCCGCGAACCTGGTCAAATCTGGGGAGAGCCTGACTTGGGTTGGTATATGCAAGATTTGGTTCTACATATATCGGGTGGTTAGGAACTCCAGCTGGATTGCTAAGCGATTCGAATCGTCGTTGCTCCCCGATTGGGAGACTCAATTCCTTCGACCCTCATCGTAGTTAAATATGCAACTAAGTGATAAAATGAGAAAGGGAAAAATGTTTCATGAGGTTCGGATCCCAATTCCCGGACTCATAGCGACATGAAGCTATGGCCATCGATAAATAATACTTGACGTTAGGATTAGGAACTCACGGATTCGTCTGTGGGGTACAACTAGTTAAACTATCCTCGAACTCCTCGGCCTCTGCGGGAGAGGAATTCGCGGTTAAAACTTGAAAATAAGGATGCACTACTAGTAAGCTTTTAGCAAAACATTTTTGGCTCCTTGCTCAGCCACCCCTTGTCTACCCTAAGCCTGCATCCCTAAGTTCTTCTCTTTTCCCATCGGGTAAGTCTTGTTGAGTACTCCCGTACTCAGGGTTTCAATACCCCTGTTGCAGGTGAAGCACATGAGCCGACTTGCTTCGGACCCTGTTGTGTGACCGTCGTCGAGGTTGACGACGAAGAAGAGTGAGCGTGACCCATGGGCAGGGTCTGTAAATTTGTACTGTCTGTACTAAAGTTTCAGTTGCTCCGCTAGACCAGGCTCGTAATAATACTCTACTATTTGGAAGAACTCCTTTTGTAAATTAAGTTATGTAATACTAACGCTCTTTTACTCTGAAATATTATTTTAGTCTTGTGTCGTTGGAGTTACTGCTTTATCTTCGCAACGAATGATCCTGGTGTTAAGGTGGCCACTTGCTATCCTGTAAGGGCGAGAAGAAGCAGTTCTCGTTGCTTGACCATTGCTAGTGGTCAGAACGAGCCAACTTGATACGCCACAGGTAGCAGTGGAAAGAGCGTCCAGCGATGCTCATCGGACTTCTAAGGTGGGAGGACTCCCGGCATCACCGTCAGAGGTCCTTAGGACAATGGCAGGTGCCGGTGGGCCCAAACACTTAGGGGGCTCTGCCACACTGATGTCCCCGTGTTGACGGTTGATAACGTCAACTTTTATTAGAACTTTAGACCCAAAGGAGAACATGAAAACACACTAGTCTAGGGTTTAAACTGACAGTTTCCACATGTTTTGCATATTCTGTGTTTTCCAGGGTTTATTTCACAGAGAGCTGAAAAGAGAGATTCAAGTGCAAAATAAAGATGAAACTTAACTGCGACGCAACAACATCCCCAACAGGGTCAGGAAAGCTCTAGAAGACACCCAAAGGAACGAGACCCACAAAGGAGGCAAGGTGGGGCCGGCCAGCCCCACCGTGGCACCGGCCGGTGCCCCCTAGGGTTTCTGGCCGCTGCCTTCCAAAAGCTTCCTCCATCGCCTCTCTTGAGGCATCTCGGCCCTTAGTTAAGTCGGTTAGATCCTACCGCGCACGTTGATCCCACTGAGCTATAAATAAAGGGGCAGACCCCCTCCCTGGAGGCATTCTACAGCCCGGCTCTTCATATTCTCTACATAATTAGGGTTGGGGTCCCTCTAGTTGATCTAGTTCTAGTTCATCTAGATGTAGCAATTAGGAGAGACTAGTTCTTCTAGATCTAGTCTTGTTTAGAGATTAGAGAGATTGAGTAGAGGAGTAGAGATTCTGGAGGAGTTCTGGTCTGTCGACGCTTCTTCGTGGCTGTATTCGTCTTGATCCAGTTCCCTCGCCCGGAGCTGTGTTCTGAGGTACTTTTGTAGTTACCATTCTGATTTAAGTAAGCAACTTATTCTTATTCGTTCTTTGGTTCACAACTCATATTGAGTGCTTTGATCTATGGACGCATTACTTAAAGTAGTATTTCATAGTGTAGGCGTGGTGCCTAGGCTAGGTTTACTTGTGAATGTCCCCTGATCAGCCAGACAGTGGTGGTTCGCGTAGGTGTCTTTATAGCTGCATTGATTCCTGTGTTGTCCACTTCCTATTGATAGGACTGATAGGCTTATAGGTGCCTGGTAGGAGATTACTCTGCTTCTTCTCCTATTCAGGTTACTTGCTCGATAAGAGGATATTATACAAAGTTTACCAAAATTAAAACCAGAGTGCATTAGCTATTTCCTTTTTCTTGATATGATCTAGCCTAATTGTAGGGTTAAGTCTATATACTTTGTCATCATGTGGGGGTATAGACCCCTATACCCTTACGGCTAGACTTGGGCCAGGTGGCTTGGCCCATTACGAGACAAGCTCAAGGTTTGATCCGACAGCTTGGAGTTTCGCGCAAGGAAACAAGACGTGGAGATCAAGCAGGATTCTAGTCGGTTAGAATAGGAATTGATATCGAACTATCTATGGCAATTGTAACCGACTAGGATTAGTTTCTAGATATGTAACCCTGTCCTCCGGACTATATAAGGAGAGGCAAGGGACCCCCCATCATATTCTCTCAACACAAATCAATACAACCAGACGCAGGACGTAGGTATTACGCCAACTCGGCGGCCGAACCTGGATAAAAAGCTTGTCCGTGTCTTGCGTCACCATCGAGTTCGTAGTTTGCGCACCGTCTACCGATAAACTACTACTGTGGGTATACCCCAAGGTAGACTGCCGACCAGCTTTCGTCGACAGTGGCGCGCCAGGTAGGGGGTGTGCGTGCAACTTCTCCGACGAACAAGATGGTCACGATCCCAGCTTCCGCGGCCGTGCCTGAAGGCCTCACGTTCACCGTCGGCCAGATCACGTGGACGACGCTCAGCGGCGGCCTCACGACCACAGTTTCGAAAGAAACTCAGATCCAATCTGAGAACACGTCGTCTCCGACCACTCGCGTGACGGCACCGAGCGCCCGACTACCATTCCCGCTCTACAAGGGAAAGAAGATCGACTGCTCGGATCTTCTCCAAGCGCTCGATCACGCTGATTCCAAGCTACTTGAAGCCTCCCAACTAGTGGACGGAATCTTGCGCCAGCCTCATCAAGCTGCTCCAACGGATTTTTTCAAATCCCGTCGGCCAACTCGTGTCATTACACACGAACGGCTGGGAACGTCTCTGACGATAACCTCAACTCCCTCAGGACGGTCTGTCAAGCTCAAGAAGGGAGACTATCCTTACGGCCTGAACAACTCGGCCTCTCTCTACTCACGGCATATCCAATCCGTTTTTAGCGAAGCGGGTTGGTCCCCAAAAAGAAACGGTCGTCACTGCGTCAACATGGTGACAGTCCGAGAACTACAGGACGGCCAGGCTTCTAGCACCAACTCGAGCACCGGCTCCGTCCCCACCGAAGTTATAAACACCGAAGACGAGGACTACGACCTGGATTTGCCTTCACACCCTCCGGGTTTCCCTCGTTTCCCAGTATTTCCCACCCGGCGAGGAGATATTGTCTTCAACGTCAGCGCCGACGAACCGGTTGTTGATGGAGAAACAGATGAGCAGAGGCAACTCCGCGAGCAGCGCAACGCCGATCGCGCCCGACGACGCGCAGACGAGCAACAACAACAAATTCCACCGCATAATCTTAACGACGCTTTCGACATGGTCGGGGACCAGCCAGCTTACAAGACGCCAAGCGCCAACGTGGCTGTCGCCATGGCCAATCTAGATCAGCTCCCTGATACCGCCGAGTGCCAGGGAGTCCGGACCAGCATCAGAGCACACCTGATCGCCGCAATGGGACAGACAGCCACTCTGCTCAAGAGAGTCCAAGACATCTCTTACACGGAAGCCACCTCCGACCAGACTAATCGTAGCCGGACCTCACCACCCCCCAGCAGGCGTCACCGCAGCCGCTCTCCCGACAACCGTCGAAAAGATTCACGGCGTGACGATGGTGGTCGGGACACTGACGGTCACTACGAGCAGAACCGCAGACGCGGTCAAGAAGTAAACCAGCACAGGGATCTCCGGCACAACATCCCTCCCAAAGATGCTCGGGACCGCATTAACAGGCGCGCCACAGAGAGAGCAGTCCACGAAAACCTACGCCGTATCGAGTACGACGCAACGCACGGCCCCCCGGGCCTAAGACAGTTCTCCTCACACCTCCGCCAGGTCGTGTGGCCCCGCAATTTCAAGCTCGAAAAACTTAAGAAATATGACGGCAAGGAAAATCCAGAGAACTGGATCACTCTCTATGAAATCGCCGTCGGATCAGCAGCGGGAGATGAGCACGTCATGGCCAACTACTTCCCCGTAGTCGTCGACCAGGCCGGTCATCATTGGCTTCTTGGCTTGCCCGAGGACTCCTTCGACTCTTGGGAAGAGCTACGCCAGGCTTTCATCGACAACTTCATTGCCACATGCGAGCAGCCTGGAAACAAGTATGACCTCGAAAGGATAAGGGTCAGGAAGAACGAACCTCTGCGCGACTACATCCGACGATTCTCGGATATGCGCCTTAAGATCCCGAAGATCTCCCACGACGAGGCCATCTCTGCCTTCATCAAGGGCCTGCGTTTCCACGAAGCGTTGAGGAGCAAGCTGTTGCGTAAACGGCCAACAACCGTGGCGGAGCTCCTCGCCACGGCCAAAAATTACGCCGATGCCGACGACGCTGAAAAACTAATCCGAGACGATGCGAGAGGTCCCGACCAGCCTCCCCGGCGTGATGACGGTCGTGGACGCTACGACAACAGGAACCACCACCGCCCCGACAACCGCGATCACAGAGAAGGTTGGGATCGGCGGCGCAACAACCGCGACGATTTCAGAGGAAAGCGTCCCCGCGACTACGACAACGAAGTAAATACGGTCAAGCGTCCCAACGGGCGGCGGGACTACCAAGAAGACTACAACAAAACGTTGAAGGGACCGTGCCAATTACATCCAAAGTCTAATCATACCATGGAAGAGTGCCGCGTCCTCAAAAGCATCTATACACGGCGAGCCGCCCAAGACGACTCCGCCAAGAAAAACGGCAAACGAGACGGGCACGACCACGAAGATGAGGATGAGGACCAGGATAGGGACCCCCGACACCAATACGTCAACCCCACTGACGTGGTCCACTCCATCTTCGGGGGCAAGGTCTCCATCGAATCTAAGCGAGAAAGAAAGCTGTTAAAGAGAGCCTGCCTCAACATAGACAGCACGGACAGGCTGATTGCAGACCCAAAATTTCCCCCGTGGTGGCATAGGGAGATCTCATTCAGTAGGAAGGACTAGTGGGCCGCTATCCCAGAGCCAGGTCGTTTCCCTCTGATTCTGGACCCTTGCATCAACAGCATCAGATTCGAGCGCGTGCTCGTGGACGGGGGAAGCTCCATTGACATCCTCTTCCGCAACAGCCTGCCCGCTCTCAAGATATCTCCTGCACAACTAAAACCTTACGATGCCCAATTCTGGGGGGTTTACCAGGACAGAGTTCAGTGCCCCTCGGACAGATAACATTACCTGTCCAATTCGGCACACCCGACCACTTTCGGACAGAGTTCATCAACTTCGTGGTCGCGGACTTCGACGGGACCTATCACGCTATACTGGGCCGGCCATCGCTGACAAAGTTCATGGCAGTCCCACACTACTCATACCTGGTCCTTAAGATGCCTACGGAGAAGGGCGTCCTAACCGTCAGAGGCAATGTCTACACTGCGTATACCTGCGAGGAAGAGAGCTTCAAGATAACAGAAGCAATCGACCTCTCAATCCGCATGGCAGAAACAGCAACTCAAGCCGCACAGCTGCCTCCCGACCAGCTCCGATTACCTGAGCAGGAGACAGCCAGGAAGAATTCAAAATCTAAAGAGCACAAAGAAGTACAACTGGTCGACGACAGCCCCGAGAAGACGGCCCTCATCGGGGCCAATCTGGATCCAAAATAGGAAGACCCGCTCGTCAGGTTTCTAAGGGACAACATAAGCGTTTTCGCATGGAAACCCGCAGACATGCCCGGCGTCCCACGAAACCTGATCGAGCACTCCTTAAATGTCTCGAAGACCACAAGACCAATCAAGCAAAAGCTGCGATGGTTCGCTCGTGACAAAAAGGAGGCTATTAGGACAGAAATAACATGGCTTCTAGCAGCCGGATTCATAAAAGAAGTGTATCACGCCGATTGGCTCGCCAATCCGGTTCTTGTACGCAAAAAGAATAATGAATGGAGAATGTGCATTGATTACACTGATCTCAATAAACACTGTCCTAAATATCGTTTTGGTCTCCCTCGCATCGACGAGGTGGTCGACTCAACGGCCGGATGCGAACTCCTCTCTTTTCTAGACTGCTACTCTGGTTATCACCAGATTTCGCTAAAGGAAGAAGATCAGATCAAAACATCTTTCATTACTCCTTTCGGCGCATACTGCTACACGACCATGTCATTCGGACTCAAAAACGCCGGAGCCACTTATCAACGGGCCATCTAGCAATGCCTCCACGACGAGATTCGTGATGACCTCGTCGAGGCCTATGTAGACGACGTGGTCGTAAAAACAAGGGACGCGAGCACCCTAATCGACAACTTAGACTGAACTTTCAAGGCGCTTAATAGTTACAAGTGGAAGCTCAACCCCAAGAAGTGCATTTTCGGCGTTCCTTCCGGCCTACTACTCGGCAACGTTGTCAGTCGTGACGGCATACGACCAAACCCTTCAAAAGTAAAAGCAGTACTCAACATGCGACCACCGAAGAACGTCAAAGATATTCAGAAGCTTACCGGATGTATGGCCGCCCTCAGTCGCTTCATCTCAAGGCTAGGAGAAAAAGGCCTCCCTTTCTTCAAACTATTGAAAGCGTCGGAAAAATTTTCTTGGACAGAGGAAGCCGACACCGCATTCAATCAGCTTAAGACCTTCCTCACTGCACCACCTGTCCTTACGGCGCCCCAGCCCGAGGAAAACCTACTTCTTTACATTGCCGCAACCGACAAGGTTGTTTCCACAGCAATAGTGGTCGAGCGAGACAAACCAGGTCATGCCTATAAGGTCCAGAGACCCGTTTACTTCATAAGTGAGGTCTTAAACGAGTCCAAGGCCAGGTACCCACAAATACAGAAGCTTATATACGCCATTCTAATAACATCAAGAAAGCTGAAGCACTACTTCGACGGCCATCGAGTCTTGGTAACAACCAGTTCCCCTCTCGGGGACATTCTGCGCAATAAGGACGCCAACGGCAGAATCGTGAAATGGGCGATGGAATTATGCCCATTTTCCCTGGAGTTCCAGAGCCGCACCACGGTCAAGTCTCAGGACCTGGTCGATTTCATTGCTGAATGGACGGATCTCAACGAGCCTCCCGTTCTCGACGTCTCCGATCACTGGTCAATGTTCTTTGACGGGTCCTTGAACATCAACGGTGCCGGCGCTGGGATACTGTTCGTGTCACCCAACAAGGACAAACTGCGTTACGTCCTTAGGATCCTTTTTCCGGCGTCAAACAATGTCGCCGAATACGAAGCATGCCTGCATGGCATAAGACTAGCCGTTGAGCTGGGAGTCAAGCGCCTCTATGTCTATGGCGACTCCGCTTTGGTTATCAACCAGCTCAACAAGGAGTGGGACGCAACCCACGAGAAGATGGATCTCTACTGCAAAGAAATTCGCAAATGGGAAGCCAACTTCTACGGCATAGAGTACATCCACGTGGTCCGGGATAAGAACCAAGCAGCAGATGCGTTGTCGAAGTTAGGGTCATCTCGGGCCCAGATCCCGCGGGGTGATTTCGTCCAGGACATCCACGAGCCAAGCGTAGGCTCCACTCTGGTCGACAAGCAACCCACCGAGGCAATGCTCATAGACGACGCCACTCTGACAACCGGTGGGTGTGACTGGTGTACCCCGTTCATCAAGTATATATCAGACGGGACAGGCCTTCAGGACAAAACAGAGAATGAGCGCCTCATTCGACGGTCAAAGAACTACATTCTGGTCGACGGTAAACTCATGCGAAAAAACACAAGCTCCGAAGTACTGCTCAAGTGCATACCCCAAGATGATGGTATCAAGCTTCTAGAAGACATACATGCCAGATCCTACGGCAATCACGCTGCATCCAGAACGTTGGTCGGAAAAGCCTTCCGAGCAGGTTTTTATTGGCCAACCGCGGTCAACGACGCAGAAAAACTGGTTCGACACTGCGAAGGATGTCAGTTTTTCGCCAAGAGGACCCACGTACCTGCTCACGAAATTCAAACCATCCCGTCGTCTTGGCCCTTTGCTTGCTGGGGGCTTGACATGATCGGGCCATTTAAACCAGCCCCAGGCAACTTCAAGTTTGTTTTCGTGTTAATCGACAAGTTTTCCAAGTGGATCGAATACATGCCTCTGGTCAAAGCAACCTCCGAGAAGGCTGTGGAGTTCCTCAATCAAATCATACACAGATTCGGCATCCCGAACAGCATAATCACCGACCTAGGCACTCAGTTTACTGGCACCATGTTTTGGGACTTCTGCGATGACAGGGGCATAGTTATAAAATACGTGTTAGTGGCCCATCCACGTGCCAATGGTCAAGTTGAACGTGTTAACGGAATGATCATTGATGCCCTAAAGAAAAGGCTGCACACCGAGAATGACAGAGCACCCGGTCGATGGATGAAAGAGTTGCCGGCAGTGGTCTGGGGCCTCCGAACTCAGACCAGTCGAAACACAGGAGTGTCTCCCTACTTCATGGTGTACGGCTCCGAGGCAGCCCTGCCGTCTGACATAACCTTCGGATCTCCTAGGATCGAACACTTTGACCAGGCGACAGCCGATAACGCCAGAGAACTCAAAATCAATTGCATGGAGGAAAAGCGTTTGAATTCTTGTCTTCGAACAGCAAAATATCTCGCAGCAGTCAGGCGATACCACAACAGGAACGTCAAGGACCGTTCCTTCGTGGTCGGCAATCTGGTACTTAGGTGGAAAACAAGCCAGGAGGGAATGCACAAGCTATCCAGTCCCTGGGATACCCAGATGGAACACGTGTGCCTAACTCTTGGCACATAGACAAACTGTGACGATTTTATCCATAAAGTTTTAATAACTATCCTTTGTAACTATCTTATAATTGTCAATAATAAAGTTTTCTATTTTTTGCCCATACTTTGTTGCACGCAGAACTCGGCAAAACTTCTGCAACGGAAGCTCTTAGACTACAAAGTCGAATACGATGACACGTCACTCAGATAATTATACAGCGCTCAAAACGACAGTCATGACAAAAAGCAAACTTTATTACAAACTTTACATACAAAGTTTACAATAAATACCCTGACGGGCAGACACTGGTCTATTCCTACAGACTACTCTATTGGCCTAGCTGCTCGGGCTGATCACCCGCCTGGCCCTGCTGCCCGGACGAAGGGGTCGGGGCCACCGGCGCCTGGCTGGTCGAGACCGCAGGTGTCGACCGCCCACCTCCCGCAATGGACGCGCCTGACAGCTCCCTGGCCGACCTATCTAAACCCGGCTGGTCTGGGGGAGTGGCCGTTCCGCACAGATTGATGTCGCCGATCACCGTCGACGACAAATCCAACAGACCACCCCGAAGCTCGTCCGCTTCCTGCGGGCCGACCTCCTTGGGGTACCCCTTCTCCAGCCTGGTCAAGTCGACCAGGGGTAATGGGCGCGCACCATGCTAAGGACATGCGCGCCAGCAAACTCCCCGGCGTCCTTCACGAACTACTGGAGCCAGTCCCACGACCGCTGCGCCTTCTCGACTGGGGTTAACTTCGGCGCGCGGGGCTGGCTCTCCGGGAGCTCGGGACTGATCAGGTCCTGGACCGGGGATACTCCTTTCCAGATCTTACAACAGTTGACCTTCCAGGAGTCCCGGTCCTTGACCAGCTCATCCAGGTGCTTCTTGGCGTTCACCTTGAGCACTGCAAGCGAAACAGGACGTTATTTTCGGCATATCAAAAACTAAAGGGGAGACAAGCGGCAGATAACGAGGCGGCACCCATTACCAGATAACTCCCGGTCCTTCCGACCCAACTCCTCTCCTGCTCGGCGCCTGGACTACAGCGCACCGGCAAGCTCTTGGCTGAGCTGCTCTTTCTCTTGTCGAAGGCGCGCCACCTCCTCCTCCAAGTCTATGTGAATCACAACCTGGTCAGTAAAGCAAACTACACAGCTATACAAAGCTGCTCGGAGCGCGTGACTAACCTTCTCGCTGCCGGTATTGGTCGGCCAAGCGACGAGTGAGCTCGAGACGATGCTCCTCCTGGGCGTTCATCTCGGCCACTTTCTCCCCGACTTCCGACCGCAGCCGGTCCACCTCCGCCAACAGGGCCTTGTTCTCGGCCACGACGCCTTCTATCTGGTCAAAGCACCGTTTCCGGTACTTCGCCGTTTTCATTGCGCCCTACAAAACAAACATATGACGACCAAGCAAGACAACGCACAGAATGTACATCAGTACAAAGAGTTACTTACCTTGACTTCGTCGACGAGGCGTTTG
This sequence comes from Sorghum bicolor, assembly GCF_000003195.3. Taxonomy (NCBI): domain Eukaryota; kingdom Viridiplantae; phylum Streptophyta; class Magnoliopsida; order Poales; family Poaceae; genus Sorghum; species Sorghum bicolor. The sequence goes on from NC_012871.2 coordinate 42,888,327, forward strand.
GCTGCACGCTCCACCCTGGCGGCCTCCTCGGTCTCGGCGAGCTCCTCATGACCGATAAAGTGATCCCCGCATTGGCGCCACACATACACGTGTTGGTGGCCATCACGGGGACGACCCTCAATCTCCTCCACCTCGTCGTCGGAGGCCACCTGGGTCTCCTCCTCCCGCGCTGCGTTGCCCCCGGTAGTAGTCGCAGGCATTACTGGCCCCCGGACCAGACCTGGGGAGCCTGCAGTCGAAGCGGCTCCTGCTCGGGGCGGCGTGGGGACTTCACTCTCCACGGCGGGAGGAGGGGTCGGGGCTCTACCTTCCCCTTCCATGGCCCTAGCTGGGGGAGGCGTCCCTGTAGCCTCCCCAACCCTGGTCGGGCTGCCCGTCGTAGTCGGTGCCGCGGCCAGGAGCTCCTCGGTGGTCCCAGGGACGGCTGCAGCCCTAGGCTGCTCTGTGGTCTGCGGGGCCGCGTCTTTAGCAGCGCAAACCGGCTCACTCGTCCCTTGGCCAGTGGCATGGCCAGGGTTGGCATCCGACGCCGCGCTAAAAAAAACTGCAATAAAAAAATCGCTGAAATACGTAAGTCGAACACTTACAGGTCTGAGCGACGGTGGGTCGCGGTGAACCTCCTCCTCGTCTGGCCAGTCGGCACCTGTGCCCCCGACTCCGCAGTACGAGGCGCAGGTGGGTCGCCGGCCACGCGATCAGCAGTGGTCGCCCCGCTGTCCGGACGGCTAGGAGGCCTCCGAACCAATGACGGTACGGCCTCCACCTCCTCCTCCTCGTCATCGTCGATCCGAACGAACCAACGCCGCTTTGGCGCTCGGTTGCTCTTTGCCGGTAGTGTCAGTGCCGGCGACGGATCCGCAGGCATTGGCCTTTTCCCCGCCACCCTTTCCTCGGTGGTCGGGACGGGGCGGGCTTGTTCCTCCTCACTGCTGGTGTAATGAGTACACCGAGCAGCGTCCTCCTCTGGCGGGACTTCTCCCGCAGGATTCTCCATCCCCGGTGCCAGTGATACATACACTGTGCACCGATCGACATCGCCGATCTGCAAAAGCAACAAAGATGAGTCAGCTGCAGACAATATACGAATGCTAAAACAAAATAATCTGCAACATACCTTTGGTGCTGGTCGCCCTAACTTGAAGGCTTGCACCCGATCACTGCCACGGATGAAGCCTCCGTCCGCGAAGTTGAACAGCTCGTTCAACAGCTGCTGTACCTCTGCCTTCTCCAAGATCTCCGGTCGCATCCTGGTCGGGTCCACGCTTCCGGCATACTCGTACGCCGAGTGCACCCTCTTCTGGCAGGGCATCACCCGACGACAAATGAATTTGCCGACCACGCCAAGCCCGTCCAGGCGCGACCAGTCGATCAGCTTCATGAGATCTGCCACTTGACCGTCGAACTCCGGGCGGTCGGTCCAGCTCATCCTCTTCTCAGGAATGTATCCCACGTCGCAGAACGTGGAGCTGCCCGGTTCCTCCCTGATGTAGAACCACTTCCTATACCATTCGGTCAAGGAAGTGTTCCATGGACAGTGCAGGTAGCGGTTCTTCATTCCATCACGAAGGTTGAGGTATACTCCACCTGCAACCTTGGAGCCTCCAA